>NC_135817.1:83558063-83880997 GCF_964213995.1 Mustelus asterias
TGCAGAAATTGGTACTGTGTTTCCCACATTACAACAGTGAACATAGAACATAGAACAGTACAGCACAGAACAGGCCCTTCGGCCCACGATGTTGTGCCGAGCTTTATCTGAAACCAAGATCAAGCTATCCCACTCCCTATCATCCTGGTGTGCTCCATGTGCCTATCCAATAACCGCTTAAATGTTCCTAAAGTGTCTGACTCCACTATCACTGCAGGCAGTCCATTCCACACCCCAACCACTCTCTGCGTAAAGAACCTACCTCTGATACCCTTCCTGTATCTCCCACCACGAACCCTATAGTTACGCCCCCTTGTAACAGCTCCATCCACCCGAGGAAATAGTCTTTGAATGTTCACTCTATCTATCCCCTTCATCATTTTATAAACCTCTATTAAGTCTCCCCTCAGCCTCCTGCGCTCCAGAGAGAACAGCCCTAGCTCCCTCAACCTTTCCTCATAAGACCTACCCTCCAAACCAGGCAGCATCCTGGTAAATCTCCTCTGCACTCTTTCCAGCGCTTCCACATCCTTCTTATAGTGAGGTGACCAGAACTGCACACAATATTCCAAATGTGGTCTCACCAAGGTCCTGTACAGTTGCAGCATAACCCCACAGCTCTTAAACTCCAACCCCCTGTTAATAAAAGCTAACACACTATAGGCCTTCTTCACAGCTCTATCCACTTGAGTGGCAACCTTTAGAGATCTGTGGATATGAACCCCAAGATCTCTTTGTTCCTCCACAGTCTTCAGAACCCTACCTTTGACCCTGTAATCCACATTTAAATTAGTCCTACCAAAATGAATCACCTCACATTTATCAGGGTTAAACTCCATTTGCCATTTTTCAGCCCAGCTTTGCATCCTATCGATGTCTCTTTGCAGCCTACAACAGCCCTCCACCTCATCCACTACTCCACCAATCTTGGTGTCATCAGCAAATTTACTGATCCACCCTTCAGCCCCCTCCTCTAAGTCATTAATAAAAATCACAAAGAGCAGAAGACCAAGCACTGATCCCTGCGGCACTCCACTAGCAACCTGCCTCCAATCCGAAAATTTTCCATCCACCGCCACCCTCTGTCTTCGATCAGACAGCCAGTTACCTATCCAATCGGCCAACTTTCCCTCTATCCCACACCTCCTTACTTTCATCATAAGCTGAACATGGGGGACCTTATCAAACGCCTTACTAAAATCCATGTATGTGACATCAACTGCCCTACCTTCATCAACACACTTAGTTACCTCCTCAAAAAATTCTATCAAATTTGTGAGGCACGACTTGCCCTTCACAAATCCGTGCTGACTATCCCGGATTAATCCGCATCTTTCTAAGTGGTCGTAAATCCCATCCCTAAGGACCTTTTCCATCAATTTACCAACCACTGAAGTAAGACTAACCGGTCTATAATTACCAGGGTCATTTCTATTCCCTTTCTTAAACACAGGAACAACATTCGCCATTCTCCAGTCTTCTGGCACCATCCCCGTGGACAGCGAGGACCCAAAGATCAAAGCCAAAGGCTCTGCAATCTCATCCCTTGCCTCCCAAAGGATCCTAGGATATATTTCATCAGGCCCAGGGGACTTATCGACCTTCAGTTTATTCAAAACTGCCAGTACATCCTCCCTCCGAACATCTATTTCCTCCAGCCTATTAGCCTGTAACACCTTCATAGAAGAAATCATAGAATCCCTACAGTGCAGAAGGAGGCCATTCGGCCCATCGAGTCTGCACCGACCACAATCCCACCCAGGCCCTACCCCCACATATTTATCCGCTAATCCCACTAACCTACGCATCTCAGGACTCTAAGGGGCAATTTTTTTAACCTGGCCAATCAACCGAACCCGCACATCTTTGGACTGTGGGAGGAAACCGGAGCACCCGGAGGAAACCCACGCAGACACGAGGAGAATGTGCAAACTCCACACAGACAGTGACCCGAGCCGGGAATCGAACCCGGGACCCTGGAGCTGTGAAGCAGCAGTGCTAACCACTGTGCTACCGTGCCGCCCCTTCTCTTCTCTTCTCTTCCTTCTCTTCCTCAAAAACATGGCCCCTCTCCTTGGTGAACACAGTTCACACAGTGAATACAGTTCAAATATACTAGATTAGCTTTGAGGTGTCCGCTTGTTCTGAAAGGTGTCATATGAATGCAACTCTGTCCTACTACCACCTTCACACTGGTATTTCCTGAACTCACAGGAATTGTGACTGGCCCTGACATCGCCTTAGCATAATCTCGAATTTGACATGGCAATTTCACTGACAGCCAGGCTGACCGTGTTAACCGTGGCTCATTGGTAACACCCGTGCTTCTCAGGCTGACGGTTCAAGCTCTGCTCCAGAGACTTTAGCATTTCAACATGGACTGACACCTCAGTGCAGCACTGTCAGAGGTGCCAGCTTTCAGAGCTCGTTTGCCCCCTCAGGGGGGCGGTGTGGGGGAGGAGGGGAGGGGAGGGGAGGGGAGGGGAGGGGAGGGGAAGGGGGCATAAAAGCTTTTAAGGCACCGTTCAAAGAGAAACAAAGGAGTCGGCATCCCTGAGACGTAAACATTCACCCCTCAACTAACATGACTAAAAAACAGTTTTCTGTTTATCCCGTTGCTGTTTGAGGGGCTTTGATACGAACCAGTTGCCTGCTTCATTTCCTGCATTTACCCTTTGAAATAAGTGGATAAATCAAGGGTACAGCAGATATTGGATGAGTAATCCAGAGGCCTGGACCAATTCTCCAGAGACACGAGTTCAAATACAGCTACAGCAGCTGGGGAAATTTAAACTCAGTTAATTACTAAACTGGGAATAAAAGCCTAAAATCAGTATTCGTGACAGTGGAGCAGCTAGATTGTTGTAAAAATCCATCTGGTTCACTAAAATTTAAAAGTTAAAGTTAATTTATTAGTCACAAGTCGGCTTACATTAACACTGCAATGAAGTTACTGTGAAAATCCCTGAGCCTCCACACTCCGGCACCTTTTCGGATTCACTGAGGGAGAATTTAGCATGGCCAATACACCTAACCAGCATGTCTTTTGGACAGTGGGAGGAAACTGGAGCACCCGGAGGAAATTCACGCAGACACGGGGAGAACGTGCAAACTCCACACAGACAGTGACCCAAGCCGGGAATTGAACACGATGCTGTGAGGCAGCAGTGCTAACCACTGTGCCAACTATCCTTTAGGGAAGGAAATCTGCCATCCTTACCCGGCCTGACCTACATGTGACTCCAGATCCATAGCAATACACTGCCTATCACCTACCCTCTGAGAAAGCCTAGCAAACCAATCAGACAAGAGGGATGGACAATACATGCTGGCCTTTCCAGTGACACCTGAAATCCCTGAAGAAATTGAAGAACAAAATCATCGGTGGCACAATGATATGGAATGTTCCAAGGACATCAAAGGCTAAAAATAGACTGTATGTGAGGGGAGATGCAATAGAGAGAGTGGGATGAAGAATATTGGAGGAGGCTCTTGTGGAACATAAACCGGGACTGCGCAGTGGCACAGTGGTTAGCACTGCTGCCTCACAGCACCAGGGACCCAGGTTCGATTCCCGGCTTGGGTCACTGTCTGTGTGGAGTCTGCACATTCTCCCTGTGTCTGCGTGGATTTCCTCCGAGTGCTCCGATTTCCTCCCACAGTCCGAAGGTGTGTAGGTTAGGTGGATTGGCCATTCTATATGTAGGTTTGGGGAATTAGTTGGGTTAATGTGTGGGGTTATGGGGATAGGGGCTAGGTAAGATGCCTTTTTGGAGTGTTGGGGCAGACCCGATGGGCTGAATGGCCTCCTTCCGCACTGTAGGGATTGAATGATTCTCTAGTTGGGCCAAATTGCCTGTTTCTGAGCTGTACCTTCCATTCAGTATCTTTCTTTCCATATTTCACACCTGTGTGCCTCAATTTGAGAACTCTTTGATAGATAATTTGTCACTGCTTTGACATCTCTGAAATCTTTAACAGGTCTGTTACAATCTTAGTGTCTCCAAACAAAGCTGTGTTGATGGTTCTCATGTATCTTTCAATCGTTGCAGATGATGACTCATCTTCCAACCCCTTTCCGTACACTCACATCTCTCCCCGGAGGCCTCCCCCTCTCTCCCACTCTGTTCTTTCTCCACATCAATGATCACAGCCACTCACTAACCCACTCTATTCAACCTTACTCATAATTCATTGACTTCCTTCCTTCACATTGCATATTCTCTACACACAACCTCCATTCTCTGAAGCCTTCCATCTTCATCCTTTTCATCCTCTCCACTGGGGCAATGGAAATCTTTTCCTCGATTCTTTAAAGCCTCAGTTCCTTTATTTTTTTTCCCAGAGTCTCACTAGTCATTAAGCTGCTTTACAGATGAGAGCATGAGCATACACAATAACCGACGTTGCGGCCGACCACACAACCGAGCAATGTCCTGCATAAATTTCAGTGCCAGTGCGATGCCAGGTGTCTAGTCCGTATGTTCCAGTGATTGGCAGACCGAATCAAATAGCTTATTCCTTTAGCTGTTTGTAATAGGCAAAATATGACCATACCCAACAGCCTGTGCTGACTAAACTCAAGACTAAGGCTGGAATGTTACCGTCCTGCCCGCCACAGGAATCGGAGTGGGCGAGGGACGGACCATGGAAAGGACTGTTGACCTCAGGCAGGATTTTATGGTTTTGGGACAAGCGAGGCCATAAAATCCCACCCTAAATGTCTTCTGTTAGTTTGATTCCACATTTGGAGAGCAGCTTCTGAACAATCCCGAGTGTGCTAACAGTTACAACCCATTTACGATAATCAGTTAAAGTTGTAAGGCACCTTAGTTGCGCTTGCGGGAAGTGACATACATCCGTATACAGGGATCCATTCCCTGCAGACAGAAGGCAAATGTTCAAGTCACATTGCCTTTTTTGAATTACCAGGGGGCTTAGGAAGCCAATGGTTCCCTGTTGCTTTCTCCGTGGCAACACTTCAGCCAATCAGAGTCGACTTTCTCCTGAATCATAGAATCATAGAATTACAGTGCAGAGGGAGGCCACTTGGCCCATCGAGCCTGCACCAACAACAATCCCACGTCCTATCCCTGAAACCCCACGTATTTACCCCACTAATCCCCCTGACACTAAGGGGTAATTGAGCAAGGCCAATCAACCAAAGCAGTGCATCTTTGGAGTGTGGAAGGAAACCAGAGCACCCTGAGGAAACCCACGCAGACATGGGGAGAATGTACAAACTCCACACAGACAGTCACCAAAGGCTAGGACTGAACCGGGGTCCCTGGTGCTGTGAGGCAGCAGTGCTAACCACTGTGCCACCGTGCTACCCGTATAGTATAAAGTAAAGTAAAGTTTATTTATTAGTCACAAGTACGCTTACATTCAGAATGCAATGAAGTTATTATGAAAATCCCCTAGTCACCACACTCCGGCACCTGCTCAGGTACACTGAGGGAGAATTTAGCATTGCCAATCCACCTAACCTGCACATCTTTAGACTATGGGAGGAAACTGGAGCACCCAGAGGAAACCCACGCAGACATGGGGAGAACGTGCAAACTCCACATAGACAGTGACCCAAGCTGGGAATCAAACCCAGGTCCCTGGCGCTGTGAGGCAGCAGTGTTAACAACTGTGCCACTGTGACACCCTCATAAATTGTGAATGTTTGAAATTTGGCATTCTTGTGTTTGTCCTGATGAGTGCAAGAGGAAAAGCTTCGACAACATGTCTCGCTTTTCAGCAATCTTCAAGTAACAGATGTAGCAACCTTGCATTCAACAAAGTACAGAACCCTCTCCAAGTCCCTATCAACGGGCTCATTTACCTTTCCTTAGTCAACCTCTGTTAACTCCAGCTGCAAATTTGAGACGAGCTTAGTCTCCTCTCTGTCGGACAAGTTTCCTTCCCTTATCTAGCTGGCTCATTCACCGTTTGTATCTGAGCTTTATTCCACAGTCTGAGTTTTTGCAATAATCAAACAAGTTGATAAGGAAAGATAGGAAACATCTCTGGTGTCAGGGAATCCAGGACAAGGGAAGGTGATGGCCTAGTGATATTATTGCTAGACTATTAATGCAGAAACTCAGTTAATGTTCTGGGGATCCGGGTTCAAATCCCATCACAGCAGATGGTGGAATATGAATTCAATAAAAAAAATCTGGAATTAAGAATCTACTGATGACCATGAAACTATTGTCCATTGTCGGAAAAACCCATCTGGTTCACTAATGTCCTTCAGGGAAGGAATTCTGCCGTCCTTACCCGGTCTGGCTTACATGTGACTCCAGAGCCACAGCAATGTGGTTGACTCTTAACTGCCCTCCAAGGGCAACTAGGGATGGGCAACAAATGCTGGCCAGCCAGCGAAGCCTACGTCCCACAGGTGAATAAAAAAAACGAGGCAACAGACCCTAAAGATCATTCAGACGTAATGTCAGAAAGTCCTTCTTCACACAAAGTGTGATGGAAAAATGAAGCCCTCTTCCTCATAAAACAGCTGAGGCTTGAAAATTGCAAATTGATAGATTTTTGATTTGATTTTGACGAAGTGTTTTAAGGTCATGGAACCACAGGCAGGTGGATGGAGTGATGATGCACCTCAGTCATTTAATTGAATGATGGGATAGGCTCGGGTGGCTGAATGGCCTGTTCCTCTTCCCATGTTCCCAAGTTCAGAAAGGGAATTAGTTGGGATTCCAACTCCTTTCCTGTTCAATATTCCGACAATCGGCCTTTCATCCCTTTGCCTTTCCCTAATAAGGATACTCTTCACAAAGAGCTCATGGCGGGTCCCTGAGAACAGAACCAGCCTCACCTGAATAGGTGAGGAAACTCCTGAATACACTCACTGTCAAACGCAAATCACTCAAACCCTTGATAAAAGCAAATTACTGCAGATGCTGAAATCTGAAACCAAAAGAGAAAATGCTGGAAAATCTCAGCATGTCTGGCAACATCTGTAAGGGAGAAAAGAGCTGACATTTTGAATCCAGATGACACTTTGTCAAAGCTAAAAGGCATAGAAGTGGGAGATATTTATACTGCAGGGGGAGGGAATGAAAGATGAGTCATAGCCACAGAAACCAGGGGAAAAGACTGCTAATAGCTGTCCACAGAGAGAATAAAGGGTGTGAATGGCCAAATGGCAGAGAAGCTAAATGAGAGGGAGACGGAGACCATTCTATCCGGGATGACCTAGTCCACTCCTCCACTATACCCAACACCCCTCCCGTCACTCATGGCACCTTCCCATGCAATCACAGAAGGTGTAACACCTGTCACTTTACCCCTTCCATGTTCACCATCCAAGGCCCAAAACACTCATTCCAGGTTAAGCAGTGTTTCACTTGCACCTCTTTCAATCTGGTCTATTGCATTCGCTGCTCCCAATGTGGTCTCCTCTATATCGGAGAGACCAAGCGTAGACTGGGTGATTGCTTTTCTGAGCACCTTCGGTCTGTGCGCAATCAGGACCCTGACCTTCCGGTTGCTTGCCATTTTAACACACGATCCTGTTCCCATGTCCACATGTCTGTCCTTGGTTTGCTGCAATGTTCCAGTGAAGCTCAACGCAAACTGGAGGAACAGCATCTCATCATCCGGCTCGGCACGTTACAGCCTTCCGGTCTCAACATCGAATTCAACAACTTCAGATGATTTGCTCTACCCCACCCTCGGCCCCCTTTGTTTTCATTCTATTTTATTTCATTTTTTACTGTTTTCTACCTTTTATTTCTTTATTGTCTTTCTTCATTTTTCTTCCCCCCCCCCCACTCTTTCCTCCTACTTCATCCCCCTTCCCTTACCTTTTCTCCCCATTTGCTTACCCTTTTATAAATTTTACCTCTGTCCCATCCATTCCCCTCCCTCCAGCATCTTCATCTGTCATAGCTTACCCTCTCATTTTAGCTTCTCTGCCGTTTGGCCATTCACACCCATTATTCTCTCTACGGGCTGCCATTAGCAGCCTTTTCCCCTGGTTTTTGTGGCTATGACTCATCATTCATTCCCTCCCCCTGCAGTATAAATATCTCTCACTTTCTCTGCCTTTTAGCTTTGACAAAGGGTCACCTGGACTCGAAACGTCAGCTCTTTTCTCTCCTTACAGATGCTGCCAGACCTGCTGAGATTTTCCAGTATTTTTTCTTTTAGTTTCATTCAAACCCTTTATCTGAATCTGATGTACATCTGCTAACTCTCTGTCCACCAAATGACCACCTTGAGACCGACATTTAATTCAGTCTCTGATCTTCGGGTAAGCGTTCTCCAAGGTGGCCTTCATGACACACGACAACGCAGAGTCACTGTGCAGAGACTGATAGCCAAGTTCTGCTCACGAGGACGGCCTCAACCGGGATCTTGGGTTCATGTCACACTATCTGTAACCCCCACGACTTGCCTGGGCTTGCAAAATCTCACTAACTGTCCTGGCTGGAGACAATTCACACCTCTTTAACCTGCGCTTAACCCTCTCTCCACTCGCATTGTCTGTACCTGTAAAGACTTGATTACCTGTCAAGACTTGCATTCCACCCATTATCTTGTAATTGAGTTTGTGTCTTTATATGCCCTGTTTGTGAACCGATCTCTTCACTCACCTGATGAAGGGGCAGCGCTCCGAAAGCTTGTGCTACCAAATAAACCTGTTCAACTTTAACCTGGTGTGAGACTACTTACTGTGCTCTCCCAGTCCAACGCCGGCATCTCCACATCAGTTAATTCAATAGTAGTCTTTTTCACATAAATTCTACCAAGGTCAGAATCCCAAAATATGATTTTCCTCTTCCATCCTTGCCATCCTGGGAGGACAGTGCACTATTTATCTTGCCCTTTTACAGGTGGCATGGTAGCACAGTGGTTAGCACTGTTGCTTCACAGCGCCGGAGACCTGGGTTCGATTCTCGACTTGGGTCACTGTCTGTGTGGAGTTTGCACATTCTCCCTGTGTCTGCGTGGATTTTTTCTATGTACTCCGGTTTCCTCCCACATTCTGAGAGGCGTGTTGGTTAGGTGCATTGACCCAAACAGGCGCTGGAGTGTGGCGACTAGGGGAATTTCATAGTAAATTAATTGCAATGTTAATGTAAGCCTTACTTGTGACTGATAAGTAAACTTTACTTTACTTTACCAATGAAAAAGGAGATAACTCCCTGATATTAAAATAATAGTTCACAAGTACAAGTTGCATATCAATCAATTGGAATTCTGTCTACATAACAATAGACAAATCAAATAGTGGACAATAGTATTTGATTTGATTTATTATTGCCACATGTATTAGTATACAGTGAAAATATTGCTTCTTGAATGCAATACAAAGCATACCGGTCATAGAGAAGGAAAGGAAGGGGGTGCAGAATGTGGTGATACAGTCATAACTCGGGTGTAGAGGAAGATCGACTTAATATAAGTTAGGTCTTCAAAAGTCTGATGGCAGCAGGGAAGAAGCTGATCTTGAGTCGGTTGGTACGTGACCTCAGACTTTTGTATCTTTTTCCCAACGGGAGAAGGTGGAAGAGAGAATGTCCGGGGTGCGTGGGGTCCTTAATTATGCTGGCTGCTTTTTCAAGAAGTGTAGATGGAGTCAATAATCCAATTTCCTTCCTGCATCTAGTGGTTTCTAAAACTAATTAATCCCCGAACAGGTCCCTGGCCAGTCACCAGAGGCTTACAGCTTGAGGGGCACCACTCCACACCAAACATAGCTGGCCAGGAGTTTCTCCGGCTCTTACTGCCAGCCATTGGCGTGTTTGGAAGGATTTGCAGGTTGATACTCAACCTGTTTGGCCACGTTATGAATGCATCTTCCTTAACCATCAAATCCTGGGGTGGGATTCGACTACAGAGCTTCTGGCTCAGACGCAGGGATGCAACCCCAAATGTGCCACAAGACCACTAAGGTAGACAGCAAGATATTTATCACCATTTTCATATCAGTGACACTAAATGGTTGAACTTAGACCGGCGTAGCCTACCAAAAGGCAACTCAGTTTTTTTTCCTCCTGTCCTGAAGGTGCTGATTCTTATGAGCTATCGTTCATTCTGTAGGTGCTGGGTGCCCAGATGGTCCCATATCCAAGTGACCCAGTAATTGCTTATTATGCCCAAGCACACATAGTGAACATCAGTGGGTCAGAAAGCACAGATGTCGCCACAGCTGAAACAAACTCTATCACCATTCAAGATATACTCTAGCTGGCAAGAGTCACCAGGTAACGGTCAACAAGAACTGTACATTTAGCATCAAGCCATTGGGCACTGAATCCAAACATTGGATACCAATCGATCAAACAATGTCCTGGTTATTCTCACTGTACACAATTCAATTGGACCAATCCCTTTCTGGTCACTCCCACTATATAGAATTGGATTGGACAAAGTCAGTCTCTTACAATTGGAACCATTGCAAAGTTCCAGCAGAGAAAGAGGCCATTCAGCCCACCATGTGACTAAGCACATTGACGAAGGGAAAGCAGTAAATGTGGTTTACATGGATTTTAGCAAGGCGTTCGATAAGGTCCCCCATGCAAGGCTTCTAGAAAAAGTGAGAGGGCATGGGATCCAAGGGGCGGCTGCTGGTCTGTGGATCCAGGACTGGCTTGCCCAAAGGAGGCAGAGAGTGTATAGATGGGTCTTTTTCTAAATGGAGGTTGATCACCAGTGGTGTGCCCCAGGGATCTGTTCTGGGACCCATGCTGTTTGTCATTTTCATAAATGACCTGGATGAGGAAGTGGAGGGATGGGTTGGTAAGTTCGCCGATGACACGAAGGTTGGTGGAGTTGTGGATAGTCTGGAGGGATGTCAGAAGTTACAGAGGGACATAGATAGGATGCAAGACTGGGCGGAGAAGTGGCAGATGGACTTCAACCCAGATAAATGCGTAGTGGTCCATTTTGGCAGGTCGAATGGGGATGAAGGGGTACAATACAAAGGGAAAGACTCTTAGTACGGTAGAGGATCAGAAGGACCTTGGGGTCTGGGTCCAAAGGACTCTAAAATCGGCCCCGCAGGTGGAGGAGGTGGTTAAGAAGGCATATGGTGTGCTGGCCTTTATCAATCGAGGGATTGAGTTTAGGAGTCCGGGGATAATGATGCAACTATATAAGACCCTCGTCAGACCCTACTTGGAGTACTGTGCTCAGTTCTGGTCGCCTCATTACAGGAAGGATGTGGAAAAGATTGAAAGCGTGCAGAGGAGATTTACAAGGGTGTTGCCTGGATTGAGTGGCATGCCTTATGAGGATAGGCTGAGGGAGCTCGGTCTTTTCTCCTTGGAGAGACGTAGGATGAGAGGAGACCTAATAGAGGTATATAAGATGTTGAGAAGCATAGATCGGGTGGACTCTCAGAGGCTTTTTCCCAGGGTGAAAATGGCTGCTACGAGAGGACACAGGTTTAAGGTGCTGGGGTGTAGGTACAGGGGAAATGTTAGGGGGAAGTTTTTCACACAGAGGGTGGTGGGCAAGCGGAATCGGCTGCCGTCAGTGGTGGCGGAGGCAAACTCAATAGGGTCTTTTAAGAGACTCCTGGATGAGTACATGGGACTTAATAGGATGGAGGGTTATAGGTAGGCCTAGAAGGTAGGGATATGTTCGGCACAACTTGTGGGGCCGAAGGGCCTGTTTTGTGCTGTAGTTTTCTATGTTTCTATGTCTGTGCCGACTGAAAAACGCTGCTCATTCTAATCTCACCTTCCAGTACCCGATCTGTAACCATGTGTCCAGAATTGCACACTCCACACTCCAGTTGAGAGCAAACTAGTCATTTGTAAAGGTTCATCATAACTCCCTTGCCTTTATATTCTGTGCCGCTATTTATAAAACACGAGAACTTAGGTATGACTTTATATTTGCTTCCTTAACCTGCACTGTCTCCTTAAAGATTTGTTCTCATATACCCCAGGCTTCCATATCCCTGCACACACCTTTGGAAGGCACTTTTTATTTTCTATTGCCTCACTTCACTGCATTAAACTTCAATTGCCAAGAGTGCATCCGTTACCCCAGCCAAGTTTTGTGTCATCTGCAAATCTTGAAATTGTCCTCTTACTCAAGTCTAAGCCATTCACATAAGTCAAGGGGATCATAGAATCCCTACAGTGAAAATGGAGGTCATTCAGAGCATCGGGTCTGCACTGACTCTCTGACAGAATCTCTTCCTCCACCCTATGCCTGTAACCCCGCACATTCACCATGGCCAACCCATCTAACCGTCACACCTTTGGACACTAAGGAGCAGTTTAGCATGGCCAATCCACATAAGAAGCAGTGCTCTTCATGTTCAATTCTTGGGGAGCACCACTGCAGCCTTCCTCTAGTCCGAAAAGCAACGATTCACCACTACTATCTGTTTCCTGTCAGTCAGCCAGCTCACGCTCTCTCATTCCACGAGTTTCAACTTTGCTCATAAGCCCATAATGTTGCATATTATCAAATGTCTTTTGAAAGTCCGTGTACAGCACATTAACCATGTTACTCTCAGTAACCCTCTCTTTCACCCCATCAAAAAACTCCATCAAATTAGTTAAACACAATTTTCCTTTAACAAATCTGTGCTGCCTTTCCCAATTAATCCTACAGAATCATAGAATCCTACAGAGCAGAAGGAGGCCATTTGGCCCATTGAGTCGGCACCGACCACAATCCCACCCAGGCCCTATCCCCATAACCCCATGCATTTACCCTATTTAGTCCCCCTGATGCTAAGGAGCAATTTAGCATGGCCAATCCACCTAACCCGCACATATTTGGAGTGTGGGAGGAAACCGGAGCACCCGGAGGAAATCCACGCAGATACCGGGAGAAGGTGCAGACTCCACACAGACAGTGACCCAAGCCGGGAATTGAACTCGGGTCCCTGTCGCTGTGAGGCAGCAGTGCTAACCACTGTGCCACCATACTTATCCAAGAAATTGTTAATTTTTCCCCAGATAATCATTTCTAAAAACATTCCCACCACCAAGGCGAAACTGACTGACTTCTAGTTGCTGGTTTTATCTTTACACCCTTTTTTATGCAAGAATGTAACATTTGGAATACTGTGATCATTTGCCACCATTCCTGACTAGAACTTTCTGGCTGTTCACAACGACGGAATCTTCTAGTCCAACTGAAGGCACACCCCATTGAGGACATCCCAGTGGCATGGGGTGGAGTCATAGAAACATAGAAACCCTACAGTGCAGAAGACGGCCATTCGGCCCATTGAGTCTGCACCGGCCACAATCCCACCCAGGCCCTACCCCCACATATTTACCCGCTAATCCCTCTAACCTACGCATCCCAGGACTCTAAGGGGCAATTTTTAACCTGGCCAATCAACCTAACCCGCACATCTTTGGACTGTGGGAGGAAACCGGAGCACCCGGAGGAAACGCACGCAGACACGAGGAGAATGTGCAAACTCCACACAGACAGTGACCCGAGCCGGGAATCGAACCCAGGACCCTGGAGCTGTGAAGCAGCAGTGCTAACCACTGTGCTACCATGCCACCCCTAATGGGAAATCCCATTGACAGTGGAGGGATCAAAAGATCCCACCACCAGCAAGCAGTGCAGTGCCTCCCACTGCAAGTAATACATCGTGGGGAGGGCAACGAATTCCGTCCCTGATGATTGGAAGATTATGGTCACTGCCTGTACAACTTTCTCCCTTACTTCCCTCAGTATCCCCTGGTACACCCTATCCAGTCCTGGTGATTTGTCAATTTTAAGTACAATTAGCTTTTTCCAATACCTCCTCTTTATCAATTTTTAGCCCATCCAGTGACTCAACTGTCTCCTCTTTCACTCTGACTCGCTTGGCATCTTCTTTCTTGGTAAAGCAGAAGCGGTGAAGTGGTCATTTAATACTTCAGTCATTTTCCCTGCCTCCGTGCCAAGGTCCCATTCTTTGGTCCCTGATCAGTTGCAAACACCCCTCCCTTGACCTACCTCATTCCCCAGAACCAGATTCAGCAATGTCTCTTTCATCATTGGATTGGAAACAGACTGATAAAATTCTGCTAAGCACACTTCAAAATCTTTTCCCTTTGTCTGATCTTTGCAGCATTGCTTTGGCAGTTTAAATCAGGATAATTTAAGCTCTACCATTATCACTACTTTGCAGTTTTTGTCCCTCTCTGTAACTTCCCTGCAAGTGTGTTCCTTCGTATCAGTGGTGGGCCACCCAGGCTAGTGAGTGGGCCACATGAGTGGCCCTCCTTCATCTCAGTGACCTGCAAGATTGAAATCGGGCTCCTTCACTAACCATGTTCCCATGAATAAAATTAAATACATTTAATACACGCTGAATATTTCATAATTAGTTATAGAAAATGCTAAATCATTTACATATTAATCGAACTGTCGTCAACTTCAAATGGTAAAAAGAAAAGAAATATTTACACTTTGGACACAGATTGAGTGCACGGCTTTCACAGTCAATGTGTGCTATTCAGCACGCACCTCACTTCACTTGCCTTTGCTTGACATGTGTATCTCTTCAGTCATACCGGTAGGAAAAAAACTACATGGATGGAAATCAGAAGAATGTGGCAACTCTGCGCGCAGGCAATGGTCAACAAAACGTCTCGTTGGCCGCACTTGGAACCCAGATGGCCCACATGTGGCGCCCGGGCCGCAAATTGCCCACTGCTGCTTTATATCTCACCCCTGGTTGGTGACCTGTATACTACACCCAGCACCATCTTTCTGAGGAATTCCTGACCTAAGCACTCAATATGGTCTGATATTACTGGGAAAGCGAGTGAGTAGGGGCCTTAGATTAATTATATCCCATTGCATCCCTTGACTGAGTAGCATTGCCCTTCCTGCACCATGGAAAACATTCTAAAGCCACACCTCACACACGGGCAGCTTTATTTAAGAACCCAAACACCCCTATGTAAAACTGAGTGATTTGGTGTTTCCAGTTACGTTGAGTCACTGAGTGAATGATTAATCTGGCTGCTGTACAAGTATTTACAATTTGGACATTTCTACCAGCAGTTTATACAAAACCCGACCCCAACACGGACATCTCTCTGCTTATCTGTAATGGGTTGATCAGCAATCAGCTCTAATGACCGGGGTCTGGGATTGGAAAGGAAACGCAAGGTCAGTGAGGCTGTTGGAATGGAAGTGGCAGCTTCAACAAATAGTCAGCAAATATTATCAGAGAAGAAAGGAAAGGAAGTAGGTCATGAGGTAATGAGGGACATAAACTCCCCGCTAACAAAATCTGTAGTGTGTTTATCAGAAATAAATTGTGTGGGAAAAGATTAACAGGGTATAAATCAGCAATTAATAGTGAGAAAATATTATGGGAAGGAAACAGGTCTGAGGTAAGGGGAGATAAACACACCGAAGGCCCCACAGTTTCTTGGGTTGCAATCCTATCCTGACTCTCGGGGTCATGATTGATGTTGCCCACATAGAATGACCTCACCTGCCTGTTCATGATTGCCAGAATCTAGGTCGTCCACCCAGGGGTGGAGTGGTTCCAAGCACAACTCCACCCCGTCTATCCTAACCATTGTCCAACCCTGAGTAAAAGATTGGCTGGGTCGCTATTAGAGTGCTGCTCTGTAGCTCAGTCAAACAGGACTTTCAAACTACATTGTGGTTCTGGTAAAATGTTGGCTTAGAAGTTGTACTGCAGTGGGATGTGAACCCGGGACCTTCAACTTCAGAAATGAGAGAGCTGCCAACAGATCAACAGCCGACATTTAACAAACAGCAGGAACCCCAGGAGTTTGACAGTCAGTGGGTGAGGGAAATGGCAAGAGTTAGTTTTGCCACATGAAGGGTGCGGGTAGTGTAAGTAGGCAAAGAGATGAGGTAAGAGAAACAAAATGAATAGTTGGGGTTAGCTTCTAACTTAATTCTCAGACTGGCAACTTGATGGCTCAGTGGTAATGTCGCTGGATTAGTAACCTAAAGGCCCAGGCTAATGCTTTGGGACATGGGTTCAAATCCCACCATGGAAACTGGTAGGATGCACATTCAATTAATATGAGGTGGCGAGGTGGTTAATAGGGGAGGTGGTAGTGAAGTGGCATTGTAACTGAACTAGTAATCCAGAGACTTGGGGTAATGCTCTAGGGACCTGGGTTCGAATCCCACCATGGCAGATGGTGAAATTTGAACTCAGTAAAAGAAAATCTGGAATTAAAGCCTAACGATGACCATGAATCCATTGTTGACAGTCATAAAAACCCAGCAGGTTCACTAATTCCATTTAGGGAAAGAAATCTGTCATCCTTACCTGGTCTGGCCTACATGTGACTCTAGCAATGTCATTGCCTCTTAACTGCCCTCTTAAATGGCCTACCAATCCAATCAGCTCAAGGACAATTAGGAATTGGCAACAAATGCTGGCCTTGCTCGCAATACTCACATCTCATGAAAGAATAAAAGGAAAAGGCAAGGCCAAGTTAGACAACAAGTTCACCCGGATGAAGAGGGTGACCTCTCAGCAAAGAAAATTCCTTACCAAGGAAGGTCTCAGCTTTGAGCTCCGGCCTGGGCAGATCTCAGATGGGTTAGTGGTTTAGAACTCTCTAGTGAGTCTCAGTGCCCGTAGAATAGAAACATGGAAAAATTGGCCATGGTTCCTGTACTAGCCTTGCTGGAAAATCATCTGCAGGTATCTGGAATGCAATGCCTGTGAGCTCAGTGGAAGCAAATCCAACCATAACCTTCAAAAGGAAAATAGATATTTACTTGAAGGAGAAAAAAAAAATTCTGGATATTAGGAAAGAATCAAGGAGGGGAATAACGGGATTTCTCTTCCAAATGGCTGGTGCAGGGTTGATGGCTGAATGGCTGCCTTCTGTATTGTGCTTGTGTATAACTCTATGGCTCCTGAATGTCTTGTTGACTTCACTGTCTAACCTCTTACATCCCTTCTCAATGTTGCCCCTTGCCTGAGGTGAGTTGATCCTCAGGTTAAATCACCATCAGTCAGCCCTCCCACTTAAAAGGGAAAGCAGCCTTTGGTCATCTGAGACTTTGGCGACTCTACATCTTACATCAAAAGCAGTGCTTTGGGTAAGGCACCAGGGGGCATGAGTCATCCCTTTGGCAGAGGGCGAAGGAAAGTGGAATATTTCTAGAACTTTCAAACGGGGCCTGTTTTTTGTGTGCAAGTGATGCCGGTCCATCAGACACGGCTGAACCGATAGTTTTCTTGCTCTTTCAACACAGTAAATTAGCAGAAATTCATGCAGAGTTGGCAAAAACATAGGCAAATGTACTCACTTAATCTTTATTTTCATCATCTGCTACCCCACCATCTTGGGTCAATGTGTTCCTGCAACAGAAAATGTTTAAATGATCCTCTATGGTTCTGCTCTCTGAATCACAACTGCAGAGATGACTCATGCAACTCCTAAGGGTTTGTATATCACTCTCAGTTTCAATCGCAACTCACTTTAGATTGTGCAACAGCCCCTAAGTGGCCGCAATCAGCTGCTTAAAGATTTATGGCTAAGTCGTGGACAAGATGCAGGGGCGAAAGAACAACGCCAGAAATCAAAGCAGAACGGTATCAGAGCTATTGATACTTCTCTATAGAACGACTGCTCGGAAGAACATTTTTGATGTTTTCAAAAGGGCAGGTTATTGACTCAGTAAATGGCTCCCTTGTATCTGAGTCAGTAGGTTCTGGGGCCAAGTTCCTCTGAGGAAATTTGAATGCAAAATCTAGATTGACACTCCCAGTGTATCCCATAGCATCCCTACAGTGCAGAAGGAAACCATTTGGCCCATCGAGTCTGCACCGACTCTCTGAAAGAGCACCCCACCCCATCCCCGTGACCCCGTGCATTTACCATGGCTGATCCAGCTAATCTACACACCTTTGGACACTAAGGGGCAATTTAGCATGGTCAATCCACCTAACCCGCACACCTTTGGACTGTGGGAGGATTTCCAAGATGGCACCGGAGTGAGGCGACTTCTTGCAAACTGTTCCCAGCATACCTTCGCATTCGCATTCTATCTTTTATTCTCGTTCTCTGCTTCTAAAACTTCATTCTAACTCTTTTAAACTCTCTAACATTGCTCTAATTCAATCTCTTAACTTTTGAATGGACCTACCTCGCATTAAGTTGATCTTTCTCTGCACCCTAGCTATGACTGTAACACTACATTCTGCAGTCTCTCCTTTCCTTCTCTATGAACGGTATGCTTTGTCTGTATAGCGTGCAAGAAACAATACTTTTCACTGTATGTTATACACGTGACAATAATAAATCAAACCAAAGCACCCGGATGAAACCCAGACAGACACGGGGAGAATGTGCAAACTCCACACAGATAGTGACCCAAGACTGGAATTGAATCTGGATCCCTGGCACTGTGAGTGCAGCAGTGCTAACCACTGTGCCACTGTGCCGCCCAAGTTATAGCAAGATTCACTGCCAGTGTCTTTTGGATGAGATGTTAAACCTCAGCCCCGTCTGCCTTCCCAGGTCAATGCAAAAGATTCCAAAATGTGATTTGCACGGAGGGAGGGAAGGGGAGCTTTCTCTCGAGTCGTGGGTTAATGTTAATCCTTCAGCCAATGTCATTAAAAGCAGATTATCTGATCACGACCTCAATGGTGTCTGTGGGAGCTTGCTGTGCACCAACTGGCGACCACGTATCCAACACTGCAAGAGAGACTGCACTTCAAAAGTGACTTTGACGTACTCTGTCATGTTCTCAAATCTTGAAAGTCGCTATATAAGTGCAAATTCTTCCCTCCTGGAGGAGAGACCCTTTAAGGTGAGGGATGGGAGGGAGCCTATCACCTCATTCTAACGATGGTCAGTGTCGTCAGGGAAAAGGCATGAAGGAAACTAGGGGAGGTGGAGGTCAGAGTGGGGGGAATGTCCATGTGAGGACAGAAGACAAATAAGCTCACGGCAATAAGTGTTTGCAGACCTCAGTAAATCAAGAGAGGGTCTCCATTCACCGTCCCCCTCAGTGGGGGAGCTGCTTAAAACAAGCTCTCCGCAATTAACCAACAATCAGTCACTCAGCAACATGCTGCCCCCAGTGTTTATTCAAGGCAGACATGAATTGTTTTCCATTTTATATACAAAGTAACACCTGGTGAGTTAAAAGAATCATAGACAAATTACAGCTGTCTTTAACTCGCTTGATCTGTAAACAAGGCAATGGATTTATAACTCAAGAACCGTCAGCAACCATTAGAAAGAGGCTTCTGTCTTTGTAATCCTAGAAGGCCGAAAGGCAAGTCTTACCAAGCTCTTGTCAGCAGTACATCACCCTGCTGTTTGCTTTGTACACCTCTATCTTTCAGAGCTCTCTATCAGCACACAGTCCTTCCAGGGAGAAGCTTGAAACCATGAAATCACGCCCATCGTAGATTAGAGACAAACGTATTTAGAATAAACCTGGCTAACGTGGCCCCGTTGCAACCCTGGTCAAAAGCAATCTGTGCCAGCGCGTGACTGGACCATCACTCAAATTGTGCGGAGGGCAAGTGCACCCCTTGACTGAAAATTTCTTTCTGGAGCTTTTGCGACAAGCGTGTGTCCAGCAGCAACAGACCGTTGCCATGCCAATAAGTAGAGCTGTCGAACAATTTATGCCCAAGGCTTCCTGTCACCAGTGGTGCAGGCAGGAAAGGAGGCACTCACAGTGTGCAAACAGCCCTCCCACCGCCGCGCCCCCCCCCCCCCCCCCCCCCCTCCTATCATTTCTATCATTTTTGTTCTAATCGGATCACAAGAAAGGACTGGCCTCAGCTCGCTGGATAAGACACAGAAACAATGGCTGCTGCCTCAGAACTGGTCAGCTCCCCAATTCGACCAGCGAAAATTCATTAGTTGGGCTTTGCACTTCTTCACATTGACTGGGATATTGCAGTGAATCGTAGCAAAGTTATTGATTGACTAAAGACATGTAACCAGTGTTTGAACTTCCACAGTTTTCCTGTCTGACAAAACTGCTTTCTCTTCAGATTTTGCTTTATTTGAATCACTACACCAATAAAAGCATTCAAGTTTCAATCTGAAGCTTATTCCGATTTGGAAATGGGTCTTTTCAAGTGCGCTTGTTAGGCCTGGCGATAGCTCAGACCCGACCGGCACCTTTCCCCACTCTGAAACAAATCCTGCTTATACATCGCGGCTTTCTGCTCTCAATTTTGTGCCTATTTGCACTCACACAGCTGAACAGCCGCAGAAGGAGGCTATTCGGTCCTTTCCACCTGTGTTGGCATTTCGAAAGAGTTATCCAATTCACCCCACTCTTCCTCAATTCACCCTGAAATCCTCCCTCCTTCCAGTATTTATCTTTTTGAAAATTACGCCTGAATTTGCTTCCGTCACCCATTCCAGAAAGTTGAGTGAGATTGTTAATTCCATGACAGCAACTTGATTCTTAGCCTCAAGATGGCCACCAGACCAAAGCACCAACACAAGGGATGCTCATGCTTAACCCAGTTTTCATTTGTTGGCACCCAGAGCCACAAGCTGCAGCAGTCATTTGACATATCCTGTTGGGCTTTGGAACCTGACAATAGGCATGAGCTGTCAGACTCGAATCGCCCTCCCAAGGGTAGGAGCATTGGGATGTTGGGTGGAGGGGTTGGGGCAAAGTGGGGGAAACTGCAGGCGGGCAGGTCTACTGAGGGACTTGCTCCACAAGAAGGTAAATGAGAAAAGATATACTTAATTCTTAGGCCGCTATAATCCCATGTAAACCTGAATTGAGAAGGCCCGATGCCTGCATGGCTCAGCATTAGTAAACTTTGTTTAAGGGTCCTTAGAAAGATGTGAGGCTCCGTCATGAACACACACAAACTGCCTAATAACATTTCTGGAAAACTATCTGTGATGCTTGAAAATTACCCAACACCAACATGAAGTCACAGGTATTTCGGGCTTGTATTACAAGGCAAAACCCTATGAATTTGGTCTTTCTGCCCCCATTCTGCCCAGCAATGCTGAACTTAAAAATTCTTATTGTTGCTTTTAGCTCTCTCCATGGCCTCACTTCTCCCTATCTCTCTAATCTCCTCCAACCCTATAACATTCTGCGAAATCTGTACTCTTTGAATTCTGTTCCCCTGCACATTCCTGATTTTAATTACAAAGAACAAAGAACAGTAAACCTCTGTCAGGTCACCCCTCAACCTCTGTCATTCCAGTGAGAACAAACCAAGTTTATCCAACCTCTCCTCATAGCTAATAGCCTCCAGACCAGGCAACATCCTGGTAAACCTCTTCTGTACCCTCTCCAAAGCATTCACATCCTTCTGGTAGTGTGGCAACCAGAACTGTACACAATATCCTAAATGAGACCTAGCTAAGGTTCTGTAGAGCTGCAGCATGACCTGCCAATTTTTATACTCAATGCCCCAACTGATGAAGGCAAGCATGCCGTATGCTTTCTTGACTACCTTATCCACCTGCGTTGCCACTTTCAGTGATTGGTGGACATGTACGCCCAGATCTCTCTGCCTATCATCACTCCTAAGGTTTTTACCATTTACTGTATAATTCCAACAAGCCTTGGACCTTCCAAAATGCATTACCTCACACTTGCCTGGATTAAACTCCATCTGCCATTTCCCTGCCCAAGTCTCCAATCAGTTTATATCTTCCTGTATCCTCTGACAATCTTCTTCACTATCCGCAACTGCACCAATTTTTGTGTCGTCTGCGAACCTACTAATAAGACCAGCTACATTTTCCTCCAAATCATTTATATATACTACGAACAACAAAGGTCCCAGAACTGATCCCTGTGGAACACCGCTAGTCATAGCCTTCCATTCAGAAAAGCACTCCTCAACTACTATCTTCTGTCTTCTATGGCCAAGCCAGTTTTGTATCCATCTTGCCAGTTCTTTTCTGATCCTGTGTGACTTCACCTTTCATACTAGTCTACCATGAGGTACCTTGTCAAAGGCTTTACTGAAGTCCATGTATACAACACCCACTGCCTTTCCCTCATCTGTCATCTTCATTACACAACCATTGGTGACCGTGCCTTTAGCTGCCTAGACGCCAAGATCTGGAATTCCCTCCTTAACTTTCTCTGTCTCTACCTACCTCTTTCTCCTCCTTATGAGACACCTTAAAAGATAGCTCTTTGACCAATCTCTTGGTCACCTCTCCTAACATTACTTTAAAAGGTTCGGTGTCAAATTTTGCTTCCAAATGCTCCTGTGAAGTGCTTTGGGATAAAGGCGCCAGTAAATGCAAGTTGTTCATCGAAACAGATAGGAATTCCCCGCGTAAAAGGAGACCATTTGGCATATGTATGCCAGTTGAAGACAAGCTATCGGGCCGAATCCCACATTTCAGCCCTTGTAGGTTTTGGCATTCAAGCGCATATCCAGATACTTTTTATTATGATGAGAGTTTCTGCCTTTACTATCTTTTCAGGCAGCACGTTCAAACCTCTCTCAGGTCACCTCTCTCTACGGTGGCACAGTGGTTAGCACTGTTAGACCCAGGTTCAATTCCCGGCTTGGGTCACTGTCCATGCAGAGTCTGCACGTTCTCCCCGTGTCTACATGGGTTTCCTCCAGTTTCCTCCCACAGTCCGAAAGATCTGCACGTTAGGTGTATTGGCCATGCTAAATGTACCCAAACAGCAATTTCATTGTAGTGTTAATGTAAGCTTACTTGTGATGCGAAATAATGAACTTTAAACTTTAACTCTGGCTGAAAATCACATTCTCTTCACTCCCCTCCAGTCCATCCATCGATTACTCTCAATCTATGCCCCTGATTATTGATCTCTCTATTAAGGGGAATAGGTCTTTCCTGTCCACTCTATTTAGACCACTGAACACTTTCGATACGCTCAATGAATTCTCCCACAGCCTCCTCCGTTCCAAAGGAAACCACCCCAGACTGTCCACTATTGCACCACAGCTAAAATTCTCCAGTCCTGGCAACATCCTCGCAAATCTTGGGCGGGATTCTCCGACCTTGTTCATCTCATCCTGTCAGCAAGAACGGAAAATTTTGTTCTCAGCCATTCACTGCAACAGGACCAGAGAATCCCAGTCGCGGGCGAGATCGGAGGTTTTCAGAGCTCCTCTGTCCTGTGAATATATCTTTCTCATAATGCGGTGACCAGAACTGTGCACAGTCCTCTTGACTGGTCTAACCAGTGTTTTCTACCGTTCGAACATTACCTCCCTGTTATTATATTCTATACTTCATCAAGTAAAGGTAGTGTCCCAAATGCCTTCATAGTCACCTTATCTACCTGCTCTGCTACCTTTAGGGATCTGTAGACAGTCACTCCAATATCTCTTTGATCCTCTGCTTTTCTCAGAATCCACTATTTTTTTTATTCATTCGTGGGACATGGGCATCGCTGGCTGGCCAGCATTTATTGCCCATTCCAAGTTGCCCTTGAACTGAGTGTCTTGCTAGGCCATTTTAGAGGACAGTTGAGAATCAACCACATTGCTGTGGCTCTGAAGTCACATATAGTCCAGACCAGGCAAGGATGGCAGATTTCCTTCCCTAAAGGACATTAGTGAACCAGATGGGTTTTTCCGACAATCGACAACGGTTTCAAGGTCATCAGTCAATTTTTAATTCCAGATTTTTTTTATTGAATTCAAATTCCACCGTCTGCCTTGGTGGGATTCGAACCTAGGTCCCCAGAGTTTCTGGATTAATAGTCTAGCAATAATATCATTAGGCCATCGCCTTCCCCTATTTATTGTAAGTTCCCTTGCCTTATTTGTCCTCCCTAACTCTGTTACCTTACCTTTCTCCTGATTGAAGTCCATTTGCCACCCTCTTGACCAGACCAGTGATATCTTCCTGCTGTCTACAGCTTTTTTCCTCATCAGGCAACAACTTTTCTGTATCCCTCGAAAACCTTTCAATTATGCCCCATAATTAATTCTCAAACATTGACCTACATCACGAAAAGCAAAGGTTTGTGGAACCCCACTGGGAAAAATCCTTCCAGTCGCAAAAGCACTTGTCGATAATTATCTTCTCCTTGCTGCTCCTGAGTCTATTTTGGATCCAAGTTGCCACATTTCCTCCGATCCTTTGGGCTTTTATTCTTGTAACCAGCCTGTCACCTTATCAAAACCTTGTTGAAGTCTACGTAGTCCAATCAAACACACCACCACAATCCTTGTTACTTCCTCAAAAAATTCAATCAAATTAGTTGGACACGATCTTCCTGCTGACTGTCTTTGATTACTTTGTGTCGTTCTAAACGATCATTTATATTTTCCCTCAGAATTTTATGCAATAATTTAACCACCATCGAGGTTAAGTTGACTGGCCTGTAATTACATCGTCTACCCTTTCCTGTCTGTTTCAACAATGGAACAATGTTAGTCATTGTTTTTCCAACAAGAACCAGTTTACCAGCCATTACTTGATATGCCAGCCTTGTTGAAATGCTACTTTGGGTCATGGGGAAGCTTTGCCTTACCCATTGGCTACATGGTAGAAAGAGCTTGTCAAATGAGACATTTAGTTGAGAAGGAGTGAGGAGAATATGAACTATAGTGAATGTAGCCCAATCCATCACGCAAATCAGCTTCTCATCCATTGACTCTGTCTACACTTCCTGCTGCCTCGGAAAAGCAGCCAGCATAATTAAGGACCCCACGCACCCCGGACATTCTCTCTTCCACCTTCTTCCCTCGAGAAAAAGATACAAAAGTCTGAGGTCACGTACCAACCGACTCAAGAACAGCTTCTTCTCTGCTGCCATCAGACTTTTGAATGGACCTACCTCGTACTAAATTGATCTTTCTCTACACCGCAGCTGTGACTGTAACACTACATTCTGCACTCTCCCGTTTCCTTCTCTATGAATGGTACTCTTTGAGTGTATAGCACGCAAGAAACAATACTTTTCACTGTATACTAATACATGTGGCAATAATAAATCAAATCAAATCAAAATCAAAATGATGGAAGCAGAGAAAGAAAGCAGGGTGGAGTTCAAGAATGATTAAAGGACAATCTGTTGCAAAGAGTCAGAAGTAGCTGAGTGATAACGCTCTCGCCTCTTGTCTCTAAGTTGTGGCTCAAGTCACAGCTGAGGATATAACCAAGGCTGACACACCAGTGCTGCACTGTTGGAGTTGCCACCTTTTGGAAGGCCTTGTCTGCCTTCTCAAGTGAGTGCAATAAATGCCAACATTCTATTTGAAGGAGGAGTTCTTCACAGTGACTTGGCCACAATTTATCCTTCAACTAACGTCAATAAAACAGATTATCTGCTCTTTATCTCATTATTGTTTGTGAGACTTTGCTGTGTGAAGTTTGACTGTTTTACTCCCAACATTAATTACAACAGTGATCACACTTTTAAAATACGTCATTGAGTGCATAGTGCTTTGGGGCCACGTCAGCTCATGAGAGATGTTATATCAATACAAGTTCTTTCTTAAATTTGGTACAGAAAGGTTACAAACCTCTCCTGAGATAGGAGTAGTATTCAAGCCTCGAATAACCATGGATTTTATATAGAGTCAATAGGTGTCAAGAAGATAGGAAGTGTTCTGGTGCAAGCATGGAAATTGAGCTTCCTGATGGCAGCTTCAGTGATAGAGTCATGCATGATTCCATTTGAAGCCAGGGGTACAAAGAAAAGACAACAGATATGGAAGAAATAGATAAGGCAGTGGTAAAGGAAGATGTGCCAACTGTTGGCTCAATTTGGTAGAGTCATGAAGTAACTGTGTTGAAAGTGTAAGGTTTTCATCTCGCCACTGTAGAGCACAAAACTGACGAGATACATTTTACAACTCTCAGACTCTGAGAATAATTACATTGTGCTGTTTAGGATGTCCCAAAGTATGTTATGAAGTGTGGCGAGGTAGGTAAGGCTTCCAATGTAATAACAGAAGAGACCATACATCCCCTTAACTCACTCCATCATTCGACAAGTTCATTTCTAATCTACCTCAACTTCAGTTTCCCATCCTATTCCCATGTCCATTGTGCTCAAAAAACCTATCAATCTTGGATATTCTCTCAAACTAGACATCAACTGCTCTCTGGGATAGAGAATTCCAAAGATTCCCAACCCTCTCAGAAAATAAGTTTCTCCTCATCTTGTTCCAAAATGTCTTCCCCCTTACCCTAAACCATTAGGTCTCGACTCACCAGCCAGGGAGAACATCCTCTCAGCACCTACCTTGTTAAGATCTCTAAGAAACCTAGATGAGAGAAATTGGGCACATTCCCCTTGGAGCAGTGAGGGTTAAGAGATGACTTTTTTGAAGTGTTCAAAATGATGAAGAATTTTGACAGGGTAAAGGAGGATATCCATGCCAGAATTTTACCGCCCCGCCCGCCACGGAATCAGAGTGGGTGAGGGGTGGACAATGGGAAGATCCGTTGACCTCAGGCGTGGTTTTATGGTTTCGGGACAAGTGAGGCTGGAAAACCCCACCTTCTGTTTCCACGAGTTGATACGTCAGAGACTAGGGGGGTCACAATTTCAAGATAGTCAGCAACAGAGTTAGATGTGAGATGAGGAGAAACGTCTTTACTCAGACAGTTGTTGGGGTCTGGAATGCGCTGCCTGGGAGATTGGTGGAGGTGGATTCTATAGGGGCTTTCAAAAAGAGAGCCAGATGCATATTTGAAAGTGATAAATTTGAAGGTCTATGGAGATAGAGCTGGAAAATGGGACCAGTTGGGTTGCTTTTTTGGGAGCTGATGTAGACACGATGGGCTGAATGGCCTCCTTTTGTAAACTTCTATGCTTCTATGTCTTTGTAGCCTGTAGAGCCAAAGTTTTAGTTTGCTGTTTTAAGTTTTATTTGTGATTCAGTTTTTGTTTCAGGCAGTTCCCCTTTAAGGGGTTACTTTGTCCCTCAGTTTAATTGGTTTTTCAACAGAAGAGTTGGAAAGCAAAGGCATCCCCTGGTGGGAGACTCCTGTATAACTTTAAGTAGAGTCGGCTGTTCAGGAAGCACTTCTTCACACAAAGGGGAGTGAAAACCTTGAACTCTGTCTCCCAAAAGAAGCTTTGTGACTGAGGTCTCAATTCAAAATTTGATTTGATTTATTATTGTCACATGTATCGGGATACAGTGAAAAGTATTGTTTCTTGCACGCTATACAAACAAAGCATACCATTCATAGAGAAGGAAAGGAGAGAATGCAGAATGTAGTGTTACAGTCATAGCTAGGGTGCAGAGAAACATCAACGTAATGAGAGGTCGGTCCATTCAAAAGTCTGATGGCAGCAGGGAAGAAGCTGTTCTTGAGTTGGTTGATACGTGACTTAAGTATATTTTTCCCGAAGGAAGAAGGTGGAAGAGAGAATGTCCAGGGTGTGTGGGGTCCTTAATTATGCTGGCTGCTTTTCCAAGGCAAAATGTCAAAAATGAAATTGAAGGATGTGTGTTAAACAGGAATACTAAGTCTCTTGTTGGTTGTTATCTGGGGCCCCATGTGTGCATGGACATCGGATGAGTAAGGAGTTTGTTAAGATTTAGGGGAGGAGAGAGGGGCTGAAGTTACTGGCTGATAATTATGGACATCGTAGTGAAGGTAGGTCACAGATTACCTGATACTAAAACCAAGACAATGTACCAGGCTGACCGCTCTCCCAAAACACAGGTGGTCAGAGAAACATTTTCTACCTTTTCTTCCCCTAATTTGCATTTGGATTTTGCAGGAGGTTACTATGGGGGTGAGGAGCATATACATTTTTAAAGTTTATTTATTAGTGTCACAAGTAGGCTTACATTCACACTGCAATGAAGTTGAAGCTTGGAGGAAAGTTGTGTGGAGCATAAACACCGGTGTGGACATATTAGAAACATGGAGACATAGAATCCCTGCAGTGCAGGAGGAAGCCATTCGGCCCATTGAGTCTGCACCAACAACAATCCCACCTAGGCCTTATCCCCGCTAATCCCTCCAACCTACGCATCCCAGGACACTAAGGGACAATTTAGCATGGCCAATGCACCTAACCCACACATCTTTGGAGTGTGGGAGGAAACCGGAGCACCCGGAGGAAACCCACGCAGACACGGGGAGAACGTGCAAACTCCACACAGACAGTGATCCAAGCCAGGAGTCGAACACAGGTCCCTGGCGCTGTGAGGCAGCAGTGCTAACCACTGTGCCACTATGCCGATTTGGACTGAAAGGCAAGTTTCTGTGTTGTAAATTCTGTGTATTGAATAGAATAAATAAATAATAAATTAATCAATAAATTAATGGATGAAATAAATACATTCAATTAAGTTAGTTTTAATATTAAATGTAAATTCTTTCTGAGGTGATATTCTAGCTGCAACATTGACTCATTATCACGATTTCCCATATCAGCAATGATTCCGGCCTCTGAGCCGGTTAGTGATTCACCATCTAATACTGTCCAAAGCACTCGGTACAACATAAGGAGGTGAAAAAAGCAAGAAAATATAGGGAAAAAATTAAATTATTGTGGAAGTATTAATTTCATCAGGAGCCCTGTGCAACACAAAGGACTTTTACTCTGTCTATAGGCATTTGTTCTTCGGCGGTGGGCATCCATCACACACACGGACAAATTCATTGTCCATCACTAGCTGCCCTGAGAATCTTTTAAAGTTAATTTATGTTATGTGGGCATTTATTGCCCATTCCTCAATGCCCGAGAGGAGGTAGTAGTGAGCCACCTCCATTATCTCTGCAGTCCTTGCAGTGTAGGTACACCCACAGAGAGAGTTAGAACACTTTGACCCAGCAACAGTGAAGGAAAGGCCAATACATTTCCAAGTCAGGATGCTGTGTGTCTTGGAGAGATGGCGGTGTTCCCCTTGTGTCTGCTACCCTTGCCCTTCTATGTGGTAGAGATTGCAGGCTTGGAAGGTGCTGTTGAAGGAGCCATGGTGAGTTGCTGAAGTATATTTTATAAATGATGCACACTGCTGCCACTGGGAACTAGTGGACATTGGTGGTGGTCTTTCCATGGCAAGTTCTGGTCTCCATATTGCAAAGTTAAAATAAAAGCACTAAAGAAAGTGGAAAAAAGAATAACACTGGAACTCAGAGGTTGGGTGGGAGTTTATGGCTTCGCTCGACCTGAAACCGTGAAATCCTGTCTGAGGTTAACGGACCTTTCCATGTTCCGTGCCTCGCTCACTCCGATTTCTGCGGCGGACAGGACAGTAAAATTCCAGCCGTTATCTCTTATCTCTAGAACAGAGATTACTGAGGGGTGATATAGTCGAGATTGTTAAAATTATGGAAAAGCTTGAAAGCGTAAACATAAAAAAATGTTTTCACTTTTGGGGAGTCCATAATTAGGGACCATCACTATAAAATAGTCACTAATAAATCCAATAGAAAGTTAAGGAGAATGAGTGGTGGGAATGCGGAACCCGCTACCACAGGGAGTGGATTCAATTGCATTCCCGTAATGTCCTTGAGGGGAAATGAGATAAACAAATGAGGAGAATGGTATGGAAGGATAGTCTGACAGGAGAAGGTGAAGTAACTTGAGATGAGTTTCATGTTAAGCATAAAGGTGGGTGTGGAGAATTTGAATCATAAAATCCCTGCAGTGCAGAAGGAGGCCATTTGGCCCATTGAGCCTGCAACGACTTTCCGAAGAGCGTCTTACCCAGGCCCACTCCCCCACCCTATTCCTGTAACCACGTGCATTTTATTATAGATAATCCACCTAACCTACACATTTTTGGACATTAAGGGAGAATTTAGCATGGCCAATCCACCTAATCTACACCTCTTTGGACAAGAAGGGAGAATTTAGCATGGCCAATCCACCTAACCTGCATATCTTTAAACTGTGGGAGGAAACTGGAGCACCCAGAGGAAACCCATGCAAACATGGGGAGAATGTGCAAACTCCACACACAGACAGTAACCAGAGGCCGGAGTTGAACCTGGGTCCCTGGTCCTGGTGCTGTGAGGCAACAGTGCTACCCACTGTGCCACCCTACCATCCTTGAGTTGAATAGTTTCTATGCTGTAGAACTCTAATTCTACGCATCAGCCATGTCGCTAGGAGAATATCTGACTGAGTTGGGATAGCAGGGACTCTACCTGAAAAGATATTGGTGAATTAATTAGGCATTTACAATAATCTGGGATCGTTTACGGCCAACCTTTCTTGGCACCGGCCCACTAATAACCTGATTTATAGAATTCAATTTGACAACTTATCAGGGTAAGGTTATAAATTTATGATTACAGTGAAGGTGCCTTAACCACTGCACTGCCTCAATGGCCAATGTTGATATGGGACAGGATCTGAGTAAGCTTCTCAGTGCTTAGTGCTAAGGCTTTGTCGCAGAAAGTTCAACTCTCCCTCTTCTGATTGCTAATCTTCCTTACGGTTGGTAAGAAGAGCTTTATGAGCAAAAACTAATCTAGGGATTTGGATAACAAGTCAAAGCCAGGACAATCCCCGCCTTTGGTGGAATGGTGGGAAAGACTTGTTCTTGTTCTTTATCTCACAGTGCCAGGGACCTGGATTCAATTCCAGCCTCGGGTGACCGTCTGTGTGGAGTTTGCACTTTCTCCCTGTGTCTGTGTGGGTTTCCTTCGGGTGCTCTGGTTTCCTCCCACACTCTAAAGATTGGAGGTGGATTGGCTATGATAAATTGCCTCTTAGAGTCAGAGCGATTGGCAGGGTAAATATGTGAGGTTGCGGGGATAGGGCCTGGGTGGGATTGTTGTCGGTGTAGATTTGTTGGGCTGAATGGCCTCCTTCTGCACTGTAGGGTTTCTATGATTCTATGAGAGGGAAACAAATCTTGTCCAATGGGTGTGTAGCTAAATGCATTTCCTGTGTGATAGTGAGCCGAAATAGTGGGCCAGGGTATTGAGTAAGCATGTCTCAGGAAGGACAGAAGCTGGAGATGATAATTGTCGCTTTGGTGTTTGATCCTAGAACCATACAGTACAGAAAGAGGCCATTCAGCCCATCATACCTGTGCTGGTTTTTTGAAAGATCTATCCAGTTTGTCCATTCCACTGCTCTTTCCCATATCCCTGCAAATGCTTTCCTTTCGAGTATATCTCCAATTCAATTTAGAAAGTTATTATGGAATTTGCTTCCACCAGTCTTTCAGGCTCCATTCATTCCGGATCACTACAACTCGCTGCATAAAAAAGTTTTTTTTGTGTCATCTCTGACTCTTTTCCAATAGTATTTAATCAGTGCTCTCTGGTCACCAACACTCATTCCAATGGAAACATTTTCACCTCACTTACTCAATCAAAACCCTTCATGATTTGAACACCTCAATTAAAATCTACATTTAACCTTCTCTGCACTAAGTAGATCAATGCCAGCTTCTCCAGCCTCCCCACATAACTGAAGTTCTTTAACCTGATATCGTTCTAACAAATCTCCTCTGCAGCCTCATTGTGTCCATAAGAACAAAGTACAAAGAAAAGTACAGCACAGGAACAGGCCCTTCGGACCTCCAGCCCGTGCCGAATATGATGCTCTAATTAAACTAAAACTAAAACTTCTGCCCTTACCCGGACCATATCCCTCTATTCCCTCCCTATTCATGTACCCTCCAGATGCCTCTTAAATGTTGCTAATGTGCCTGCTTCCACCACCTCCTCTGGCAGCGCGTTCCAGGCACCCACCATAGAATCATAGAAACTCTACAGTACAGAAGGAGGCCATTCGACCCATCGAGTCTGCATCGACAATAATCCCACCCCAGGCCCTATCCCCATAACCCCACACATTTACCCCGCTAATCCCTCTAACCTACACATCCCGGGACACTAAGGGGCAATTTAGCATGGCCAATCAACTTAACCAGCACATCTTTGGACTGTGGGAGGAAACTGGAGCACCCGGAGGAAACCCACGCAGACACGGAGAGAACGTGCAGACTCCACACAGACAGTGACCCAAGCTGGGAATTGAACCCAGGCCCCTGGAGCTGTGAGGCAGCAGTGCTAACCACTGTGCCACCGTGCCTCCCCACCATACCACTCTCTGCGTGAAAAACTTTCCTCTCACATCTCCCTTAAACTTTCCCCCTCTCGCCTTGAACCTGTGCCCTCTTGTAATTGACACTTCCACCCTGGGGAAAAGCCTCTGACTATCCACCCTGTCTATGCCTCTCATAATTTTGGAGGCCTCTATTAGGTCTTCCCTCAGCCTCCATCTTTCCAGTGAAAACAATCCTAGTTTAGTCAATCTCTCCTTATAGCCAACACCCTCAAGACCAGGCAACATCCTGGTGAATCTTCTTTGCACTCTCTCCAAAGCTTCCACATCCTTCTGATAGTGTGGTGACCAGAACTGCACGCAATACTCCAAATGTGGCCTAACCAAGGTTTTATATAGCTGCAACATGATTTCCCAACCCTTGTACTCAATGCCCCGACTGATGAAGGCAAGCATGCCATATGCTTTCTTAATCAAGGGGCGGCACAGTGGCACTGTGGTTAGCACTGCTGTCTCACAGCGCCAGGGACCCAGGTTCAATTCCGGCCTCGGTCACTGTCTATGTGGAGTTTGCACTTACTCCCTGTGTCTGCGTGGGTTTCCTTCGGGTTCTCCGGTTTCCTCCCACAGTCCAAAGATGTGCGGGTTAGGTTGACTGGCCATGCTAAATTGACCCTAGTGTCAGGGGGATTAGCAGGGCAAATGTGTGGGGCTACGGGGATAGGGCCTGGGTGGGATTGTTGTCAGTGCAGACTCGATGGGCGAAATGGCCTCCTTTTGCACTGTAGATTCTATGATTCTAATCACCTTGGCCACCTGTGTTGCCACTTTTAGGGAACTGTGGACCTGCATGCCCTGATCCCTCTGTATCTTAACATTACTAAGGGTTCTGCCATATACAGTATAATTCACACCTAAATTTGACCCTCCAAAATGCATCACCTCGCATTTGTCTGGATTAAACTCCATCATCCATTTCTGTGCCCAAGTCTCCAATCTATCTCTATCCTGTTGTGTCCTCTGACAATCCCCAGCACTATCAGCAAACTCCACCAATCTTCCTGTCATCCGCAAACTTACTAATCAGACCCCCCCCCCCAGATTTTCCTCCAGATTATTTATATATACTACAAGCAACAGAGATCCCAGCACTGATGCCTGTGGAACACTGCTTGCTACAGATTTCCATTCTGTAAAACACCCTCCCACTGCTATTCTCTACCTTCTATAATCAAGTCAGGTCTGTATCCATCCAGCCAGCCAACCCCATGTGATTTTAGTTTTTGTACCAATCTGCCATGTGGGACCTTACCGAATGCCTTGCTAAAGTCCATATAAACTACATAAGACCATAAGACAAAGGAGCAGAAGGTGGCAATTCAGCCCTTCGAGTCTGCTCTGCCATTCAATCACTGATCTGATGTGATAATCCTCAACTCCACTTTCCCACCTAACCCTCGATTCCCTTACTGAGTAAAAGTCTGTCTATGCCAGCCTTGAACATACTTAATGACCCAGCCTCTGCAGCCCTCTGCAATAAAGAATTCCACACATTCACCGCCCTCTGAGAGAAGAAATTCTTCCTCATCTCTGTCTTAATTGGGCGACCCCCTTACTCTGAGATTGTGCCTCTGGCCCTAGACTCTCCCACAAGGGGAAACAACCTCTCAGCATCCACCCTGTCAAGCCCCTGAGAATTCTCAATAAAGTTGCCTCTCATTTTCAAGTTAAGTTTATTTATTATGTTTATTTATCAGTGTCACAAGTCGGCTTACATTAACACTGCAATGAAGTTACTGTGAAAATCCCCGAGTTGCCACACTCCAGCGCCTGTTCGGGTACACTGAGGGAGAATTTAGCATGGCCGATGCATCTAATCAGCACGTCTTTTGGACTGTGGGAGGACTGTGTGTGTGTAACAGGACAGGACTGACTGTCCTAGTACTGATTGTGTATGTGTGTGTGTGTATGTGTGTGTGTGTATGTGTGTGTAACAGGACTGAGTGTCCCAGCACTGGCTGTAATTCAATAATGGGACCAACGTGACTCTATATGTAAGCCTGGTTCCTCTCTATCTCCATTTTAAACATGCACAATCTTATTCTTATGAACTTACAAATTAGGAGCAGGAGTAGGTCACTTGGCCCTCAAACCTGTTCCACCATTTGATAAAATCATGGCTGCTCTGATTGTGGCCTCAGTTCCACTTTTCTGTCCACCCACTGTACCCTTTAGCCCCCTCGTTAATCACAAATTTAACTCAGCCTTAAACATAGTCAATGACCCAGCCTCCACTGCTCTTGTGAAGAGGATCTCGCAGACTAATGACCCTCTGAGGGAGAGTCTCCTCATGTCTGTCTTAAATGGGAGACCCCTTATCTTTATGCTGTGTTCCCCAGTTCTAATCCCTCCCACAAGGCAAACCACCCTTTGAAATCCATCTTCTTAAGTCCCCTCAGGATCTGATGTTCAGTAAGATCGCCTGTCATTTTTCGAAACTCATTAGATACAGAAGCAACCTGTTCAAGCTTTCCTTATAAGATATTAGCCTCAATCCCAGGAATGATCAAGTCAACCTTCTCTGAACTGTTTCTAATGCAATTATGTCCCTTCTTAAGTAAGGAGACCTAAACTGTACACAATGGGCAGGGTGAGGCTGGAAATTCCCACCCGAGGTCAATGGAGATGTCCATTGTCGGATCCTTGTCTGCTCCGATTCTGTAGCGGGCAAGGTAGTAGAGTTCCGACCACATCCATTCTAGATGTGGTCTTATCAGTTTCCTGTACAACTGTAGCAAAAGTTCCCTAGTTTTCCATTCAATGCCCCTTTGCAATAAACTCCAATGCTCCATTTGCCTTCCTGGTCACTTGTTGTACCAATGTTTTGTGATTCAAGAACCAGGACATCCATTTCTCTCCACACTGCAAAATTCTGCAATCTCTCTATTTAAATCATATTCTGAGTTTCTATCCTTCCTCCCTAAGTGGACAAGTTCACATTTTCCCACATTATATGCCATCTGCTAAATTTCTGCCCACTCACTCAACGTATCTATAGCTTTTTGCAGACTCCTTATGTCCGCTTCACGACCTACTCTCCCAGCTAGATTTGTGTCACTGGCAAATTTAGCAACCATACATTTGGTCCCTTCATCCCAGTCATTGGTACAAACTGTAAATAGTTGGGGCTCCTGCACTACACTAGTGATAGCTTGCCAATCCAAAAGATAACCCATTTATCCCTACTCACTGCTACCTGTTAGCTAAGATGTGGAGATGTTAGTGTTGGACTGGGGTAGGCACAGTAAGAAGTCTCACAACACCCACAACTTGCCTGGGTTTGCAAAATCTCACTAACTGTCCTGCCTAGAGACAATTCACACCTCTTTAACCTGTGCTTAACACTCTCTCCACTTGCATTGTCTGCACCTGTAAAGGCCTGATTATCTGTTAAGACTCACATTCCAACCATTATCTTGTAATTGAGTTTGTGTCTATATATGCCCTGTTTGCGAAACAAATCCTGCACTCACCTGATGAAGGAGCAGCGATCCGAAAGCTCGTTCTACCAAATAAACCTGTTGGACTTTAACCTGGTGTTGTGAGACTACTTACTGTACCTGTTAGCTAACCAATCCTCTATCCTTGCTGATTGCTACCCCCTCCACCATGAGCTCTTACTTTGCTGGATCAATTTAACTGGATCAATTTTGTTCAATTCTATTCATATGACTCGATTTTCCGAAGAAAGCAAGAGCATTTTAAAAAAAAATTCCCCCATTGTAGCTTAAGTTTCCGATCATTGGAATCACCTTCATTGTTTTGTCTCTGACCCTTGTGGTAACAGCAATATCCTTTACAGTGGTAAACAGAAGGGCTGCAACTTAATATCTTAGAAGGCATTCTCTCGTTCAATCCGTGACTAACTGCTGAGAAGGATGTGCAAAGGAGTTATTGAGCTTGGAACCAAGCTGGCACGGGTGGAGTTGTCGATTGCTTGTTAGAGATTGTCATAGCAAGGCCTTTGAGCATAGCGGAAGCAATCCAAATAACAACAACTTACATTTATATAGTGCCTTTCAAATAATAAAACATTCCAATATACCTCAGTGGAGCAACATTTGGCAGTATTTATTGTATTTAGTGTGTGCATAAACACAGAACCAAGCAACAGTGGCTGGATGGAGTTCTTTAACCCCATAAGACTAGAAGACCTTAAGATACAGGAGCAGAATTAGGCCATTCGGCCCATTAAGTCTGATCCACCATTCAATCATGGCTGATAAGTTTCTCAACCCCATTCTCCCATCTTTTCCCCGTAACCTTTGATCCTCTTACCAATCAAGAACCTATCTCTCTCTGTCTTAAATGCGCTCAATGACTTGGCCTCCATAGCCTTCTGTGACAATGAATTCCATAGATTCATCACGCTCTGGCTGAAGAAATTCCTCCTCACCTCAGTTCTAAAGGGTCGTCCCTTTACTCTGAGGCTGTGCCCTCGGATCCTAGTCTCTCCTACGAATGGAAACATCTTTCCCACGTCCACTCTATCCAGGCCTTTCATTATTCTATAAGTTTCAATAAGATCCCTCCCTCATCCTTCTAAACTCCATCGAGTATAGACCCAAAGTCCTCAAATGCTCCTCATATGTAGACATAGGTAGACATGAAACAGTACAGCACAGAACAGGCCCTTCAGCCCACGATGTTGTGCCGAGCTTTATCTGAAACTAAGATCAAGCTATCCCACTCCCTATCATCCTGGTGTCAAGCTTTTCATTCCCGGGATCATTCTTGTGAACCGCCTCTGGACCCTTTCCAGGGCCAGCACATCCTTCCTTAGATGTAGGGCCCAGAATTGCTCGCAGTATTCTAAATGTGGTCTAACCAGAGCCTTATACAGCCTCAGCAGTACATCCCTGCTCTTGTATTCTAGTTTAGTCAGCAGACACTCTTGGACAGTGATAGTCATTGATTGGACAGAACTTGGATGGGCTTGCTGACTCCATTGGCTGCACAGAGGCCTTGGCCTGTCCAGAAATGGTTTAAATGGGCTCATTGTTGCCATGGGAGATCAAGGCTGGGTGTTCAGGCTGTGGGGCCTATGATGACAGAATGGTTTCTGGTGGATGATGATACTAATCCTCCTGCCATAGATCCTCAGCTGCTACCCCTCCTTGTGGTGGGAAGATATACTGATAGTGGGTCAAGAATGTCCTGAATGAGGGCAGGCTTGGGCTGGAGTAAAGCTGCTCGGGTAGCCTGCCTATTGCAATTACCCTCCTGATGTTGGGACATGAGGCAATGTTGCTCAGGACTGGCAGCCGGGAGCTGAACAATACCAGTGATGATGTGCATTGAGCTGAGTTTCACCTCAATTAAATTTGGTGTGGGCAGTTTGGTGCCACACTGGGGCCCAGCATTCTGCAGCTGAGTATGTGATGGCAAGAGCAGAGGTGCTTAGGGTCTGGACACTGAACCACGTGTAGAGATGTAGGGGCAGGTGACCAAAACCTGGTCAAAGAGGTAATTTTTCAGGTGCAACATGGATAAAGAGAAGTAGAGAGGTTTAGGGAGGAAATTCTGAGCTGAGGCCCCAGGCAGCTGAACGCACGGCCACCAATGATGGAACAATTCAAATCGTGAATATGCTAGAGGAGGGAATTAGAAGGGTTCAGAGACCTTGGATGTTGTAGGGCTGAAGGAGGCTGCAGAGATGGTGAGGGGTGAAGCCATGGAAGGATTTGGAAACAACAAAGAAAATCTTGGCACTGCTGCAGCAGGAGTCAATATCCGTTAGCAAGCACAGGGGGGATGATAAGTGAATGGAAATTGGTGCAAGTTACGACACAGGCAGAATACATCAAGAATTATTCAACACCTTTAGGAGGTGAGGGAAAAGGGGGGAAACTCAAGGGATGGAGTTGAGGTGTGGGGAGCAGGGGGCAGGGTCGGCTCACTGGAACAATAAGGGACAAAGTACCATGCTGAACATTAACCTGGTCACACTCAGTGTCTCGGAGTGACTTGACACAGATTCACGTCCACGCCACTTCTATTGTCGAGAGGAGATGCAGGTGAGTGGAGGCTGGGATTAGTGTCCTTGTTGACAAGGAGTAACAGATAGGGTGGAAAGGTGAGGTGAAATGGTGAAGAGATCGGGGGAGGGGGGGATAAAGCTCAAATCTAAGTCATGAATGTGTGGTTTGCAGCATCAAAATGCATGGTGAGGTATGAAGAGGGGGCGTGGGGGGACAGACTAAGATCCTAAACCTCCCAGCTTTCAGCTTCAGGTCTGTGACACGAAGGTTAACGAACGAAAGTATCAATGGGCAGAGGAGGGGGAATATTTTCGAAACATTCGAAAGAAACATTAAAAATTGCTAAACAATTTAAGAAGAAGTTTGGCTCAGCCTAAGCGGCAGGCATCACACTGTGGGGATAATGGGCGGGATTTTATGGCCTCACTCATCCTGAAACCATAAAATCCCGCCCAAGGTCAACGGACCTTCCCAAGCTCCGCCCGTTCACCCGCTCCGATTCTTGTGGCGGGCGGGCCGGTAAAATTCCAGCCAATACGTTGATAAATCTCCCACTGAACACCTTCATAGGAAACTGGTCCCTTTGACCACAGCCTCCACCCACACTTGTGACCAAAGAGAAAGGACACAGGCAGAGAAGCTCAGGTCACCGAATCATTTGTGAGCCGGGGTGGATAGTTCTTTTTTTGTTTCAAATTTGACCACGCACTTTTTTAGGGGGAGATTATTAATCGCAGTTTAAGTGCAACCAACTAATCTGATTGGAAAGTGGGGAGGGTGGGAGGGGAGGGAAGACGGGGAGGAATTTGAATAATGACGATAAAGAGGGTGCGAGAACTAAGCTTGGTCGAAGTTCCAGAGCTGCAGCCCATCGCGCCTCCGCCGTTTTTCCATCAGTGCTGCTAATGCTTGCTTCCCCCTGCACTGACCTCAAAATGGCCACTGGAGCTTCAGGAGCGTAGCAGTGCCTGTCTGGAACGTCTGCACAGCATTCTCGACCGTTCCGACCAGCCTCTCTTTCCCAGCCAGAGGACGGGAGGGGGTTGCGGGTGGGGGGGAGGGGGTTGCGGGTGAGGGGGGGGGGGAGTTGGTGGCGAGGGAGTGAGGAAAGATTGGGAATGAAAAGGGCCAAAATAAAATTCCCTCACAGCACGTTTGTGACCCACATACAATTCACAACCGAAAGGGGGCTAGTCGCTGAAATAGCAGCAAGTTAATCTCCCTCTGTAACTGCTCGAAACCAAATTCAATTCATGAAGCAGTGAAAACGCACCTTCAGTCGGAATACATTTAAATCTTGAAATCAGATGGCTTTGATTCTTGCCTTTTTAAACATTCCGTGTACAAGAATGAGACACGGAGGTTTGTTGCTAATAATTGAGCAGATACAAAGGATATTATACGTTAGTTTAGAAGGCAGACGGATTCTCCCTTGGGAGCTGACCCACAAATGGCCAGGAATTCACTCACAAAGCTGTCTGTTCATAATCGTTCTGCCATTGCCTCGGAAGATAAGGAGGCCAAGATGGAAAGCAAAGAATCTGCCTAAGAAACCTAACCCGATCGCACAGTTACGCTGGGTGGAGAGAGAGAGAGGGAGGGAGAAAGCGGGCTTAGAATGCGATTCAGATGATGAGGGGAGGGGGGGGGGTGCGAACAGAAGGAAAGCGGGGGACAATGTGGGAGTGGGGGAATGGTAAAATAAAGGGAGAAAAGAAAAACTGCCGTGAAAACTATGCAGAAACTCTTCACGCTTCACGTACACACATCGGCTCACATTTCAAATAAACACCTAAAGAGATTTTAAACGAATATAATATTCTGCCGAGATTTAAACTCAGTCTAAAATGTACAGAAAGGATGGGGAACAAAGCACACTTAGAACTTTAAAACCTGCTCCATAATAATCGTCCATTTTTCCTTTTTTAAAAAAAAAGCACACAATTTAAATAAGAATTGGAATTTTAAGAAAAAAGATTTTTTTGTTGTTTTACTCACAGGCGTTCCAGCAACTGCTGTATGGAAGTCGGTAGAAGTGCTAAAAGTTTTTTTTTTGTTTTGCCCAGCTGGTCTGAGGCCCCCATGCACTGGTTCATTTGCCTATCACTGTACAATTCTTACATTGTGCATCGGGGAATGAGAGCAACCTCCTCACAGCCTCGGGCATCCAGCCCTCTTTTCTTTGGAGAAAATAATAAATGCTTCAGGGAAATTTTCTGCGCACAAAGGTATTTTTTTTCGTTGATGTATAATAATGAGGAGGATGGCCTATCCAGTTCGGTTCCAAAACCTTCAGCAAGACGAGGAACCTAAAGAGAGTGCAATCTGTGTGAGTGTGTGTGTCAGTCTCAATTAGAGGAGCCCTCGGTACAGGGTTTGGAAAAGGAAAGGAGGAGGGAATTGGAGGGAGGGAGGGAGGACGAGGAGGAGGAGGAGGGTGGGGGGAGAGAGTATGGAACTCAAACAAGGAAAACTAATAGTCTACGCATAATCAAAACTCATGGAACTTCCTGCTTTCCTCCCGCCTAAGCATTGACTGCTTTTTTTTTTGCACAGTACATTGGAATGTTTTTGACTGATCCAAGAGGCCCAGGGAAAGATTTACCCAGACAAGGTTTTCTGAATCAATTAACCTGCGCTCATTATTTGAGACATAAGGTCACCCTTAAGTCAGAGAGTGTGTGTGCGTGCAGAGAGGGAGGGGGGTGGAACATTTCAAAGTTATGCAACTTCGATCTGCTTTCCTTTTTTTTTGTCAAACAAAACACATTTCTATCTTTAATTTTCCCCCTTTATTTTTCGCCGAGATGACACAGCCCTTGCGCGCCCGGAGAAATCGTGCGGACTGTTTTGTTTTCGTGGGTTACCATGATTGCTTCATTAGGCACCCTCCTGTCTGAAGGGTTCTGCAAAGGAGCCCCCCACCCCACCCCCCAACCTCCTTTCAATAGTCTACAGTGGCGGGGTTAGCGAAAGGGTGAGGGGAGGACTATCTTTGTTGAGAGGAGACTGGTGATGGGGAGAGTTGGGTGGGGGGGGGGGGCGGGGGGAAACAGTCCCTGGGGTCAAAGGCCATTTCTTAATGTTCAAAAATTTCTATAATGACCCAACATTGTTCCTTGCTCACACTGTCTTCATTTAAAAAAAATGTTTGTCCTAGTTTTCACCAGCATTAACTCTCTCCTTGCCACACCTAATACTGATCTAAAATGATGACTGTTCAAGCTAAAGTATAACATCCATTAAGAACTGGTCAGCTGGTAAAAAAGTAACGCTTCAGAATCAGTAACCTTCCATCAACTTTCACCCAGTTTATGTTAACCCTTCCGTGGGCTCCATCTCCTGCACGGGTTGCTTGCCTGTTGTGGACATTCAATAGAGGAGATGTTTTCAGGCCATGACCTGTTGCAATGAGCCGTAACAACTGGTTGGAAAGGATGACGAGCCCCATTTGGAATATCTCCTCCTCCAATCTCCCCTTTCCAAGAGGTGGCTTGGCCTATTGTTACTCCTGCTTGCCCCATTGCTTCGGATAAATGTCGGTGAGTGTGGTGATTGTGCACTTAAGGACCAATCTGCAGCAGACTAAGGGTCACATGATCCGGGGAACCAATCACGAAGCAATGTGGGGGATCACCCTGGGGGCTTCTGTGCTCAGAGTCATCTCGGGAGCTGATTGTTGCCACAAAGCTGGAAGCCTCTGTCATAGTTTTAACCTGTAAATAAACAAGCTGTGTTTTCCCTAAACTGGTGAATGAGCATCTTCACATTTGGCGATGAAGATTTTTAAAAAATGAGTATTGCGAGTATTGGAATATTGCGTACAGCTCTGGTCGCCACACCACCAGAAGGACGTGGAAGCTTTGGAGAGAGTTCAAAGAAGATTCATCAGGATGTTGCCTGGTCTTGAGGGTGTTGATTATGAGGAGAGGTTGAATAAACTGGGATTGTTCTCACTGGAAAGACAGAGACCGAGGGGAGACCTGATAGAGGTCTACAAAATTATGAGAGGCACAGACAGGGTGGATAGTCAGAGGCTTTTCCCCAGGGTGGAAGTGTCAATTACAAGGGGACACAGGTTCAAGGTGAGAGGGGGAAAGTTTAAGGGAGATGTGCAGGGGAAGTTTTTCACACAGAGAGTGGTGGGTGCCTGGAACGCGCTGCCAGAGGAGGTGGTGGAAGCAGGCACATTAGCAACATTTAAGAGGCATCTAGATGAGTACATGAATAGGGAGGGAATAGAAGGATATGAACCAAGTAAGGGCAGAAGGTTTTTTTTCGTTTAGTTTGGGCATCATGATCGGCACGGGGTTGGAGGGCCAAAGGGCCTTTTCCTGCGCTGTAATTTTCTTTGTTCTTTGTTGTTTTTGATCCTCAGACTGTGAGTACCCAGTTTAGATTAAAGTTGAGTGAAGTTGAGAAAAGAAAAGATTACTCACCATAATGCCCCTCTTTGGATGGATAGGTCCATTTGACTTCTACCAGACACAATACATAGTACGCCTTGGGAATTGCTTCCAAATGCACAAAATAGGGAAGGAGGCGAAGAACAGGCAATTCTCCTCAGTGTGTGTGAAACCCAGATTTATAATCTGATTCACAATCCTAAAGCCCCAAGCGTGCCTGACTCCAAATCATTCAGAGAGCTTGTGGAATTGGTGATGTCACATTTCCAGTCTAAACCATCAGTCTTACTTCAGAAATTCAAATTTAATTCATGGGGGAGAGCCCCAGGTGAAATAATTGTGACTTGCATCACTAAATTGAAACAGGTATCAGAGTATTGTGTTTTTGGAGCCACCTTGGATGATATGTTACGGGACAGATTAATCTGCGGGATGAATACCAAGGTGATTCAATGGAGATTGCTTGCAGAGGTCAATATACATTTTAAACAAGCAATGGAGATAGCGCAGACATTGGAAAGTGCTGAAAACAGTGCACAAATGTTACAGAGAGTGCAACATGGCGTCGTTCACCAGTTAGGGCAGGAATCTGCAGTCAGCAGTAAAGCCAAAACCAAAGATGTAGTCACAAGGTGGGAAATGAGTTCAGCCACAAACAAGACAGAAGATTTAGAGGAGGCAATCAAACAGCAATGTTTAAAGCAAAATGTGGAGGTAACCACTCCCCTGAATCCTGTTGGTATAAGGAGGCTGAGTGTTTTTTTCGTCACAGGAGAAGTGACTTACACAGGAACATAGGAATTAGGAGCAGAGGTAGGCAATTCAGCCCTTCGAGCCTGCTCCGCCATTCAATCAGATCATGGCTGATCTCTCCCTGGTCTCAAATCTACCTCCAGACCCTGGTCCCTATATCCCTTTAACCTGTTTTTTTATTAGAAATATATCTATCTCCTTCGTGAAACCATTCAACGACTCAGATTCCACCGCACTATGGGGCAGCGAGTTCCACAAATTCACCCCCCTCTGCAAGAAGTAGTTCCTCCTCATCTCAGTTTTAAATCTACCGCCTCTCAACCTATACCTGTGACCTCTTGTTCTAGATTGCCCCATAAGAGGAAACATTTACTTTATCAATCCCTTTTAATATTTTATATCCCTCGATCAGATCCCCTCTCATCCTTCTAAACTCCAGCGAGTACAAGCCCAAACTGTTTAATCTCTCCTCATACGTCAACCCTTTCATCCCCAGATGTCTGGTGAACCTCCTCTGAACTGCCTCCAATGCCACCACATCCTTCCTCAAATAAGGAGACCAAAATTTGAGGTTTTTAAGGCGTGAGTGCAGAGCCAGGTCAAGTCTACTGAGTGGCTCATTAAGGAATGCGTCATCAGGATAAAATGTGGAAGAGTCTAGCACCATCAATTTAAATATTCATCACTGTTTAATATAAAAGCGAGTAAAATAGCCCCTATTACTGCAATGTTCCAGGTAAATTGGAAGTCTCTTAAGATGGAAGTTGATACAAGGGCATCAACTACTGTGACAGGTGAGAATACATATTGGTACGTGAGAGAAGGAGTTCAACCATTGAATTTAAAGAGCAACTGTGACCAAGTTAACAACTTATACTTGAGATAAAATAGTGGATGCCCAACTTCAGTGATCATAGACACATAGGAAGCATTAAAAACCTGTCAGCCACCTTTGGCTTAAGAAAATCAAGTTAAATTAGACTGAGATTTTCCAAGTGCGGAAAAAAAGACTGCTTAAACTGATGAAGAAATATGAGGGCATCTTCAAGGATGAATTAGTCAAAATAAAAGGCCTGCAGCTGAAGATCAATGTGGACCCAGAGTGCATTCCTGCAATTCTTTAGGACAAGGTTTATGCTTTATGCTTTAAGACCATGTGCTTTACGAGGGGCTGAAATATAGTGTTTAGTGGAACTGGGGTATTATCCAGCCAGTTCAGTTCTCAGAATGGGCAGCACCTATAGTTCCCGTACTGAAACCAGACAAGACCATCCGCCTTGTGTTAAATACAAGTCAGCAGTTAATCAGGCTGCCAAATTGGATAAATATCCAATCCTGAAGATCGAAGACCTGTATGCAAAGCTGGCTGGAGGTCAATCTTATACAAAACTGGATATGAGTCATGCATATCAGCTACTCGAATTAGACTTCCCAAGGTTTTGTCATGATAAATACACACAAAGGGTTGTTCCAATATGTGCACCCTCTTTCTGGCTTGTCTTCAGCATGTGCAATTTTCCAGAGGACAATGGAGAGTCTGCTACAGGGGCTGCCACGAGTTGTGGGATATCTTGATGATGTTCTCATAACAGGATTGACAGAAGCCGAGCATCTTGCAAACTTAGAGGAAGTGTTGAAGAGATTTCAAGAGGCCGGAGTTCACCTAAAGAAGGAGAAATGTACTTTTCAAGTCACCGAGGTGACCTAACCTGGAGTAGCGTGTAGATGCAGGTTAATTACACCCCATGGAAGACAGGGCCTTAAATGAGACATTGACCCCCCCCCCCCCCCCCCCCCCCCCAAAAAAACACATCTGAGCTCAAGCCATTTTTGAGAATGGTAAATTACTATGGGCGTTGCTTAACAAACTTGTTGATGTTATTGGCTCTCTTACATATTCTGCTGAAGAAACACCAGCGTTGGTCTTGGAAGACTCCCCAGGAAAAAGCTTTCAACAGAGTAAAACAATTGCTGCATTCTTCAAACTTGTTATTGTATTTCAACCAGCCTAAGGAACAGGCATTGACCTGCGATGCCCCTCCGCATGGTGTTGGCCTGGTGTTGTCCAATAAGATGGACAACTGATCTGAAAGGCCAATAGGCTATATCTCAAGAACCCTCCCAGGGGCTGAAACAGATACTCACAAACTGAGAAAGAAGAATCATCAATAGCTTTTGGTGTGAAGAAATTCCACCAGTAATTATATGGTTGCCACCTAACCATTGTTTCTAACTGTAAATTGCTTTTGGGTCTTTTTAAAGAAGACAAGGCTACTCTGTCAATGGCATTGGTAAGAATTCAATGTTGGGCATTAATTCTGCCTGACTACGAATATACATTCAAGCACAGACCTGGAACACACACAGAGCGAATGTGGATGCACTCAGCCACCTACCTTTATAAGAAAGTTAAAGACCTGATTACCTGTTAAGACTCGCATTCCAACCATTATCTTGTAAATTGAGTCTGTGCCTATATATGCCCTGTTTGTGAACCCAACCCTTCACTCACCTGATGATGGAGCAGAGCTCCAAAAGCTTGTGCTACCAAATAAACCTGTCGGACTTTAACCTGTTGTGAGACTTCTTACTGTTTATAAGAAAGTGTTACAGCTGCTCCAGTACCACAGGAAATTGTCATGGCGCTGAATTTGTTGGACACATTGCCAGTCTTGGTGAAGGAAACCTGGTACTGGACAAGTCAGGGTCTACTTCTGTCCAAAGTGAGACACAGGTTGGGCCAATCAGACTGTTTCTGAAGTAATCATTTTTTTACCTGCAAGGGTGGATTGAGTTGCCAGGATGGCATCATACTCTGGGGAGCAAGAGTAGTCATCCCTGTACCAGGCAGAGAGCAGCATCTAACGGAATAACATAGCGCTCAGCCTGGCATCCCAAAGATGAAGATGTTCAACAGAAGTTAGGTGCAGTGGCCTGGCATTGTTGCCGAAATCGAGAGCCTAGCCAAGCACTGCAAACAGTGCCATTTACAACAAAGGATGTCTCAATGTATGCTTGGGAATGGCCTGGCCAGTCATGGGTACGAGTCCATGTTAATTATATTGGTCCATTCATGGGCATAATGTTTCTGCTCATTTTGATGTACATTCAAGGTGGATGGATGTTTTTGAGGTGAAGTCTCCTACATCAGGGGCTACCATTGAACGATTGCACCAATGGACGGCACGGTGGCACAGTGGTTAGCACTGCTGCTTCACAGCGCCAGGGACCCAGGTTCGATTCCTGGCTTGGGTCACTGTCTGTGTGGAGTCTGCACGTTCTCCCTGTGTCTGCGTGGGTTTCCTCCGGGTGCTCCGGTTTCCTCCCACAGTCTGAAAGACGTGCTGGTTAGGTGCATTGACTCAAGCAGGCGCCGGATTGTGGCAACTAGGGGAATTTCACAGTAACTTCATTGCAGTGTTTAATATAAGCCTTACTTGTGACCAATAAATAAACTTTACTTTACAATGTTTTTCCAACCATGGAACAACTGAAGTTATAGCGTGCAATTTTACGAGAAAAATTCTAAGTGTCCAGCTAGCATGAAAATGGGAGAGTTGCAGATCCGTTTTTTGGGTGCGTTTTACTCTCAGTAGTGCTTGATAAAATGGGCTAGACTGTTTCTCGCTACTGGACGAAGTATGTAGGGCTTCACTCGCTACTTCACTCGCCAGCCAGCCTGATCAACCAGCAGAGGGAGCTATTGCGCATGTGCAAACTTCTGTGGATGCACATGCGCAATTCCAACAGCAGAGGCCTGACAGAGAGAGGGAGCGTTGTCAGGCCAATGCTGTAGAAACTGGCCTGAACACTGACGCCGCCCCCCCCCCAATCACAGGGGCCTGTGGCCGACTGCGAGCCCCACATCGCCCAAAAATATAACCCCGCCTCCCTGCTACCCAGACTGATCATGCCTCCCCCCCACCCCATGATCACATGCAGAGTGTGCAGTGGGATACCCTCCCCCTCCCCCTCTCCCTTCCCCCCCTCAATTGATCAAGGTAGGGTGTGCAGAGCCCACACCCTCCCCGAGCAGGCTGCCCTGACCTGACCCTGCCCTTCCAGGCACTGCCCCATTGGCCCCACCCCCATAGCCCCTGCCCCATTCAGGCCCTGGCCCATCAGCCGCATCCTTTTAGGTCCCATCACCTTCAGGTTGCACCCCGATAGGCCCCTCCTCCTTCAAGCCCAACCTCTGGCACTGCCCAGTGAGCAATGCCAAGGTGCCCAATAGGCAGTGCCAAGGTGCCAGGCTGGCACTGCCATGCTGGCACTATCCAAGGGGCAGCCTCCCCTTGCCCTCGACATCTCCGGGGGGCCTCAATGGCCTCTGATTCTACGAACGAGGGCAACACAACTGTTCCCCATTCATGGGGAGCAGGTGTTTTCCTCATCGGAGAGAAGCTCTCCCGGCGAGGCCATAAAGATAAGTGAGCCCGGACGATTGAGTGCCAGACTCACTAAATAGATGCAAGTACACATTTAAATACATTGAAATAATTTATTCCGCCTCTGCCGGAAATGGGTGAGAGGCTGACCGCTCTGGGAGTCCAGTAAGATCGCAAGAGCAGAGCAACCGGGCATGGTCCTGATTCCTCGGCTCTCGCGTGATTTTACCTGCTTACTCTGCCCATCCGCTTGCTGATTGCATGCCTCTGTATAGTTTTAACCTGTAAATAAATGAGTTGTGTTTTCCCTAACCTGATGAACGAGCATGTTTACAGCTCGCCTCAGGAGTTCAAATCTCACTCTGGAATATGAAAATATAATACAATTGGAGGGTTGCATTCCCAAAGGGGCTATTGTAGTGTACTGGGAATTGCATTGTGTGTTTTGTGCACTTGAGGATACCATACATGCATGTACCAGCAGAGGGAGTCTGCTAGAAAGAGATAACAGAGGATCCATGCTTAACAGTCGTGATGTTCTCATTTGAAATGTCTCCAACTGAATAGTAACTGTTTTTGTCCCAAGAACTTCACAGGTTCTCAGGATGGTCCTTAGCACATTACAACCAATGAAGTATTTTTGGAAGCATAGTTACTATTGAAATGTAATTATATCTGTGAGGGCATGGTCCTGTGCCCATGAGCGGGGAAGTGTCTGTGTCCCATGTCCTTCGTGGTGGGCGGAGAGGGGGAGGAGTTGGATGTCCAGTGAGGACTTTGTCTCTTTAATTTTATCCCACCCCGCCAGCATGATGTTGTGGGACCCACCCCTTAGCTTTTTGTTCCTAAAACTTTGAAAATACGACGGGAGTAACTGGCAAAGCACTCGGCAGGCTGTCCTCTGCTTTACCTGGCTGAGACAACACTTGGGGGAAAAAAAGGGAGAAAATCCTCCCCAAGGTATCTTCCCTTGAAGGGGAAAGGTAGGACAAATAAATCCAGAACACCCAGGATGATAACAGTGAAGATAAAAAGAATGACAGATTCTCTGTAGAAAATATAATGGGGAATCAGGTTGAATATAGGTGGACCAATGGGGAAGTGAAAAAAATAACCAGGAAAGCAAGGAGGGAGTATGGAAAGAGGCAGGCAGGGGACACAAAAGGGAATCCCATGGTCTTCTATAAGCATGTACATAAGAAAAGGATAGTAAATGAGAAAGTAGGGCTGACTAGGGATAAAAAAGGGAGACTTACACAGGGAGACAGGAGAAATAGTCAAGCTATGAAACAAATACTTTGTATCTGTCTTTACAAAGGATGAAGATGCTACTCGGACTGAGGTGAGAGAGAAGGTGCCTGGAACATTCAGATCATTTACAATTGCAACGGAGGAGGTGTTAGAAAGGCAATCTTTACTTAAAATGGATAAGATTCCAGGACTGAGTGAGATGCATCCAAGGGTACCAAGTGAAGTAAGAGTGGTAATTGCGGATTCATTTGTGATAATCTTCCAGACTTCCTTTGACACAGGGTGGTGCCAGAAGACTGGAGAATTATGAATATTATGTGGCGATACGTGCCTTTAAGAAATGTATTTTAGAAACATAGAAACATAGAAAAACTACAGCACAAACAGGCCCTTCGGTCCCACAAGTTGTGCCGAACACATCCCTACCTTCTAGACCTACCTATAACCCTCCATCCTATTAAGCTCCATGTACTCATCCAGGAGTCTCTTAAAAGACCCTATTGAGTTCGCCTCCACCACCACTGACGGCAGTCGATTCCACTCGCCCACCACCCTCTGTGTGAAAAACTTACCCCTAACATCTCCCCTGTACCTACCCCCCAGCACCTTAAACCTGTGTCCTCTCGTAGCAGACATTTCCACCCTTGGAAAAAGCCTCTGAGAGTCCACCCGATCTATGCCTCTCAACATCTTATATACCTCTATTAGGTCTCCTCTCATCCTTCGTCTCTCCAAGGAGAAAAGACCGAGCTCCCTCAGCCTATCCTCATAAGGCATGCCACTCAATCCAGGCAACATCCTTGTAAATCTCCTCTGAACCCTTTCAATCTTTTCCACATCCTTCCTGTAATGAGGCGACCAGAACTGAGCACAGTACTCCAAATGGGGTCTGACGAGGGTCTTATATAGCTGCATCATTATCCCCGGACTCCTAAACTCAATCCCTCGATTGATAAAGGCCAGCACACCATACGCTTTCTTAACCACCTCCTCCATCTGTGGGGCCGATTTTAGAGTCCTAATCATATCTCTCTGCAGGATGTTTCGAGCAGTCTCTGGCAATTTATTGGTATTATTTTGCCTGCAGCCGGTATCCTCTATTGTTACTGAAGCAGTATAATTGATACCATGTTTGTTTTAACCTGAACTAATGCAGTGCTCAGTTGTTTCAGTGTTCCCTGAGATTGCAGAGTAGAACTTGATTGGGATGATTGACAAGTCAGATCATATAACAGCTAGGCTTTCACCGAGAATTCTGGCTTAGTTGCTGTTTTTCAGATGCTGTTTGGAATTGAGAGAGGGGTGTGTCTCTTATGTTCCTCTCTGGAGTTGGAGATTCTGCTGTCTGAGTGTTGCTGTTTTGGAAGCTGCAGAGAGAGAAGTATCATTTCCTGTCTCTGAAGTCTGGAAGCTATGAGAGACTAGATTTATTTCTCTGCTTGGCTTTCTTGAGGATATATCCTGCTCTGGAAACTGCTGTTTGGATTTCTGTCTGTAGATGTTAAAAGCTGGAAATCTCATATCATGTGAGCATACTTGTTTTAGTGCTAACTAATTCTGAAGAAAGGTGCATGCCTATGGGACATTGCTTTACATTGGAACAACAGAGATAGCTAGCTGAAAATAATTATACTGTGTCATGTTTAAGTTTTGTAATTGGTAAAAGTTACCCTAATTCTTTTTGTTATATTCTAACCGTGTTCTTAAGTAAACTTTGTTCGATAAAAGCTTCCTAGTGGGTCATTTGAATCATACCTGGAGTGAAACACTTTATGCTCACCATAATGTCAAAATCAAATGGAAGACTTAGGGTTTAGACTAATTGCATAATACACTTTGGAGTTTCTGGTGTGGGTCTTAACGAATCCATCCTTGTTCAAAAAGGGGTGCAAGGATAATGACAAAAACTACAGACCAGTCAGTTTAACTTTAGTATTGGGGAAACTTCTGGAAACTATAGTTTGGGACAAAATCAATATTCACTTAGACAAGTGCATTGTAATTAACGAAAGTCAGCATGGATTAATGAAGGGAAACTCATGTTTAATTAACTTGCTAGAGTCTTTCAAGGAGGTAGCAGAGAAGGTTGATAGGGTTGGTAGTTGATGGTTGGTATATATGAATTTTCAAAGGGCCACACGACAGACCTGATCAAAATTCTAGCTCATGGACTGAAAGGGAAAGTTGGTATCGATAAGAAATTGGTTGAGTGACAGGAAACAAAGTAGTGAAAAATGGCTGTTTTTCAGATCAGAGGAAGGTTTGTAGTGCATTTCCCCAGAGGCCAGTGTTGGAACCCACCCTTTTTCCTGACATACGTTAATGACCTGGAATGTGGTGTTCAGGGCATGGTTTCAAAATTTGGAGATGAAACAAAGACTGGAAACGTTGTCAACTGTGACGAGGATAGTCTTGAACTTCAATCGGACAGAGACATAGAGTCATAGAGTCACAGAGGTTTACAGCTTGGAAACAGGCCCTTCGGCCCAACTTGTCCATGCTGCCCTTTTTTGTTAAAACCCCTAAGCTAATCCCAATTGCCCGCCTTTGGCCTATATCCCTCTATACCCATCTTACCCATGTAACTATCTAAATGCTTTTTAAAAGACAAAATTGCACCCGCCTCTACTACTACCTCTGGCAGCTTGTTCCAGACACTCACCACTCTCTGTGTGAAAAAATTGACCCTCTGGACACTTTTGTATCTCTCCCCTCTCACCTTAAACCTATGCCCTCTAGTTTTAGACTCCCCTACCTTTGGGAAAATATATTAACTATCTAGCTGATCTGTGCCCCTCATTATTTTATAGACCTCTATAAGGTCACCCCTCAGCCTCCTATGCTCCAGAGAAAAAAGTCCCAGTCTATCCAGCATCTCCTTATAACTCAATCCATCGAGTCCCGGTAGCATCCCAGTAAATCTTTTCTGCACTCTTTCTAGTTTAATAATATTCTTTCCATAATCGGGTGACCAGAACTGTACACAGTATTCCAAGTGTGGCCTTACCAATGTCTTGTGCAACTTCAACAAGACATTCCAACTCCTGTATTCAATGTTCTGACCGATGAAACCAAGCATGCCGAATGCCTTCTTCACCACTCTGACCACATGTGACTCCACTTTCAAGGAGCTATGAACATGTATCCCTAGATCTCTTTGTTCTGTAACTCTCCCCAACGCCCTACCATTAACTGAGTAAGTCCTGCCCTGGTTCAATCACCTCACATTTGTCTGCCCATTTCACATGTTGGTGAAATGGGCAGATAAGTAGCAGATGAAGTTCAATGCAGAGGATTGTGAGATGGTTCATTTTTAGAAAGCATATGGAGAGACAGTATGAAATAAAGGAAACTCTCTAAAGGAGGTACAGGAACAGAGGGACCTCAATTTATAGATACAGGGGGCAGCACAATAACACAGTGGTTAACACTGCTATTTCACAGCGCCAGGGACCCTGCGGGAAAGTGATTCCCGGCTTGGGTCACTGTCTATGTGGAGTTTGCACATTCTCACCATGTCTGCGTGGGTTTGCGCTGGGTGCTCCCATTTCCTCCCACATTCTGAAAGACGTGCTGGTTAGGTTTATTGACTCGAACAGGCGCTAGACTGCGGCAACTCGGGGAATTTCACAGTGACTTCATTGCAATGTTAATGTAAGCCTTACTTGTGAGACTAATGAATAAACTTTTAAACTTTAAACAAAAGTCATTGAAGTTGGAAGGGCATGTGAATAAAACACATCATATGCTTTATGGCATTGAGCACAAAAGTAAGGAATGCATGTTAAACTTGTATAAAACACTAGTTAGGCCTTATCTTAAGTACTGCATTCAAGTTTGCGTGCCATACTTGAGAAAGGATGTGAAGGCATTGGAGAGAGAGCACAGAGGAGTTTCACAAGAATTATTCCAGAGATAAAGAAGTGTAGCTATGAGAATAGATTTGAGAGTTTGGGACTGTTTTCCTTGGAGAGAAGAAGGCTGAGAAGAGACCTGATTGAGGTAGTCAAGATCCTGAGGGCAATGGGAGGGGTAAAGAGTGAGAAATTGTTCCCACTCAAGAGAACATCAAGAAGTAGAGGGCACAGATTCAAAATAATTGGCAAAAGGAATGAGTGTGATGTGAGGGAAAAAAGTTTCCACCCAGAGGGTTGTTGGAGTCTGGAACCACCTTCTTGAATACTTCAGTTGAAGTATTCAAAAACATTGCTATCTGAAAAGAGAGACAGATACAGGGAGAAGGCAGGGTTTGATGAGGTAGAATGTTCTTTTAGCAAGCCCGTGCAGGCTCAATGGGCCAAATGGCCTCCTTCTGCACTATAGATTCTGTAAGGTACCATCTGCCCTTACAGATAGATGTAACAGATACAAAGATCCTATTTGAAGAAGATTTGATTTGATTTGATTTATTGTTGTCACATGTATTGGGATACAGTGAAAAGTATTGTTTCTTTCACGCTATACAGACAAAGCATACCGTTCATAAAGTACACAGGGGAGAAGGAAAGGTGAGGGTGCAGAATGTAGTGTTACCGTCATAGCTAGCGTGTAGAGAAAGATCAACTTAGTGCGAGGTAGATCTATTCAAAGGTCTGACAGCAGCAGGGAAGAAGCTGTTCTTGAGTTGGTTGGTACGTGACCTCAGACTTTTGTATCTTTTTCACAGCGGAAGAAGGTAGAGATCTTGTTTTCAGGAGATTGGACATTTGCCAGGAGTCAGCTGGGGAAGGCGCCATTTTAGAAGGACAACTCTCCTCACCCTGGTCAACATTTATCCGTCATCAATACGAATTAGAAAGATTTGACGTGAAGTTTATTTATTAGTGTCACAAGTAGGCTTACATTAACATTGCAATGAAGTTACTGTGAAAATCCCCGAGTCGCCACACTCCGGCGCCTGTTCGGGTACACTGAGGGAGAATTTAGCATGGCCAATGCACCCTAACCAGCACATCTTTCACACTGTGGGAGGAAACCGGAGCACCCGGAGGAAACCCACGCAGACACGGGGAGAACGTACAAACTCCACACAGACAGTGACTCAAGCTGGGAATCAAACCTGGGTCCCTGGCGCTGTGAGGCAGCAGTGCTAGCCACTGTGTCACCATGCCGTCCCCTATGTATAACAGCCCCCCTCCCCCCCGTGAGTGGGTGTGGGGAGGCTGGGGGGGTGTGGGGGGGGGGGTAATACAGATAAATAATTTCCTCTGGTGGGGAAGCAAGAATGTTGACATGAAATTCGTGTTACACAGTTTGGGAGAAAAATAAGAACATACTTGTTCACCAGCGGCAGAGCGGTTTGTCATGTTCCTGAGCTCTTCGTACAGCCAGCGATTGATCCATTGCTGTTTGTGGGATCTTGCTTTGTACAGAATGCACAGTGGGATGTCCTGATGTTATGAAGGGTTTAGAAATACCTCACCTAAGGGTGTGCCCTTGTGTCACAGTTTACCTGGGACATTGTCGGATTATTCAATTGAGTCAACACTTTAGATCGACAACTTGAATCACCTGCGGCAAATGAAAAGAATTTGAAACTCTTCAGAGCAAAATCTTTGGCTTAGTCTTGATGCTGGAAGCTTGTTTTTTAAGTTTGATAGAGCAATGATAGAAAGTCATTAAATGGTAAATTCAGTCAAGCAATTCCCAGCACCATAATTCCTTCCTTTTAATAAAATTCATCGGAAACAGGAATCAAAAGTTAAGCAGTTGTCTGTCAGAATAAAGGTGAAAATATTGACACAGTATCGACACAAACACGCACTCATAAAAATACACAAACACACACACACAGCATTCACAAACTCAGACAAAAACATATTCATAAACACACAATACACATTCCCAAACACACATATTCACATATACACATTCACTCACTCACAAAAACATACGTCCACAAGAACACATTTACACACAAACACACACATGCATGTAAAAACACATTCACTGACATAGTTAAACTTACATACGAAAGCACACACACAGACAAAGACGCACACAAACTCACACACACACACACACACAGTGAAGTACTCCATGTCCAAATGCAGCAAGACTTGTACAATATCCAGGGTGGGCTGAGAAGTGGCACCACACATGTGCCTGATGATGTCCATCTAACCATCACCCCTTGACATTCCATGGCCTTGCCTTGTTGAATCCCCCAATATCAACATCCTGGGGGTACCATTGACCAGAAACTGAACTGGACTAGCCATACAAATATGGTGGCTACAACAGCAGGTCAGAGGCTGGGAATCCTGTGGTGAGTAACTCACCTCCTGACTCCCCAAAGCCTGTCCACTATCTACAAGGCACAAGTCAAGAGTGTGACGGAATACTCTCCACTTGTCTGGATAAGTGTCGCTCCAATAGCACTCAAGAAGCTCAACACCATCCAGGACAAAGCAGCCCACACAAACATTCACTTCCTCCTCCCGGTCATGGAGGCCAGCAATAGTGTGGGAGGGAGGGGCGGCAATCAGCTGCAGATCCCAGAACATGCCTAACCCTCTCTCCACTCACATTGTCTGCATCTGTAAAGACTTGATTACCTGTTAAGACTCGCATTCCAACCATTATCTTGTAATTGAGTTTGTGTCTATATATGCCCTGTTTGTGAAACAAATCCTGCACTCATCTGATGAAGGAGCGACACTCCGAAAGCTCGTGCTACCAAGTAAACCTGTTGGACTTTAACTGGTGTTGTGAGACTATTTATTGGGCCTACCCCAGTCCAACGCCGGCAACTCTACATCATGGATTCCAGAATGGGTGTGGGGAGGCAGTGATAGATCTCTCTGTCAGAGAGATCTGCGCATGTGCAATGGTGAATTCTACTGTACATTGCCAGCTTTTGGGCGAGCTTAGGCTTCGCCCTCTCCGCCTGCTGGCAGGAAAGAGATCTTGCTTCACTTTTTCTTCAGAGTCTGGTAAGATTGGATTTTTAACTCGCGATTCTCTCCCGTTTTCACTCTCATTTCCCCAGTATGTTTTCACAAAGGTGTTATAGCACTTGGGGCGAAAGGGATCAGAGGATATGGGGGGAAGACGGAATCAGGCTATTGAGTTAGATGATCAGCAATGTTCATACTGGATGGCAGAGCAGTCCTGAAGGACCGAATGGCCTGCTCCTGTTCCAATTCTCTCAGTTTCTATGTTTCCATGACCTCAGGAAATCAGGTAAGTGAACTTTGGTCAGAAAAAAGCAGAATAGATCAAAGATTTAGAGAGTTTGCAAAGCCTGTCCACCATCTAGAAGGCACAAGTCAGGAGTGCGATGGAATACTCCCCATTTGCCCAGATGAGTGCAGCCCCAACAATACTCAAGAAGCTCGACACCACCCAGAACAAAGCAGCCCACTTGACCAGCAACCCATCTGCCACTGTCAACATTCAATCCCTATGCGACCAATGCACCATGCAGCAGTGTGCACCACGTACAAGATGCACTGGAGCAACGAATCAAAACTCTTTTGACAGCACTTGCCAAACCCATAACTCTACCATCAAAAAGACAAGGACAACAGATACGTAGGAACATCTTCACCTCCAAGTTCCCCTCAAAGTCACTCACCATCCTGACTTGGAAATATATCGCCGTTCCTTCACTGTCACTGGGTCAAAATCCTGGAGCTCCCTCCCTAACAGCACTGTGGGTGCACCTACACCACATGGACTGCAGCGGTTCAAGAAGGGGGTTCACCACCACCTTCCCAAAAGCAAGCAGGGTTGGATAATAAGTGCAGGCCCAGCCAGCAACAGCTACATCCCGAGAATAAATACAGAAACGCTAAGAGTAAGAAACCAGGTACATATGGAGCTACGGGAAGCACACAGTATTCAAACTATAAAGAACATTCCTGATAAATGAAATCTCTTGCAAAGACTCCAGGGATGTGAGTTAATAATCCTGGCTGATACTCACTGTGCACTATTGAAGGAATGCCACACTGTTGAAGGAGCCATCTTTCAGATATGACGTTAAACTGACGCCCATCTGTCCTCCCCAGTGGAAATAAAAGATCCGATTGTATGATTTGACAGGCAGGGGAATTCTTCCCAATGTCCTGCTCAATATTTACCTCTCATGAAATATCACTGAAACAGATAACCTGGTCATTTATCTTGTTATTTTGTGAGCTTTCTGTGTACAAATTGGTTGTCCCATTACTGACATTACAATAGTGACCACATGTAATTCGTGTAATTACAAAAGGTAATTCGTTAGATGTAAAGCACTTTGAAACTTCCTGCGGTCATGAAAGATTGCACCTAATAGTAAGTGTTTTTTGTCCAAGCAGTAGATGGGGAGGCGATGGCCGAGTGGTATTATCGCCAGATTATTAATCCAGAAATTAAGGGAATATTCTGGGGGCCCGGGTTCGAATCCTGCCACGGCAGATGGTGGAATTGGAATTCAATTTTTTAAAATCTGGAATTACGAATCCACTGATAACCAATGAACCATTGTCGATTGTTGGAAAAATCCATCTGGTTCACTAGTGGGGGGCACGGTGGCACAGTGGTTGGCCCTGTTGCCTCACAGCGCCAGGGACCCGGGTTCGATTCCCAGCTTGCGTCACTGTCTGTGTGGAGTTTGCACGTTCTCCCTGTGTCTGCGTGGGTTTCCTCCGGGTGCTCCAGTTTCCTCCCACAGTCCAAAAGACGTGCTGATTAGATGCATTGGCCATGCTAAATTCTCCCTCAGTGTACCCGAACAGGCAACGGAGTGTAGCGACTAGGGGATTTTCACAGTAACTTCATTGCAGTGTTAATGTAAGCCTACTTGTGACTAATAAGTAAACTTTACTTTACTTTTTTACATAATGCCCTTTAAGGAAAGAAATATGCCATCCTTCCCTGGTCTGGCCTACATGTGACTCCAGAGCCACAGCAATGTGGTTGACTGTCAACTGCCCTCGGTCAATGAGGAATGGGCAATAAATGCTGGCCAACCAGCGACACCCATTTTCCACAAATGAATAAAAGAAATCCAAAGGCTGAAATTTTTTTGAACCATTTTTACCTCACGTATTCCTCTGTCCATTTTGTGCTTACTACATTTTGATGGCTGATGGGAATGGCATGGGAAAGAAGTACTCCATCTCTTAGAACAGTGGCATCAACATCCGAGCAAGAAGGAACTGTACCAGTGGGATGGGCTCCTCCAGAACTGGTCTGGGGCAAGGATCCTTGCGGAAAAGGTAAACAAGGCAGTCACAAGGAATTTTAACACGTGAGCGGGAGGAGGACTCAGGGTGGAAAAGGTCATGTAAATAATAGTCTGTTAACAAACAAAGCAGGAGAGGGTAAAGCAATAGTGAGAAAACATGGGCGGAATTTTCCAGTCTCACCCACTGCGGGAATCACCGCGGACGAAACGGAAAATCTGACGCACCAGCAAAAGATCCATTGACTTCGGATGGGGATTTCCAATCTGGTGGCAGGGGGGAGTGACATATCATTGCTTGGATGGAATTTTCCCGTCCCACGCACCACGGGAATCGTAGCGGGCAGGACAGGACCATGCAAATGCCCGTTGACCTCGGACGGAATTTTCCGGTCTTGGGGCAAGCGCGGCTGGAAAATCCCACCCTTTGTGTTTCAGCCACGATTGACAAAGGGGAAAATAAAAGGTTTAAAGTAAATAAACTCGGAGAGTGGAATAGGAAACATGTGATAAATTGGAGCAGAGGGACAGGCTAGGTGTGTTGTCCCTGTAAACGTTCTTTACACAGGCACGTGGAATATAAGAAACAAAGCGAGTGAATTGTCAGTACAAATTCAGTGTGACATGGCAGCCATTACTGCAGCATAGTTGCAAGACAGTCAGAACTGGGAACTAAATCTATTAAGTTATGGGGTCTACAGGACAGAGACAGAGAATGGTAGAAGGGAGGTGTAGCCTTAGTAATCATAGACTCGTAAAATTGCGGACAGGTTAGAACACAGAAGGAGGCCACTTGGCCCATCATGTTCATGCCAGCTCTTAGTGAGAGCTACTCAGCTAGTCCCACGCCTCTATCTTTTCTCCATAGCTCTCCAAATCTTTTCTTATACAGGAAATAGGAGCGGGAGTAGATCACACGGCCAGTCAAGCCTGCCCGCCATTCATGGCTAATCTTAAACTTCACTTTCCTGCCTGATCCCCATATTCCTTGAATTCCCGAGAGACCAAAAATCCATCCAATTATATTCTTATATACCACCTTAAATAGATTCATTGATGGAGCGTCCATGTCCCTCTAAGATAGAGAATTCCAAAGATTAACAACCCACTGAGTGAACAAATTTCTCCTCACTTGATTCCTAAATACATTCTCCAAAGTGATACAAGAGAGCGTGCTACATTAGATTTATTATTGGGTAATAAGCCAGTTTTAGTTAACAGCCTAATGGTGCGTGAACATTAATCTAATAACAATCACAACATGATTGAGTTCAACGTCATATCTGAAAAGGTGAAATGCTGAACAGCCACCAGGGTTCCAGATTTCGGTAAGGCTGACTTCAGTATGATGATGTGGAGATGCCGGCGTTGGACTGGGGTAAACACAGTAAGGAGTCTAACAACACCAGGTTAAAGTCCAACAGGTTTATTTAGTAGCAAACGCCACTAGCTTTCAGAGCGCTGCTCCTTCGTCAGGTGAGTGGGAGATCTGCTCATAAACAGCAAACAGGGCATTTAAAGACACAAACTCAATTTACAGAATAATGAATAATGATTGGAATGTGAGTCTTTACAGCTAATCAAGTCTTAAAGGTACAGACAATGTGAGTGGAGGGAGCATTAAGCACAGGTTAAAGAGATGTGTATTGTCTCCAGACAGGACAGCCAGTGAGATTTTGCAAGTCCAGGCAAGTTGTGAGGGTTACAGATAGTGTGACATGAACCCAAGATCCCGGTTGAGGCTGTCCTCATGTGTGCGGAACCTGGCTATCAGTCTCTGCACAGCGACTCTGCGCCGTCGTGTGTCATGAAGGCCGCCTTGGAGAACGCTTACCCGAATATCAGAGGTCGAATGCCTGTGACCACTGAAGTGCTCCCCAACAGGAAGAGAACAGTCTTGCCTGGTGATTGTCGAGCGGTGTTCATTCATCAGTTGTCATAGCGTCTGCATGGTTTCCTCAATGTACCATGCCTCGGGACATCCTTTCCTGCAGCGTAACAAGTCGACAACGTTGGCTGAGTTGCAAGAGTATGTACCGTGTACCTGGTGGATGGTGTTCTCACGTGAGATGATGGCATCCGTGTCGATGATCCGGCATGTCTTGCAGCAGTTGCTGTGGCAGGGTTGTGTGGTGTTGTGGTCACTGTTCTCCTGAAGGCTGGGTAGTTTGCTGCGGACAATGGTCTGTTTGAGGTTGTGCGGTTGTTTGAAGGCAAGAAGTGGGGGTGTGGGGATGGCCTTGGCGAGATGTTCGTCTTCATTAATGACATGTTGAAGGCTCCGGAGGAGATGTCGTAGCTTCTCCACTCCGGGGAAGTACTGGACGACGAAGGGTACTCTGTCCACCGTGTCCCGTGTTTGTCTTCTGAGGAGGTCGGTGCGGTTTTTCGCTGTGGCACGTCGGAACTGTCGATCGATGAGTCGAGCGCCATATCCTGTTCTTATGAGGGCATCTTTCAGCGTCTGGAGGTGTCTGTTGCGATCCTCCTAATCCGAGCAGATCCTGTGTATACGGAGGGCTTGTCCGTAGGGGATGGCTTCTTTAACGTGTTTCGGGTGGAAGCTGGAGAAGTGGAGCATCATGAGGTTATCCGTGGGCTTGCGGTACAGTGAGGTGCTGAGGTGACCGTCCTTAATGGAAATGCGTGTGTCCAAGAATGCAACCGATTCCGGAGAGTAGTTCATGGTGAGTCTGATGGTGGGATGGAACTTGTTGATGTCATCATAGAGTTGTTTCAGTGATTGTTCACCATGAGTCCAAAGGAAGAAAATGTCATCGATGTATCTAGTGCAGAGCATCGGTTGAATGTCCTGTGCGGTGAAGAAGTCTTGTTCGAACCTGTGCATGAAGATGTTGGCATATTGAGGTGCGTATTAGGTCCCCTTGGCTGTTCCGTGTGTCTGGATGAAGAACTGGTTGTTGAAGGTGAAGACATTGTGGTCCAGGATGAAGCGGATGAGTTGTAAAATTGCATCTGGAAACTGGCAGTTGTCGGCGCTGAGCACTGAGGCAGTTGCAGCAATGCCATCATCGTGGGGGATGCTGGTGTAGAGTGCCGAGACATCCATTGTGACGAGGAGTGCTCCTGGTTCAACTGCTCCATGTGTGCTGAGTTTCTGTAGGAAGTCCGTAGTGTCGCGACAAAAGCTGGGGGTTCGTTGTACAATGGGTTTCAGGATGGCCTTGACATAGCCGGAGAGGTTCTCGCACAGGGTCCCATTGCCTGATACGATGGGACGGCCGGGTGTATTCGCCTTGTGTATCTTCGGGAGGCAGTCGAGATCTCCCACGTGGGGAGTACGTGGGATGAGAGCACGGAGGGTGTTCTGAAGGTCCGGATCAAAGGTCTTGATCAGAGTGTTGAGTTGACGGGTGTGTTCTTTGGTCGGATCTGTGGGTAACTGTCTGTCGTGTTCCTCGTTGTTCAGCTGTCGGTACACTTCTTTGCAGTAATCCGTTCTGTTCAGTATGACGATGGCCCCTCCTTTGTCTGCTGGTTTGATGACAATGTTGCGGTTGGTCTTGAGAGCAAATACTTCAATATGATGAGACAGACTGTCCACAGTGTGGTGAGCACAAAGGGACTAGAAACTAAGGTGAGAATTTGGTGCTAGTGGGATCTCTCGGGTAAGTACTTCTCAAACTGTAATTTAACAGTTAGCAGCTGACTTCGAACTCTCAGAATGAGAAAGAAGCTGCAAGCTAGTTAAGATACCTCATTACCGGAAGATGCCTCTCAGCGGCAGCTAACTGTCAATCAGCTAAAGGTGGTTGCCTGAGTAAGTGTTAATTGCTGTAGCAGGAAGCTGGCACAGCAGGTTGTACCTTGGGTGTGAATCATAAATCTCCACATTAGTAGATAGTGTTTGATAAGCGAAGTGTGAACAGACTGCTTTGTGAATCGAGTATTAAGCCGGGAATTTGGTACATGTGGGAATTCAATGCAGAGAAGGAAGGAGATACTGATGTCTCTTTATGCTTTACCTCCAGTTATTGATGACTGAACTCCTTTTGTCTCCAGGTTAGGAGATTGGAACTTGCTGTTACTTTAGCTAACTCATTCCTGAAACAGCTCAGATTGATAAACAAGGTTAGACAGACATGACAGGGCAGGTGATATGCCGTGACTGCAACATGCTGGAGGTTGTGGGATGCATGGCTATCCCAGGTAACTGTGTCCACGGTAAGTGCTTGCACCTTGATCAACTTTGGCTCAGAGTTGCTGAGTTGGAGTTAGAGTTGTAGATGTTGTGGGGCACCAGAGAGGACGAGAGCTAACTAGTACCTTTGGGTGGGATTATACGGCCCCGTTCATCCCGAAACCATAAAATCCCACCCAAGATCAATGGACCTTTCCGTGATCTGCCCTTCGACCGCTCCGATTTCCATGGTGGGCAGGGTGGTAAATTCCAGCCTTTGTTCTGAAGGCAATCATATATAGAACCATAGAATCCCTACAGTGCAGAAGGTGGCCATTCGGCACATCAAGCCTACACCAACAACATTCCCAACCAGGTCCCATCCCCGTAACCCCATGCATTTACCCTGCTAGTCCCCCTGACACTAAGGGGCAATTTAGCATAGCCAATCCACCTTACCTGCAAATCATTGGAGTGTGGGAGGAAACCGGAGCACCCGGAGGATCTACCGCTGACACAGGGAGAACATACAAACTCTACACAGACAGTGACCCGAGCCAGGATTGAACCTGGCTCCCTGGTGCTGTGAGGCAGCAGTGCTAACCACTGTGCCACCGTGCTGCCATAAAACTTTTAGGTTGTTTAAAGGTCGGGGACAGGAGGATGTCATTGCGAGTCAGGCAGGTTTGGAAATTCTGCAGGTAGTGAAGGAGGACATTCAGCTCTTGACTTCGACCAGCAGGTAAGAATACTTGTTACCTGTGTGGATGAGAACAAAGACTGCTTGAAGGAAGTGCAAACTGACATAAGGCACCATGGATGCCATTGAACTGGAGAGGGTGGGGAGTGGAAAGGAACGCAGCTGTGATAGGGGGACAGTGTAATCAGGGACATAGAGAGTGTTATCTCGAGCCACAATTGGAAGTACCAAGGATTGCCCCGTGCCAGGACTAAAGACCTCTCCTCATGATTGGAGATGAACTTGGAGCTTGATGGGGAGGAGCCATTCTATTCATGTCATTGGTTCAGATGGGAACCAATGACATGAGTAGCAGTAGGAAGGGTGTTCTGCTCAGAGAGTTTAAGGTGTTAAGGTCCAAATTAAAATATAGAGTCTGAAAGGTAATCATCTCTGATTTATTATCTGAGTCCCACACAAATTGGCGTAGGGTCAAGCGAATTAAGGAAGGATGTGCGGGCTAGGTTGATGGGCCATGCTAAATTGCCCCTTTGTGTCAAGAGAACCAGCAGGGTAAATTGGGGGTGGGGGGGGGGGGTGAGGTTACAGGGATAGGGCCTGGGTGGGATTGGTGCAGGCTCAGTGGGCCGAATGGCCTCCTCTTGCACTGTAGGGATTCTAGGATTCTATCATAACACAATTGAATTCCATATTAAGTTTGAAAGCAGCATACTCCAGTCCCAAACAAGAATCTTGAACTTAAAGAAAGCCAATTATGTAGGTATGAGGGGAGACCTGGCTAAGATTGACGGATAATTAGATTAAAAGGTATGTCATTAACTAAATAATTGGAAGCATTTAAAGAAATAATTTAAAATGTTCAACAAAAATACAATCCAGTTCAAAAAACAGAAACTCAGCATGAGGTTGATAAATTTGCAAAGAACAACAGTGAGCCTGAGGATTGGGAGTGTTTCAAAAATCAACAAAAGGGTTTAGAAAGAGGCGATTAAAAAGGGGGGAAATGTGTGTAAACGAGCCAAGAATATAAAACTGATTGTGAGACCCTTTCAAAGTATATACAAAGGAGATTAGCTAAAATAGATGGTGGTTAGAGGTGGAGAAAGGAGAAATTGTCACGGAGAATGAGAAAATGGTAGAGACATTGGGTGAAATTGTATGGACCCCCTTGCCGGTGGGATCGTCTGGACCTGCCAATGGAATATTGAATGGCTCGCTGTATTTTCCAGTCCCACCGCCACCACGATGGGGCTGGAAAATTTCACCCATTCAACTAATATTTTGGGCTGGATTTTCGTCCTCGAAGCCCAGAGCAGAAGTTGGGAAATTCCGTGGCTTGTTGCACCCTCCTTCGAAGAAGGTTCCGGCAAAGGCAGGATTTATGTGCCGGGAGAGTGGTGTTGACTGGAGACAGGCCCGCCACCTCTGGAAACCGTTCAGAGGCAGCAACAAGGTCTGACGAGTATCTAGATGGGCCATTTAAAAGGCCCTGGAACATGTTCCGAGTTATATTAAAAACAGCAAGGCCCTTGCCATTTATACCCACTCCACACCCATATGTTCCCTGTGGGCTTTCCATGCCACCTCAACCCACCCCCATGAATCCTCACACCCTCCAGATATTCCGATAGAGAGAGCTGGGTTATTTATACCTGACGTGGAGATACCGGCGTTGGACTGGGGTTAACACAGTAAGAAGTCCCACAGCAAAATCTCACTAACTGTCCTGGCTGGAGACAATACACATCTCTTTAACCTGTGCTTAACCGTCTCTCCACTCGCATTATCTGTACCTTTAAAACTTGATTACCTGTAAAGACTCGCATTCCAACCATTATTTTGTAAATTGAGTTTGTGTCTTTATATTCCCTGCTTGTGAGCAGAATTCCCGCTAACCTGATGAAGGGGCAACACTACGAAAGCTAGTTATTTATACCTGACATGGGACAACCAGGCCAGGTGGATTTATATTGGAAAAAGGCTTTGTGGATGGAACTTATAAGGTTAAAGTGAGGCTAGTCACTAGGGATTTTAAAGAGTGACTGTTGTTAGAGCGAATTCTCCCACAGCTGGAGAAGTCATCATGAAAATCTTTTTAGCTCTTTGGCCACATATTCATGGGAGTGAGATCTATCGATATAAAAGCTGCATGTCTGCATTTTTGCAGAGAGAAGCATTTCAGAAGTCAGGAGATGCAAAAGTAAAAGTATAGAAACCAAACAATTGCATCTCTGGCCAAAATAATCTTTCCAGGGCGTAATATTTTTCGGTGAGGTCCATTTTGCTGAAAGTAAAGTTGTGTTCAAACTAAAAGTAGGTCCTGTATTGTTTTACTGGCATCATAAAGGATAAGTTTCAGGCATCTTCATGATGAGTGTTCATGATTTTTTTTAAAGGGTTGAACTTCAGGGTTTAAGAAACATGTTATGAACAAGATTAGCTTAAATTTAAAATTGAGAATCAGGTTTGTTGGGCCTTTTAGATATATTGGTTTAGATATTAAGCAGAGTAGGTCTAGAATAAATTTAGACCAACAATCCTGCTCAGACAATATTAGTTTCACCCGGGTTCGTCACACCAGGTCCTTGGAAAGATAATGTCCTCTCTGAAGAAGAGACAAGCAATTGGAAAGCTTGACTGGTCAGTTGAAATTGAGTACAAGAGTTGGCAAATCATGTTGCAGCTATATAAAATCTTGGTTAGGCTGCATTTGGAGTATTGCGTGCAGTTCTGGTCACCACACTACCGGAAGGACGTGGAAGCTTTGGAGAGAGCGCAAAGAAGGTTCACCAGGATGTTGCCTGGTCTTGAGGGTGTTGGCTATGAGGAAAGGTTGAATAAACTAGGATTGTTTTCACTGGAAAGACAGAGGCTGAGGGGAGACCTGATGGAGGTCTGCAAAATTATGAGGGCATAGACAGGGTGGATAGTCAGACGCTTTTTCCCAGGGTGGAAGTGTCAATTACAAGGGAGCACAAGGTGAGAGGGGGAAAGTTTAAGGGAGATGTGCGGGGGAAGATTTTCACACAGAGAGTAGTGGGTGCCTGGAACGTGCTGCCAGAGGAGGCGGTGGAAGCAGGCACATTAGCAACATTTAAGAAGCATCTGGATGGGTACGTGAATAGGGAGGAATTAGAGGAAATTGGCCCGAGTAAGGGCAGAAAGTTTTTTTCAGTTTAGTTAGGGCATTATGTTCAGCATGGGCTTGGAGGGCCGAAGGGCCTGTTCCTGTGCTGTACTGTTCTTTGTTCTTTATTCTATGAAGCAACATGGGCCATCTGCAGGAGCAGGATTGCATTCATCTACTATCTGTAACACGGTGGTCCAGCAAGTCCGTCACTCTATTATCAAACTAGAGGATCAATTCGACTCACTGTGAACTGTAAGAGGACATTCCAGGAGCAGCAGCAGACTTAAACAGCCATGTGGTGCCAATGTGGTGAAGCAACAACACACTGCGACATGTATGCCAACAGCAGAGACAGCATGTGAGAGACAGACGTAAATGATCCCACAACCAATGGATCAGATCAGAGCTCTGCAGTCTTACCAATCCAGTAGTGAATCGTGATGGGAAATTAAACAACTAACCAGAGGGTGCGGCTCCCTCTACGTCCCCATCCATAATTCCAGTACATCAGTATGGAAGACAAGGCAGAAGCATTTGCGTCCATCTGTAGCTAGAAGTGCCGTGTGGAGGATCCATCTCAGCCTTGTCCTGGGGTCTGCAACACCAATGCTAACATTCAGCCAATTCAATTCACTCCATGTGATATCAAGAAATGGCAGAAAGCACTGGACTCAGCACCACTGAGGACTTGTGCTCGCCGTGTCCCTAGTACAACTATAGCCCTGGAATCTACCCAAAGATGTGGAAAATTACATCATGTCATTAAAAAAAAGGACAAGTCCAATCCGCCCATCAGCCTCAGCTGCGAGCAAACTTTTCCACTCAATAACGATGATGCCTGGTTCTGTAACATATAGAGGAATTCAATAATTTATTTATCCTTGGGCCTTAATCTCACCAGTATTGACTTATTACTTTCAGTGTTGATGCTCCAAGACTTGCGACTGGGTGGAGGAAGGTTGTAATGTGATATTTATAAGCCACTTAACTTCATCACATTATACTGAAACATCTGCTCCAGTTTTTTGCTCTGTGGAGTGACCATCAACTTCCAATTGAATGCTCCACAGATTATTTTCTGTTCTGTTAACTTCTCCTCAGAATGCTATTTTTTTTTTTGCCTGTGGCTCTTCCACTTCTTGGATTTGATTTGGCCTTGCTATTTTCTATTTCTTCCTGTGAGATACTTGTAGTTTAGACTGGCATGCATTTTTAAAGTGTCCTGACTTTCTCGAGTTGTGTCTCTCTGCTCCCCCTGCTGGGCATTATTCCTGCTCATGCAGGGTTTTCCTGTCACATGGGACGCCTCTCAAGTGCTGTTGGCAGACTTTTTCCAGATTTCGCAGGCTTTTGCTTCACTGTGCTTTCTCCTTTGTGTCCGATCTATTGAATGGCTTCACTGATTTTGTTTCCAAAGGACCTCACTTTCCCCATGAGCATCTGCTCTGTTTAGTTTCCCTAACTCAGTCTGTCATCTGTACTGCCTTTGTGAATCTTTTCTCAGTTGCAAAAGATCTGGCAGGGTTTCATCTCAGACCCCAACTACGATGCAGTTTCATGTTCATTCATTCCTGAGGATCCCTTAGTCACATAAAGCGGGATTTTACTTGCTCGTCCCGAAACTGTAAAATCTCGCCCGAGGTCAATGGACCTTTCCATTGTCCGCCCCTCACCCGCTCCGATTCCTGTTCCCAGGCAGTAAAATTCCAGCCACGGTATCAATTATACTGCTTCAGGAACAATGGAGGATACCGGCTACAGACAAAAAAGCTCTCCGACACAATGCCAAAGACTACTCGAAATATCCTGCAGAGAAACATGATTAAAATACATTTCTGAAAGACATAATATCGCCACATAATATTCACAATTCTCCAGTCTTCTGGCACCACCCTGTGTCAAAGGAATTCTGGAAGGTTATCAGTAGCGCATCTGCAATTCCCACTCTTACTTCCCTTGGATGCATCTCACCCAGTCCTGGTATCTCATCTCTTTTTAGTAAAGATAGCCTTTCTAAAACCTCCTCCCTCTCAATTGTAAATTATCTGAGTACCAGGTACTTCCTCTCTCACCTCAGACAGATACAAAGCATTTGTTTCATACCTTGACTATTTCTCCTGCCATCATGCGTAAATCTCCCTTTTCATTGTCCACCCCTTGCCCACTCCAATTACCATGGCGGGTGTGGCAGTAAAATTCTGGCCATCATCTGTACACGTCCATTATGAAATAAACCATGATTCACTCTTTCCTTTCCTCTCATTAAATTTCGCTCCCTCGATTATTTTGTTTTTTGAACACTGAAGTTTGTATTTAATGCCTAGAGGACTTCATTGTATGAGCTTAAAGCCTCATTGATGCCTTGCCTTGCTATTACATCATCTGCAATAGCCCCCACTGCATAGAATAAGGGACTGACCTGATCCATTTGTTCAAAGCTGAACATAAGAACTAGGAGCAGGAGTAGGCCATCTGGCCCCTCGAGCCTACTCCGCCATTCAGTAAGATCATGGCTGATCTTTTCATGGGCTCAGCTCCACTTACCTGCCCACTCACCAGAACGCTTAATTCCTTTACTGTTCAAGAATGTATCTATCCTTGCCTTAAAAACATCAAATGAGGTAGCCTCAAATGCTTCACTGGGCAGGAAATTCCACAGATTCACAACCCTTTGTGTGAAGAAGCTCCTCCTCAACTCAGTCCTAAATCTGCTTCCCCTTATTTTGAGGCTATGCCCCCTAGTTCTAGTTTCACCCGCCAGTGGAAATAACTTCCCTGCTTCTATCTTATCTATTCCCTTCATAATCTTATATGTTTCTATAAGATCTCCCCTCATTCTTCTGAATCCCAATGAATATAGCCCCAGTCTACTCAGTCTCTCCTCATAAGCCAATCCTCTCAATGCCGGAATCAACCTATTGAATCTCCTCTGCACCCCCTCCAGTGCCAGTATATCCTTTCTCAAGTAAGGAGACCAAAACTGTACACAGTACTCCAGGTGTGGCCTCACCAGCACCTTATACAGCTGCAATATAACCTCGCTGTTTTTAAACTCCATCCCTCTCGCAATAAAGGACAAAATTCCACTTGCCTTCTTAATTACCTGTTGCACCTGGAAACCAACTCCTTGAGATTCCTACACAAGGACACCCAGGTCCCTCTGCACAGCAGCATGCTGCAATTTTTTACCATTTAAATAATAGTCCATTTTGCTGTTATTCCTACCAAAATGGATGACCTCACATTTACCAACATTGTACTCCATCTGCCAGACCCTCGCCCACTCACTTAGACTATCTATATCCCTTTGCAGACTTTCAGCGTCCTCTGCACACTTTGCTCTTCCACCCATCTTAGTGTCATCTGCAAATTTTGACACACTACACTTGGTCCCCAACTCCAAATCATCTATGTAAATCGTAAACAATTGCTGTTCTGTGTTTACAGAATTTCTTCCTCCAGTTGTTCCATTGTTGAGCCTCTTGTGAGCCTTTGGCCTTTCTGAAAGGTTTCGGGATTGGTAATGTCGGCACCATGCTTGTCCTGAGCTCTGGATCTGTTACAGTTTCAATAATTTGCCTTGTGGATTGTGATCTGCACTCACGACTGTTTAGAGGCTGAGTCTGAGTGTCAGCCACACCCACAATGATCTGTTCTCAGATGAGTCTTCAACCCTTTTGCTTCTTGTCCTTTTTCCAAGGATTTGTATGTCTTTCAAGTCTGCAGTCTTCTGGAGCCTTTTTGGATTCTATCTGCTGCCACCATGTTTCGTCTTGAGTTTGGAGTCTAGATGGTGTTTCTTTCGGGTTTGTCTATTACCCTAAGAATGCTACCATAGACTGTTACTTGGAAAAACCATTCTCATTTATTTCCAAATCTATATACATCATATATTGGGGAGGCGATGGCCTAGCGGTATTATCGCTAGACTAATAACCCAGAAATTCAGCTAATGATCTGGAAATCCGGGTTCGAATCCCGCCACGGCAGGTGGTGGAATTTGAATTCAATAAAAAATATTTAGAATTAAGAATCTAGTCATGACCATGAAACCATTGCCGATTGTTGAAAAAACCCATCTGGTTCACTAATGTCCTTTAGGGAAGGAAATCTGCCGTCCCTACATGTTCTGGACTACACGTAACTCTAGAGCCATCGCAATGTAGTTGACTCTCAACTGCCCTCGGGCAACTAGGGATAGGCAAGAAATGCTGGCCAACCAGTGACGCCCATGTCCCATGAATGAATTAAAGCAAAATCTCCGTACTGTATGCAAGGTTGCACGTCTGCTTTCCTCCAAATGTTGGTTACTTAATGATGTGACATTCCATCATGCTTGTATCAGTGTCAGGTGCTTCAGATGTTAAACTTCCACCACATAGAAACCACAAGAGCAAAATTTGAGATTTTATTGGTGTGTAAAGGAGGGAAGAACAAAATAAATTGGGAAGGTCCCTCTGCCCCCATTCCCAAAAGCACCTGAGTCAGACAGACCTCATGGTCTGAGGTGTCACCTCTTGCTCAGTTGGCAGCAAGCTCACTTCAGAGTCCGAAGTTCGTGGGCTCACGTCCCAAGTTATACATCCAAGTGCAAAATTCTAAGCTGACTCTGTCAGCGCATTATGTAGGGAGTCTTCCACTGTTAAGAGATGCCATCTATGGATGGGACATTAAACCGTGGCTCCTCTTGAGTGAATCATAAAGTTTCCAAGACATTATTTCAAAGAGGAGGGGAGTTCTCCCCTAGTCAACATTCAAACACTCAACCAAGATCACATCAAGAGGATTATGTGGTTTCCATTAACCTATAATTACTCACAACCAACAATTATACCAATCAACAAAGCCAACCCACTAACACTAATATTATGTAATCTAGGAACAAGTGGGAACTGATACCACAAATTAATATCCTAGAAAAAGCCTGTGGTCATTAACAACATTAACCATGGACTGGATTTTCTACATCGCAGTGGGCTAACGATGATATAGTTGTTTTGAATTTAATCCTTTTTTTATATAATTGCCAGCACCTCACATTTTCCTTATTTAATCCAATATAAATATAGGAACAATGGTGGCACATTCAAGCTCTCAAACCTGCTCCAGCATTCAATTAGATGCTGGCTGATCTATATCTAAACTCATTTACCCACCTTGGCTCCATCACCCTTAATTTCCTTAATAAGGATAAGGTCTCAGAGGGATACATATGATAAACTCACTGGCAATGGGAAAGAAAACAGTAGAAGCAGTGACAATGACTTTGCATCGGTATTTACCTGCGAGAACAAGGAGATGGACATGACATTAGAAATTATCAAAAAGGATATAAAGATATTTGAGATAGAAAGGAGGGAGATAATTGATCACTGATACATTAATTAAACTTACAAAGGATAAGAACCTGATCTGGGTGGATTACATCCACGCATATTATAAGAAGCTAGGGAAGAGATAGCAGGGACATTATTATATAAAGTGCAAAATTCATTAGAAAGCTGGTGAACAGCGAATGTAATTCAAAAAAGGTGCCAGGTTTAGGATAGTGTGCTAATAGCTACACTAACAACTAATGTAAGGTCATCAGTCGAGCTCATAACATGACTCATTTATACTTGCCAGATGTAGCATATATTAATACATGGGAAACCATTCTTGGTTTGCAAACAAAAACATCCTGAATTACACAGGAACTGGGGAGCCAAAAGCTCCCCATTGCTTTCTCCATGGCAACAACCCAGCCAATCAGAGTCGACTTGCCAACCAATCAGCACCCTTTTCTGCTGAGTTATAAACTGTTGTGATTGTTTGAAATTTGGTATTCTTGCATTTGTCCCGATGAGTGCAAGGTGAAAACATTTGACAACATGGATCTCCTTTCAGTAACATAACAATACAGCAAAGGCATAAAATCCTGTTTGTTTAAATGCTGGAAAAGTCCAGTGAACCCATTTTATAGTATTCGAGTTTGATCCAGGACTTGAGCCCATAATTTGATTAGAAACCACTGTCCGAACTTGGTTTGAACATGCTCAAAAGAGCTGAAGTCCAGAGCTGAGGTGAGAGTTACTGTCCTTGACAGCATTTGACTGAGTGTGACATCAAGGAGCCTGTAGTAAGGCAAAACCCAGGGAGTGTGGGCTGCAGCAGGAGGGGAATGAATGGAAAGGGCTAAACAGGCAGAATTGTAGCATTCACACTCACTGCAGGCAGACAGGACAAAATACAAATAACTATATCTCAGACAGCACTGAAACAGTCACACCCCAGGTAGTATCGCTCCAAGGTTACAACAACCATGAGAACTGATATCAATTATCAAGGCTCCAAAGGGTCTAGAGGAACTATTGTGTCTCTGAAAACTTAATCAAATATCCAGGAGATGGGACAATTACCATCCCATCAAAATCAGTTTGACAAACACAACGCTTTGATATTGTAAACAGGTAGACAGGAGATGTCCAGAAAACATTTAAAGTTAAAACACACAGGACAATGGACCCACATAATGTGATCAAAAACAGAACTGGAACCTATTCAAAGTAACAATCTGATGACTTAATTAAAATGTAGCATACAAAAAAGTTTAAGAATATGTCTGAACTGATGATCAGTGGAGTAGCTCAGAAGCAAGCTATAGTTACAACCACAAGTTCTGCTCTCCCTCATGCATGTTGAATAAAGCCATTTTTGTTGAGGTTCTACATGGTCTCTGAAGACTCAGTTCATTCATTCCCTTTTACAGAGCCCTCGCAAAACTGGAGTCAATGGGAATTACAGGGGTAATCCTGGTTAGAGTCATTCCTGACACAAAGTAAGTTGATTCTGGCTGCTGTCAGTCAATTATCTCAGTCCCAGGGCATCACTGCAGTGGATCCTCTGGTTAGTGTCCTCGGCCCAAACATCTTCAGCTGCTTCATCAATTTCCCTCCATCATAACGTTAGAAGTGAAGATGTTCACTGATGATTGCACAATGTTCAGCACAATTTATGACTTAAGCAGTCCATCCCCTTATGCAACAAAATCTGGGCAACATTCAGGCTTAGGCTGATACATGGCAAGTAACATTCACACCACACAAGTGCCAGGCAATGACCAACTCACACAAAAGATAAATTAAATATTACCCTTTGAAATTCAATTGCATCATCATCGCTGAATCCACCACTATCCTAGGGGTAACCATTAGCCAGAAACAGAACTGGAACCAGCCATATACATACTGTGACTACAAGAGCAGGTCAGAGGCTGGGAATTCTGCAGCAAGTAACTCACCTCCTGACTCCCCAAAGCCTGTCCACCATCTACAAAGCACAAGTCAGGAGTGTGATGGAATACTCTCCACTTGCCTGGATTAGTGCAGCTCGAACAACACTCAATAAGTTTGACACCATCCAGGACAAAGCAGTCCACTTGATTTGTGGCCCCATCCATCACCTTCAACATTCACTTCCTCCACCACTGATGTACTGTGATAGCTGTGTGTCACAGTACAAGATACTCTGCAGCAATGCACCAAGCATTCTTCAACCGCACCTCCAAACCTGCGACCTCGACCACCTAGAAGGACAAGGGTGACAGATACATGGAAACTCCACTCCAGCATCTGCTGCCACGACCATTCCCTTCCTCGTCACTCACCATCCTGGTTTGGAATTATATCACCATTCCCTCACTGTTGCTAAGTCCTGGAACTCCTTTCCTATTGTCACTGTGGGGGTACCCAAACCACATGGACTTCAGTGGCTCAAGAAGGGGGGTCGCCACCACCTTCTCAAGGGCAATTAGGGATGTGCAAGAAATGCTGGCCTAGCTAGTGCCACCCACATCCCATGGAAAAATTAAAAAAAGGATTCCTTAGACATTATAAAGAAATGACAAATTTTCCTTACTATACTGTAAGGAACAGTATGGTGGCACAGTGGTTAGCACTGCTGCCTCATAGCGCCAGGGACCCGGATTTGATTCCCAGCTTGGGTCACTGCGTGGAGTTTGCACATTCTCCCCATGTCTGCGTGGGTTTCCTCTGGGTGCTCCGGTTTCCTCCCACAGTCCAAAGGTGTGAGGGTTAGGTGGATTGACCATGCTAAATTGCCCCTTCATGTCGGGGGGTCTAGCTGGGGTAAATGTATAGGGATAGGGCCTGGGTGGGATTGTGGTCGGTGCAGACTCGATGGGCCAAGTGGCCTCCTTTTGCACCAGAGGATTCTATGATTCTATGATGCTGCTTCCAGGTTAAATGTTGTCACAGAAACTAAGGCAACCCAAAACCAGAACTCCCAGGTTGCAGAAGAGATAGAGAGCAAGTTACAGCAGAAAAAGTGTGCATATGATAGATGTCGGGTTGTTAATACAAATTAGCACCAGGCTAAAGATGTGCAAGTTAAGTTGATTGTCCATGCTAAATTGCCCCTTAGTGTCAGAGGGATTAATAGGGTAAATACAGGGATGGGACCTGAGTGGAATTGTTGTTGGTGCAGGCTTGATAGGCCGAATGGCCTCCTTCTATGATTCTAAATGTAAAAGGCTCAGAGGAGAAGTGAAAAGCGAAATAGAGGGGGCAAGAGAGAGAAGTGACTGGCAGTTAACATAAAAGGAAATGAAAAAGTCTTCCACAGCTATCTGAATAGTAGAGGCGTAACAGGAGGAGGAATGGGGACCAATTGGGACCAAAAAGGTGGCCTATACACAGAGGCAAAGGACACAATATGATAGAACCTCACATTAAGTTTGAATGTGACATAGTTCATTCAAATATTAGTGTTTTAAATATGAAGAAAGGGAATTATGATGAATTGGGAAACTAAACTAAAAGGTTTAACGATGGATGGGATACAATGGTTGGAATTTTACTGCCACGCCCACCCCAATTCCGGGGCCGGGCGAGGCTTGGAGAAGGCATTCTCCGTTGGCCTCGAGCGAGATTGCATGGACCTCGGGCGGATGTGCCGGTAAAATTCCGCCATTTGTGAATAAGTGTGAAATTATTCCCTTTGGTAGAAAAAACAGAAAGATAGGAGTTGGGATTTTCTGGCCACGCTCATCCCAAAACCGGAAAATCCCGCCCGAGGTCAACGGATCTTTCCATGGTCCACCCCTCGACCGCTCCAATTCCCATGGCGAGTGGAATGGGAAAATTCACCCCAGAATATCTCTTAAACAGTGAGAGGTTGGAAAGTGTTGATGTCCAAAGGGATTTGGGTATCCTTGTTCATGAGTTACGAAAAGTGAGCCTGTAAGTGCAGCAAGCAATTCGGAAGGCAAATGGTCTGTTGACCTTCATTGGAAGTGGATTTGAGCACAGAAGTAAAGCTGTCTTGCTCAGTTGTATAAAGCCTTGGTGAGACCTCACCTGGAGCATTGGTCCCCTTACCTAAGGAGGGATATACTTGCCACAGTGAGAATGCAATGAAAGTTCATCAGATTAAATGCGGGATTGTTTTCTGAGGAGATATTGAGGAGACTGGGTCTGTATTCTCCACAGTTTTGAAGAATGAGGGGATGACCACATTGAAACTTACAAAATTCTTACAGTGCGTGACAGTGTGGATGTAGATGAGATGTTTCCCCAGGCTATTGAGCCTAAAGCCAAGCGACATAATCTTAGCAAAAAGGGTAAGTCATTTAAGACTGAGATGAGGAGGAACTTCTTCACTCAGTGGGTGGTGAATCTGTGGAATTCTCTACCCCAGAGGGCTGTGGAAGATCAATCGTTGAGCTTGTTCAACATGGAAACCGATAGATTTCTAGAAACTGATGGCAACAATAGATATGGAGATAATGCAAGAAAGTGGTATTGAGGTATATGATCAGCCATGATAAAATTGAATGGTGGAGCAGGCTCGATGGGCTGAATGGCCTACTCCTGAGATAATAAATGAAAGAGAAGATGCTTTCACCTGCAGATGATACCAGAACGAGCATACATGAATATAAGATGGTCATTAATAAATCTAATAAGGATTTCAGGAGAAACCTCTTCACCCAGAGAGTGGTTGGAATGTGGGACTTGCTACCACTTGGGGCTAGTTGAGGAGAGTGGCAAAGATGCATTCAAGGGAAATAAAAATAAAAATAGAGGAAAGGAATAGAAGAATCTGCTGTTATAATTAGATGACGAGTGATGGGAGGAGATTTGGGTGGAGAACAAAAACTTGCATGCACTTGTTGGGCAGAATGGCCTGTAGCTATGTTGCAATTACCATGTCAACATTTTCATCCCCTTTGCCAAAATAAATCTATCAATCTAAATTTTAAAATGTTCTGCCTCAATAGCTTTTTGGAGGAGAGGATTCTAAATTTCCAGTACCCTTTTTGTGAAGGTGTATTTTCTGATATTATCCCTGAATAGTCTCGTTCTAGTGTTAAGCTAATGTCCCCTGGTTCCGAACTGCCGCCTCCTCCCCACCCACCAGGGAAAATGGTTTCCCTTGATCTTCCCTAGTAACTTTTTTCACCATCACCTCAATTAAATCACCTCTTAATTTCTATGCTCAAGAGGGGAGGCGATGGCCTCATGGTACTATCGCTAGATTATTAATCCAATAACTCAGCTAATGTTCTGGGGACCTGGGTTTGAATCCTGCCACGGCAGATGGTGGAATTTGAATTCAATAAGCAAATCTGGAATCAGGAATCTACTGATGATCATGAAACCATTGTTGAGAGGCTGAATAAACTGGAACCTTTTTTTCTCTGGAGCGTAGGAGGCTGAGGGATGATCTTATAGAGGTCTATAAAATAATGAGGGGCATAGATCAGCTAGATAGTCAACATCTTTTCCCAAAGGTAGGGGAGTCTAAAACTAGAGTGCATAGGCTTAAGGTGAGAGGGGAGAGATACCAAAGGGTCAATAGGGACAATTGTTTCACTCAGAAGGTGGTGAGAGTCTGGAAGAAGCTGCCAGCGGCAGTAGTAGAGGCGGGTACAATTTTGTCTTTTAAAAAGCATTTAGACAGTTACATGGGTAAGATGGGTATAGAGGGATATGGGACAAATGCAGGCAATTGGAATCATAGAGTCATAGAGGTTTGCAGCATGGAAACAGGCCCTTCGGCCCAACTTGTCCATGTCCCTTTTTTTTAAACCCCTAAGCTAGTCCCAATTGCCCGCATTTGGCCCATATCCCTCTATACCCATCGTACCCATGTAACTGTCCATGTAACGTTTTTTAAAAGACAAAATTGTACCCGTCTCTACTACTACCTCTGGCAGCTTGTTCTAGACACTCACCACCCTCGGTGTGAAAAAATTGCCCCTCTGGACACTTTTGTATCTCTCCCCTCTCACCTTAAACCTATGCCCTCTAGTTTTAGACTCCCCCACCTTTGGGAAAAGATATTGACTATCTAGCTGATCTATGCCCCTCAACTGGGACCAGCTTAGTGGTAAAAACTGGGCGGCATGGACAAGTTGGGCCAAAGGGCCTGTTTCCATGCTGTAAACCTCTAGCACTCTATGATTGTTGGGAAAACCCATCTGGTTCACGAATGCCCTTTAGGACAGGAAATCTGCTGTCCTTATCTGATCTGGCCTTCATGTAACTCCCGAGCCACAGCAATGTGGTTGACTCTCAAATGCCCGTTGAAATGCCCTCAGTTGACTGCACCATTTCAAGAAGGCAGCTTCTCAAGGGCAACTTGGAATGGGCAATAAAGGCCAGCGACGCCCATGTCCCATGAATGAATAAAAAATAATCTTGACTATGGAATGTAGCACGATATTGCAGCACGATGTAAACTCATTCTCAAAATTGCATAGACCAACCTGCAGTCTTTGAGCACCTTGTACTTTGGGAGAACTCTGTGAGTGGACTGTTCAGTCCCAGTTTAGTCGAGTTGTTTGAGTTATGCACAGATCTGTTCTGGATCACTGGCTGTTCGCAATAGCCAACGATGTTCCGGAGAAGGTGGAGTCAATCTCCTACCCACAAAATCAACTGTGATTGAAGACAGGGGGGGAAAGAAGTCCCAAGCCATTGGGTATCTGTCCACATCTGGGAAAAGAAAATAGCAATTAGCATATCAGGTGTAGCAGCAGATCTGAAATGACCCTTTCCCTCCAAGGTGCTTCTAAACATGCATGCTGGAATTTTACCACCTCGCCCACCCAAGGCTTATAAGATCCCACCAGAGGCCAACGGAGAATGCCGTTCTGCAAGCCTTGCCCGCCCCAGCAGACGTGCCGGTAAAATTCCGGCACCGGCGTACTTCCAACATGATCTGTTTCTTTATTATGCATAGTTATTGTATGGAAATAAGAAATTTAAATACATCTTGTCCTGAATATGCATAGAAAGATGGTTTCACTCGTGAGGTCAGAATGAAGGACCATAAATATAAAATAGCCACTGATAAATCGAGTCAGGAATTCGGGTGAAAATGCTTTACTCAAAAAGGGGGAGAGAATGTGGAACTCACCACCACAGGCAGCGGCTGAGGTGACTAGCAGGAATACATTCAAGGAAAGTTAACTATGCAGACGAGGGAAATGGGAGTCGAAGGATAAATTGGGAGGGCTGGATAAAGGGGGGTTGAAGGAGGTTTAAAGGCTGGCAAGGCTCTGTTGGGCCAAATGGCCTGTTTCTGTGCAGTAAATACTTTGTAACTATGGAATAAGTGGAAATGGAAATTGGGCCTGTCCTGCAACAGATGAGGATCATTTCCTGCACAATGTCTCAACAATGAGGATGAAAAATACCCCCAAAATATTCCATATTCAAATATTCAAAATATTCAATGCTTTTTCCCAGGGTGGAAGAGTCACTTACGAGGGGGCATAGGTTTAAGGTGTGATGGGCAAGGTTTAAAGGAGATGTACAAGGCAGGTTTTTTACACAGAGGGTGGTGGGTGCCTGGAACTCATTGCTGGGGGAGGTAGTGGAAGCAGATACGATAGTGACGTTTAAGTGGCGTCTGGACAAATACATGAATAGGATGGGAATGGAGGGATACGGTCCCTGGAAGGGTAGGGGGTTTTAGTTCAGTCGGGCAGCATGGTCGGTGCAGGCTTAGAGGGCCGAAGGGCCTGTTCCTGTGCTGTAATTTTCTTTGTTCTTTTCTTTATTTCAATCAAAATGTTCAAACTCCATGAATTGACATCTTTCACAACATTATGTTCGACCCGCCCAGTGAATTTCTCTCAGAGCCTTTCAATTCCTCTATCAAACCTCAAGGCATCACTCAGCCTGGCTCTCACACCATCCAATTCAATATTCTCTTCCCTTACAACAACTGGATAGAACATTTAGCCTGATTCTCATTCCGAGCATGTGGGCCTTGAAAAGGCTCCTGGTGTGCAATCTGCATAGCAGCTCAAACTGATGGGCTAAAGCAATCTTCCCAGCTCTGCCCCCTCCTTCTCCCTCCCCCCAGCCACCACCCCCCTCACTCCCCCTGACCAACCTCCCCCTCCCACCACCACATAGTGAGGAGGTTGGACTTTCTGCACTAGGTGTCCCTATCTGTGACAGGAGACTTTCTGCAGCAGATTTTGGGAAGGAGGCTGGCTGAATGGCTGGATGATTAGCAACCTGTTCAGGCCTCGCTTCAACTTTTGCCAAAGGTGATTATCCTTCGATGATCTCTGCGCGCCAGGCACCAGAGCCTAAGTCGACAGCCCCCGAAACCATTAAATCTAAACATGTACAGGGTTGGGAGGAAAGATTCAATGTGGGACTTCTCAACTTGTTGATAGAGCCACAGTACAAGCCTGGCCCTGACTTGGGACGAACAGGAGGAATGTTACTCAGGTTATTGGAGGGGGTATGCGGTGCAAATGCCTACTTTCATGATTGATATTTGGTGGAAAAAGAACTTATAGGTTGCAGAGTTGAAATGTTCAATTGAAGATAAATAGGGAAGAAATTAGTTTGAGAGATTTGCAAATAAACGCAAATAAATTACCATTTCAAAATATGGTTCATGTGCACTTACAAGGTGAGAGCTCGAAGGGTAAGAACCATAAAATGGGGAACTGGAGATGGTAATTCTGAGAAGAATTGCCTTGTTTCGTTAGCGATATGAATTATTCATATATTTGTCCAGATCAAATAAAGGTTGAAAAGAAACTAGCAAACAAAGAAAGTTCTTGAAGAATCCATCCACTTTTCAGATCAAAGGAAAGGAATTGTAGATGATTGGCTTGAATCTCTTATTGGTACATCCCAGGAATACCAGGTTGCCACAGAGTGAGGTTTCAGGGTAAGTACCCTTTTGGGTTAAGTTTCTCTGTGTGTTTTCTTACAGACCGAGACAAAGAGAAAGAGGAGAGAAGGTAGCTGAGACCAATAGCAAAGGGCTATCAGAAACAACAGTGCTTTCAGGTCTTGGAGCCACTGAGCAAGAAGGAATGGAAGTCAATGCTTGATCTGTGATATCAAATATTGTGAGGTACTTAAAGGGAATTGGAAGGTTTCCCGATTGAAAACTAGAGGAAGGAACCCAGGACTTCTCATTACCTTGAAGAACAGCAGGAATAATGAGGTGAATCAAAGTGAATTTTGGAGAGCTGTGGCACACCTTGGTTTGGTTACAGGAGCAGTGAAATAACTGTCAAGATCCTGGAAAATATAGGGTAATTCTTGGGTGGAATTAAAAATGGGATGACATGTGGGCCGGCATTCTCTGGTCCCGTCAGCAATGCATTCCCGCCCGCAGGTTTCCTGGTAGCATGGGGTGACTTCAATGAGAAACCCCATTGACAGCAGGGGAACCAGACAAACCCGCTGTCAGCAAATGGTGTGTCGCCTCCTGCCAATAAAAAATATGCAGTCGGGATGCCGAAGAATACCGCCTTTGGTCAGTTAGGATTTTCAGGCTGAGGGAATAATTATTAAATATACTGTTAATTTACCGGTTTTGTTTAATTCTTGTACAGTAAAGTTTTTGTCAAAAATGTTCTTTCAGGTAATAATTGAGATTTGATTTTTTTTAAGTTATTGGTTCCCCTCAAGATCATAACAGGGGAAATGGTAAAATGTTACAATGAAGCAATGAAACATAGTGTTGTAATTGAGATTGAGACACTGTAAAGGGGACATCGCTCTCAATCTACCCATGGCTGCCTTATTTTTAAGTTTATTTATTGGTGTCACAAGTAGGCTTACATTAAAACTACAATGAAGTTACTGTGAGAATCCCCTGGTTGCCACACTCCGGTGCCTGTTCGGGTACACTGAGGGAGAATTTAGCATGGCCAATACACCTAACCAGCACCTCTTTCAGACTGTGGGAGGTAAAACGGGAGCACCCAAAGGAAACCCACACAAACACGGGAAAAGGTGCAGACTCCACACGGACAGTGACCCATGGCCAGAATTGAACCCGGATCCCTGACACTGTGAGGCAGCAGTGCTAACCAGTGTGCCACTGTGCCGCCCTGTGTTTGATGTTGACATTGAGTGCCAGGGATATTCCATTCCTCAGCACTGTAATTAAGAGCTTTAATGAGCAGAAAGCCTGAGAAAAACAATGCCACAGGCCCTCAACAGCTCAACTCACAAGACCACTCACGGTACACTCACTTATTTAGTTCTAGATTTCTTCCATGGGCCCCAGAGTGAACAGCTATTGGTGTGACTCAGTGGGTAATATTCTTGGTCTCTGGGTTAGAAGGCTGTGGTTTCAAGTCTAGACTCTGGAGCCTTGAACACATATTCCAGTACTGAGGGAGTGCCACACAGTCTCTTGGGTATGACACTAAACCTAAGCTCTGGCTGCCCTCTTGAGTGAATGTAAAGCATCCCATGGCCACTGTATTGAAGGAGAGCAGGGGAACTATCTGCAGTGACCTGGACAATCTCTTAACTAGGGTCACTAAAACAGATTATCTGGTCATTATCACATTGTTGTTCACAGGGGGGATGGGGGGGTGGAGGAGGGTCAGCTCCATTTCAACAGCGGCTATGCTTTGAAAGTACTGCAATTGGCTGTGAAATGCTTCAGGACATCCTGAGTTTGTAACAGGTTCCAAGTTAATGCAATTTTGCTCTTTCTTCCAATAGTGAGTTTATCTCAGAGAATGAATCAGAATGCAGAAAGTAAGCTACCTGGATGGATGGCCTCACAAGGGCAGCACAGTGGCACAGTGGTTAGCACTGCTGCCTCACAGCGCCAGGACCTGGTTCGATTCCAGCCTCGGGTCACTGTCTGTGCGGAGTTTGCACATTCTCCCCATGTCTGCGTGGGTTTCCTCCAGATGCTCCGGTTTCCTCCCACAGTCCAAAAATTGCCCATGCTAAATTGCCTCTTAGTGTCAGGGGGGCGAGAATGATACATATATATGCAGTTACAAGGATAGGATCTGGGTGGGATTGTTGTTGATGCAGGCTCGATGGGCCGAATGGCCTCCTTCTGCACTGTAGGGACTCTGTGATTCTATGTTTTCATGGACTGTGGCAGGCAATATGATTGCATGGAAAACAACAATATCTTACATTTTATGCTGCATTTAGCATCAGAAAACATCCCAAGCGGCAACCCAGGTGCAATAACAAACAAAATTTGACACTGAGCCATATAAAACGACCACTTTGACCTTTTGGTCAAAGAGGCAGTTGTTTTGAGAAGACAGACAGCGTGTCTGTGTGGGTTTCCTCCAGGTGCTCCGGTTTCCTCCCATAGCCCGAAAGATGTGCTGGTTAGGGTGCATTGACTATGATAAATTCTCCCTCAGTGTACCCAAACAGGCGCCGGAGTGTGGCAACTAGGGAATTTTCACTGTAACTTCATTGCAGTGTTAATGTAAGCCTGCTTGTGAAACTAATAAATAAACTTTAAACGAGAGAGGTGGAGAGGTTTACAGGAGGAGTTCCAGAGCTTTGGGTGCAGGGACACTTGCCAATGTTGGAGCGATTAAAATTGGGGATCGGCAAGAAATCAGGACGGGGGAGTGCAGAGATCTCAAAGCAATGTGGGGCTGGAGGAGATGACACAGATTGGGAGGGACTAGATCACAGAGGGAGCTGAAAACAAGGATGAGAATTCTAAAACCGAATTGTACATCACCATTCCCATGCAGTCTGAGCTACCGGCCCATTGCAGTGTGGGCTACCGGCCAGAGAGCCTTATTACAGTTGTGTCATTATTTTTTCTCTCTGCCAAAATGCAAAAAAAAAGCGAACGACTGCAGCTCCTTTTCAGAGGAACACGAGAGGAAGAGGGACATAACAAATGAATGGGGTGGGGGCAGGGAGGTGGCGTTGTGGTGGAAATGGAGAGGAAAGAACCTCTCAATTATCCAGTAACCTTTACCAGAGTACAAGTGTCTCTGAAATCTTAATTTATGAGGCAGGAGCAGGGTGTACATTTTGTTATGGCGCACGTGACCAGTGCAGCTGTTAAGTCTTAGAGGGAGACTGTGTCATTGCCCCGGTGAATAATGTGTTCGAGCTTGGCACTGAGCCAAGCATTCTCGATGAGGCAAGTGGGAGAGAGGCAATCTAATCCTGGAGAAAGAAACCCTTTCCCACAACCCTCCGCCACCCACCCCCCCCCCCCCCCACAACCCTTTCATTCCTCCTGCCCAACCACCCCCCCCCCACCCCACTGCTTCCCCCAGACCCCCTCCCTCCGACATGCACTTTATGCATTGTGCGCGATTCAGATTCGAAAATTTATAGTCAACGGGAGCTAATCGGCAAATCGGAGCAGCCATGCCAGGTGAATGCTGACGGGGAGATGGTAGAATGCTCGCATGTCCCAGTGCTTATACACTGACATTGCAATGTGGCACTGCAACAAGATACCAGTCAGCCTACCTGTCAGAGCCCTGCACGTTACGCCCATCTCTCTCTCTCCCCCACCCCAACCCCTGTCTCACCACCCTCTCTCTCTCTGTTTCTCTCTCTGTCTCCCTGCCTCTCTCCCTCTCCCTTCCTGCCTCTCTTCACCTCTCTCTCTCTCTCTCTCTCTCTCTCTCTCTCTCTGTCTCCCTGCCTTTCTTCGCCCCTCTCTCTCTCTCTCTCCCTGGCTCTCTCTTGCTCGCTCACAATCTTCACTGTTCCAGTAAAGCAGATGCAAATCAGAGCACATTGTGTAAAAGGCCAGACTGACCTCAATTCTATTCATTAATAAATCAGCATCCCAAACCCATTGCCTCTGCCAAAAACAAGCTGAAAGTGGCTGTCATATTTGCAATATATTGTGATAGACAATGGCGATAGATTCAAAGTGAAGTTTATTTTAATCAGAATGTAACCTATGTTAGATATACCGTGTTTGCGACAAGATATTGATTTTAGTATGGTTCTGGTACAGCTTGGTATAACATAAATACATAGACACCAGAGTGAGGATTGAGAACAGTGTGCTATTGTGTTTGCTATGTACAGCAATGTTCCAATTGCCGCATTAGTGCGCATTGGGGCTGTATATATTGCACCTCTGAATCCATTTCTGGGTTTTCCCGAAACAGGGAATTTCAAGGATAAGAGAGGGGGAGGAAGGAGAAATACAGGAAAAAAGAGATGAAGTAAGGAGGGGAGTAGAGAGACAGGAAGATGGGGTAGGGGGAAAGGACAGGAAGGAGAGAGAAATAGAGATCGTGACCAATGGAGGAGCACAGAGAGAGAGAGAGCGAAAAAGACAACAGGGATGGAGGGATAGAGAGAAGGGCAGAATAAAGGGGGAGGCACAGCAGAAAATGATAGGGGAGGAGAAAAGGAGGGAGAGATAAAAAGGGCAGAGAGGAGCACTGTGGAGAGAAGGAGAGATGAGAAGAATGAAGAGGAGAGAGTGAGAGACAGAGAAAAAAGGACAGTCAAAAGCTGTGATACCTAGTCTCAGGTAGATTTAATCTCCGTCCATCACTTAGAAAGCCTTCTTAAAAATGAAGAATTCTGATGGTAATTCCCCCTCCCCAGCACACACCCGAAATAAAAGGGATAACTGGCGCTACAGTCATAATGAATCACTTCATACGAACAAGAGTCATTAATGAGAAGCCCTAATGGCTCAGAAAGCATTATGTTAAACAAAGCTCATTAATGTATGATGCAAATGAGTTCCTCACCAATGATGTCACAGACTGGCTCAGACGAAGAGCAGCACCCGCTCGGTGGGATTGGCTACTGGCCCCCTCCTGAAGCAATTGCCTTTAGCTTTGGCAGAGACCGAACCACAGATTTTGCTCTCTCTCACTCGCTTTCTTTCTTTTGTTGCTGTTTTCTTGTGCAATCTGGTTCAAACCCAGCTACGTCTCCATAGTACTGGGCACCCTGAGAGAGAGAGAGAGATGGCGAGACAGAGACAGCGAGATAGACAGAGAGAGAGAGAGAGCAACAGAGGGAAGGAGAGACATAGGGAAAGAGAGAGCGAGACAGAAGCAAAGACAAAGGGATGGAGAGAGAAAATGAGGGTGTGAGGGAGAGAGGGGGAGAGAAATAGAGAAAGTAAGGGTGAGAGAAAGAGAGAGTGAGGGCGAGAGAGAGAATGAGAGAGAGAGAGAGAGAGAGAGAGAGGAAGAAAGAGACACCCCTCGTTTATACAGCCTCTCATACCACTCTGACATACAACTGCTGTTGAAATGCCAGCCCTTGGCGTTGAGCCCAGACTGTGTTCCTTCCTTGGGGGAGTTTTCCTTTATATATGAAAGGAGGGAAGAGAAAGCAAAGTAAATACAGTCTACTTGCTCATATTAAATAGCGTAACTAGTGGCGATTGCAGCATTGTTCGCTTTTTGATTTAAAAAAACCAATCCTTGCAACAAAAATAATGAATAATATAAAAACGCAAGCTGACCTGTGATTTAAGTGCCCCGGGCTAGAATTTCCCTCCTTTGTCTCTTTCTGTGTAGAAATCTTCATTCTCCGTCTTTCTCTTTAGTACCAACTGTTCAGCACCATTCTCAAAATCTATCGGCGATTTCTATAAATCTTGAATCAAGAAGAGAGAAAAAAAATACATACATGTAGACCACCCCCTTTCCTGATCCCTGAAAAGTTTGCTTGATATTTACAATGGAATATGGATGAATCGGGGGGACAATTAGCCCCTCTCCTTAACGGTATGAATTGAGAGCGGGCTGTGGGGAGGGAGAGGGGGCGGGGGGGGGGGGGGGGGGGGGGTTGGAACCAGGCAGGGGTGTTAACTAAAGAAAAACTTGGGTTCAATTAAAAAAAGAAGTGGTGCGAAAATGCTAGGAAGCCTTAATTTTTTTCGCAATTCAGCTCTCTCTCCCTCCCTCTCCCCCACCCCACCCCCCTTCTCTCTCTCTCTCTCTCTCTCTCTCACTCCCTCTGTCTCTGACCCACTTTGCCAAAGAATGCCGTCATATCAACTTTAGCATACAATGGATTTCCTGCTCAGGGATCCTTGCAAACTGTGGCCTTTATAACCAGTGACTGTTATGTACAGCTAGACAGTAGCCAATCAAAAGGCCGCTCAGCCTAGCTGTACCACAATAGGTGCGTTGGTCACACTGCCGTTATGAGTGCAGGTTTAAATTAATTTAATTGATGGTCGCTGATCTACCTAAGTGTGTACGCTTCCTAATAATCAGGTGGGACCATCGTCCTGTTCCCCCCCCCTCATGGCCAGCGCTTACTTAACGGTTACCTATAATTACAGTTCAGTCCCTTCTGCTAATCTCCGCTTCCCTAAGCGCCACTTTCACCGAATAAATAAATATGCATGAAATCAGCTTGCGGAAATTAAAATAATTCACGCTTCCCTCCCCTGGCGGGAGAAACTTTTAACACAAAGCAAGATCACCCCGGGCAGGAGAGAATAGCTTTTTAATCGGAGTGAATGTTAAATTCAGAAGGTGGAAATAAAAATAGTCCTCATTTCCCAGAATGCTTGGCAGCTGATGGGGTGGGGGGAGGCAGGGGGTAGGGTTGGGTGGGGGGTATAAGTGGATGTTATTTTTTTTTTCTCTCTCTTTCCTTCTTCTCTCTCTTTCTTTCTTTCTGGCTTTTTCTTCCCTCTCGGAGAGAATTACACGGGCAGCCGCGTAAATTAATTTGCACGCAGAGTTTCCGAAGCACCTTGTGTCTGATGTGGAAGTAATTAAAACGTGTAAAGCTACCCGCAAATATGAAGATCGTCACCAGATACAATTCGACAATCAGTCAGTTCACATCTCCGTCACGCCTTTTTTTTTGCATTTAAAATCCGCAAGGGCTTTATGTAAAAACAGAAACCCTTAACCGTCAATTATTGTGCATTAATTAAGTACATAAGGCAGCCCTCAGCAAAGGGGAACTCCTTGCTAATTTGTGGTGTGTGTGTGTGTGTCTGTATTATTTTTGATGCATGCGCGATTTGCATATAAATGAGGGAGGGTGCGCCCACTCTCTCCATCACACATTCAATATCAGCAAGCAGCGATATAGCAAGCTGCAAGATAGTCTGGGTGCAATGCTGAATTAAAAACAATCCTTTACAAATAAACTTCAGCAATAATACAAATCTATTCATCAGAGTTCGCTGGTTTGAGTGTGGTTGTAAAATAAATAATTTTACGTCGTGATTTTTTATTCATCCCTTTGCAAAGCTTTGTATCGGGTACAAAATATCCTCCAGGTAATAATTTTTCTATTGTTCTTCCAATCTGCTTACCCAGATACTTCAGTGGTATTCAATTATATTACACAGTATTAGATCTCGGTACAACACAGAAACAGGCTATTTGATCCAACATGTCCATGCTGTTGTTAATGTTCCGCAGGAGTGTCCTTCCACCGTTCTTCTTTGAACCCAATACCACAATGGTGTAATCGCCATATTGAACAAAGAACAAAGAAAATTACAGCACAGGAGCAGGCCCTTTGGCCCTCCAAACCTACACCGACTATGCTGCCCGACTGAACTAAAACCCCCTACCCTTCCGGGGACCATATCCCTCCATTCCCATCCTATTCATGTATTTATCCAGATGCCCCTTTCAAACTCATTGTCGTATCTGCTTCCACTACCTCCCCCGACAGCGAGTTTCAGGCACCCACCATCCTCTGTGTAAAAAAACTTGCCTCCTACATCTCCTTTGAACCTTGCCCCTCACCTCTTAAATCTCTGCCCCCTAGTAATTGACTCTTCCATCCTGGGAAAAACCTTCTGACTATCCACTCTGTCCATGTCCCTCATAATCTTGTAGACTTCTATCAGGTCGCCCCTCAACCTCCGTCGTTCCAATGAGAACAAACCAAGTTTCTCCAACCTCTCCTCATAGCTAATGCCCTCCATACCAGGCAACATCCTAGTAAATCTTTTCTGTACCCTCTCCAAAGCCTCCACATCCTTTTGGTAGTGTGGCGACCAGAATTGAACACTATATTCCAGGTGAGGACAAACTAAGGATATTGTGCGGCATGGTGGCACAGTGGTTAGCACTGCTGCCTCACAGTGCTCGGGAGCAAGGTTTGATTCTCGGCTTGTGTCACTGTCTGTGTGGAATCTGCACATTCTCCCCGTGTATGTGTGGGTTTCCTCTGGGTGCTCTGGTTTCTTCCGAAAGACGTGCTGGTTAGGGGCATTGGTCATGCTAAATTCACCCTCAGTGTACCCGAACAGGTGCCGGAGTTTGGCGACTAGGGGATTTTCACAGTAACTTCATTGCAGTGTTAATGTAAGCCTACTTGTGACACTAACAAGCAAATAAATGCCATTGTTCTTTTCTCCCTTGTGTGTCTGTCTAGCTTTCCCTTAAATGTATCTATGCCACTCAACTTAACTAGCCCATGTGGTAACGTGATCCACATTCCCTCTGCTTTGTGAGTAAGGAAATTTATCCTAAGTTCTCTATTGGATTCATTAGTGGCTATCTTATATTTATGGCTTTGAGTTTTGGACTTCCTCACAAGTTGAGAAACGTCTTCTCTCCAATCAATCAAATCCTGACCTAATTTTAGAGATCATTATTGGTCACCCTTCAACTGAGTTAAGAAAGGATTAATGAACTATCTGCAGTGTTTGTTACATAGGAATAGGATAGGTGCATTACTTGCTAATTACATTGATATTTGTTGATGGCAGTGATACTGCTGAAATTAATGGAACAGTTTGAATTGAATTGAATCGGGGCGGCACGGTAGCACTGCTACCTCACAGCACCAGGGACCCGGGTTCGATTCCCACCTTGGGTCACTGAGTGTGTAGAGTTTGCACATTCTCCCTGTGTCTGCGTGGATTTCCTCCGGGTGCTTTGGTTTCCTCCCACATTCTGAATTAGCTGGTTAGGTGCATTGACCCGAACAGGCGCTGGACTGTGGCGACCAGGGGAATTTCACAGTAACTTCATTGCAGTGTTAATTAAGTCTTACTTGTGACTAATGAATAAACTTTAAAAAAACTTTAGAACTGTTAATTGCAGCAAATTTGTTGAAATTTGTGGAGGTAGATTGAAACTAGGTGGATAATTACAGTGGGACAGGAAGAAATCCTATATGGCTAGGCCAATGGCTAGGCCAATGTGAAACAACTTGCGAATATGCTAACCAACCAACAGCCGACTATTCAGCCAACTAATCAATCCACATCCAATAGAGGATCCTTCTACATCAGCTCTTTCACAAACTGTATTTTGCATGGAGACCCCACAAAAAAGGCCCACAGCAGGAAGGCAGAGGAGACAGAATATATATATCGACAAGAAGAATTGCAGTGAAGCACCAAGATCTTGGTCAAAGATCGATTCTATTTCATTCATGCAACATGGTCGTCACTGGCTGGGCCGGCATTTATTGCCCATCCCTAGTTACCTTTGGAGGGCAGTTGAGAGTCAACCACATTGCTGTGGCTCTGGAGTCACATGTAGGCCAGACCAGGTGAGGACGATAGATTTCTTTCCCTCAAGGACATTAGTGAACCAGACGGGTTTTTCCGACAATCGACAATGGTGAATTAAAATGACAAGTGACTGGAAGCTCAGGGCGACACTTGTGGATTGAGAAGAGAGATTCCACAAAGTGGTCACCCAATCGACAATCATCTCAGATTGACCACCTGAGTGGTAACTGTACACTCCATTTGAAACTCTTTTCTTTAAAGTTCTCAATAAAGTGTTAGGTTCAGTATGAGATTGTGTCAGTCATAAATCAGTTTCTGAACTTAAGGAAGAGGTAAAATCAACTAAAGCCTTCTCTTTTCTGGAGTATGGCATGGTAAGTATACACTTTTTAATATTCTGAGGGGACTAAGATGTCGCCCTGCATAGTTTTCATAAAATCTGCTTGTCGCTATCTCAGAAAATGGGAAAACCGCACAAAGGCCTTAAAATGGCTGAATCGATGTCTGCCTGTGACTCTGAATAAAAGGAGCTACTTGGCAGTATCAGTGAAATTTGCACCTTGTTATCTCCGAAGAACAACTAATGACAAATGTTGGGCTGCACAGACCAAATTCAAAGAGAACTATACCAAGGCCATCTGCATTTCATAACCCAGGCTATCTAACCAGAGACAACTTGTGTGCTAGGACAAATGGCACCGCAACCTTCCCTTCAATTCTCAATGGTTGAGACATTTAACAACCTTGGGGACCCTGACGAGGGATACGCACCCTTTGTCAAAAATACTGTGAAGAGGTGGAAGCCATGGACCTCTAGGTTGTGGAACCAGTAATATTGCCTGGTGGAACTGAAAATCAGCCATTCTACAAGCTTACCATTCTACAAGCAGCCTCACAGGAAAAGAACTCTGCCCAGGTTGGACACTTAGCCCCATCTACACTGCTACTACTGGAAAGCCTGTGCCATCACATGCAGATCCATCTCTGCATGCGTGTCTCATCCTGTGAAGTCAACACCACCGAAGAGTGAATTATATAGCATCAGTTTTCAACTCACCAACCTCGGTGAGGGCATACTCCATTGGACCTTAATTCCAGATACTGGAACCCATGTGAAACATTATTTCTTTTTTCTGTGGTCTGCGCACTGTCAATGTTTCTTTCCTTTATCCCTCTTTTGCAATAAAGAACATACCCAATAGTGGGTGTAACGACTTTAATCAGGCAATTGAGGTGGGCCTGTTAAAACATGAACTCCCTGATTAAAGGCCAAATAGATGGGCCAATCAGGGAGCCTCTTGCTTTGTACTTAACCAGGCGTGTCAGTTCCTCTGGGACACCTAGAGTAGACTGCACACTGAAAGCGCTCAATAAGCTGCTGTCAGACTTGTAAATAAAGGGATTTTGATGAAGGGACTTCTGCCTCCAAGGGCTCATTACAGTGGGGGAGTCCAAAACCAGGGTATTGAATTTGATGATCGGCCTTGATCATAGTGGATGGCAGAGCAGGCTTGAAGCTTTGAATGGCCTACTCTTCTGCTTCTCTTTTCTATGTATTTTTCTATGTGTATGAATGCAGAGGAGGCAATGTTGTGTCCCTCTTGCTTTGCAAGTATGTGCAAATAAACTAACCCTTTGAGTTCATCCTGCTGTGTAGTTTTTAATAGAAATTGGATCTCAGTAAAACCAAGGGGTTGGGGGAAAAATAAACCACTGCATGCACAGAAGGAAGCAAATGTAAAACAGTTTTCTGCTTAGGGGTGGGTGGTGAAAGGTTGGTGCTATTGAAATTATCCCCTCCTGTCAATAACAAAAGTAAATTTCAAATACCATGTTTTTAGCCACTTACAGATTTTACCTACATCCTTTTGTTCAGTTTTTCCAGAGAGCTATCATTGTGCCTGTTCGGCTTGTGAAACATTCTTCCTTTTCTTACCATACCAATAGAGCATAGTCAGTTTGCCTTGCTTACCAGCAGACTATAAATGTCTCCTTACAATACACCAAAACATTTCATTCCTGACCCACTGTGGCTCTGTACACTGGTTTATCCCAGGCTAATTTGTCCTTTCTCTCTTGGCCGATCTCTCTCTCCCCAAGACTCTTTCTGGCCCAATCTTCCTTGTAGTATTCAATTGTTCAGTTGATTGGAGTTTGATTATGTGTGCCTGTTGATTCTTCTGTGTTCTGTGTGCTTCTCATCAAGCCTGGGTGTGGGTCGTGGGAAACAGAAACTAAGCTGTCAGCTGGCAGCTAGTCGCATGAGAGAGCAGGCATTTTAAAGCATTGAATAAAACTCCTGTTTAGACATGAAACTGGTGTGTCATCTCTGCATATCTCCAAGTAAGTAAATACAGTGGCACAGTGATTGGCACTGCTGCCTCACAGCGCCAGGGACCCAAGTTCAATTCTTGGCTTGGGTCACTGTCTGTGTGGAGTTTGCACATTCTCCCCGTGTCTGCATAGGTTTTCTTTGGTGGCACGGTGGCATAGTGGTTAGCACTGTTGCCTCAGAGTGCCAGGGACCCGGCTTGGGTCAGTGTCTGTGTGGAGTTTGCATGTTCTCTCCATGTCAGCGTGGGTTTCCTTTGGATGCTCCAGTTTCCTCCCACAGTCTGAAAGATGTGCTGGTTAGGTGCATTGACCCGAACAGGCGCCGGAATGTGGCGACTAGGGGAATTTCACAGTAACTTCATTACAGTGTTAATGTAAGCCTTACTTGTGACTAATAAATAAACTTTACTTGTTACTTTTGCAGGTTTGTCAACTCTTCTAAATAAGTTTTCCCCTTTTTGTTCTAGACTACTCTCATTTCAAATCCACTCTCCTGTCTCTCGCAGCTTAGCTCTTACTTCATCTCATCCTCGCAGTATAACCTTCCAGCCCTATCTCCATCATGCGCTTATCCAGTTTTCTCTTAAATGTAACTATTATCTGCCCATCAGATGAACTGAAATAAGTCATCAGTAAATAAATCCCTTTAACTGGATAACTTCGTCTCAATCTCCTCCCCTTACATCCATTCAGAGAGGGCTTTCCAAAGCATATTCGCAAAGGCTACAAAGTTGGTGGAGAAGCTAATCGAGAAAAGTTCAAACCTTAGGATGTTCCGAAGTTTTTGATGGCCAATTCAACTCTTAGGAAGGATAGCCGCTATTGTGATGTGCAGGAACACAGCAGCTAAACTGTACATGGCAAGATCCCGCAGAAAGGCAATGCAATAATGACCAGAGAACCAGTTCTTTACTATGTTGGTTGATGGATAAATGTGGGCACCAGGAGATAACTCCCTCCTTTCTTCAAATAGATCTTTTTAATATTGCTTTCATATGATGTGGGCAGTTCTAGCTAGGCAGCATTAATTGCCTGTCCCTAATTGTCCTTGAGAAGGTGGTCGTGAGCTGTCATCTTGAACCGCTGCAGTCCATGTGGCGTAATTATACCCACAGTGCCGTTAGGGAGGGAGTTCCAGGATGTGACCCAGTGTCAGTGAAGGAACGGAGATATATTTCCAAGTCAGGGTGGCGAATGGCTTGGAGGAGTCCTTCCAGGTGGTGATGTTCCATGTGTCTGCTGCCCTTGTCCTCCTAGATGGCAGAGGTGGCAGGTTTGGAAGGTACTGTTGAATGACCCTTGGTGAGTTGCTGCAGGGCATCTTGTAGATGGTACACACTGCTGCCACTGTTCGTCGGTGGTCGAGGAAGTGAATGTTGAAGATGATGTGTGGGTAGCCAATCAATTGGACTGCATTTTGTCAGATGGTGTTGAGCTTCTTGAGTGTTGTTGGAGCTGCACCCATACAGGCAAGTGAGGAGCATTACATCGCAATCCTGACTTGTGCTTTATAGATGGTGGACAGTCTTTGGGGAGTCAGGAGGTGAGTTACTCGCCACAAGATTCCTACATCTGACCTGCCCTTGTAGCCACAGTATTTAGATGGCTATTCCAGCTCATTTCCTGGTCAATAGTAACCCCCAGGATGCTAATAGCGGGGGATTCAGTGATGGCAATGCCATTGAATGTCATGGGGCAATGGTTAGATTCTCTCTTGTTAGAGATGCTCATTATCTGGCACTTGTGTAGCGTAAACATTACTTGCCACTTGTCAGCCCAAACCTGATTGTCACCCACATCTTGCTGCATTTGGACATAGACTGTTTCAATATCTGAGGAGTTGCGAATGGTGCTGAACATTGTGCAATCATCAGCGAACTTCCCCGCTTCTGCCATTCTGATGCAAGGAAGGACATTGATGAAGCAGCTGAAGATTTGCCGAGGAACCACTGTAAAGGTGTTCTGGAGTTTAGATGACTGATCTCCAACCACCACAACCATCTTCCTGTTATGGAAGGAGTTCTAGGATTTTGACCCAGTGACAGTGAAGGGACAGGGATACATTTCCAAGTTAGAATGGTGTGCTGTTCTCAATTAGCTTTGATCCCCATATCTAAGGAAAGATAGTTTGGCATTGGAGGCAGTTCAGAATAGGTTCATACACTGCCACCACTGCTCATTGGTGGTGGATGGAGTGCCAATCAAGTGGTTGCTTTTCCCTGGATGATATCAAGCTTTGTGAGTGTTGTTGGGGCTGTACTCTTACAAGCAAGAGGACAGTTTTCCAACACATTCCTGACTCGCGCCTTGTAGATGGTAGACAGGCTTTGGGGCAGTCAGGAGGTGAGTTATTCTCTGCAGAATTCCCAGCCCCTGGCCTGCTCTTGTAGCCATTGTATTTATATGGCTGGTCCAGTTCAGTTTCTGGTCAATGGTGTCACCTCAGATGTTTATGCTAGGGAATTCAGTGGTGTTGGTGCTGTTAATCATTCAATGGAGATGGCAGATTCTCCTCTTGTCAGATTCAGTCAATTCCTAGCACTTGTGTTGAGTGAATGTTACTTGCCCAAACCTGAATGTTGTTCATGTAGCATGGACTGCCCCGGTGACTCAAGAGCCATGAGGTTTACTGAAAACTGTGCAATAATCAACAAACATCCCCACTTCTGACCTTATGATGGAGGGAAGGTCATTGATGAAGCAGCTGAAGATCATGGCACGGTAGCACAGTGGTTAGCACTGCTGCTTCACAACTCCAGGGACCTGGGTTCGATTCCCGGCTTGGGTCACTGTCTGTGTGGAGTTTGCACATTCTCCTCGTGTCTGCATGGGTTTCCTCCGGGTGCTCTGGTTTCCTCGCACAGTCCAAAGATGTGCGGGTTAGGTTGATTGGCCAGGTTAAAAATTGCCCCTTAGAGTCCTGAGATGCGTAGGTTAGAGGGATTAGTGGGTAAATATGTGGGGGTAGGGCCTGGGTGGGATTGTGGTCGGTGCAGACTCGATGGGCCGAATGGCCTCCTTCTGCACTGTAGGGTTTCTATGATGATTTCTTCTATGGTTGGGATCAGGACACTACCCTGAGGGACTCCTGCAGTGATGACCTGCAGAAACCTAACTGTAATGACATCATCGGGGTCCATGAGGTTGGCTCTTGGAGTATGAGCTCCCTGATTGAGGTCATAATTGCCTACCCAATCAGGGAGCCTCACCTGTGTATAAATATGGGAATGTCAGGTCTCCTGGCACTCAGGATTCTGACTTTGTCCCTGAAACACTCTGAGGAGTGGAATTGAGTTTGTAAATAAAAGGACTCTGAAGAGTTCTTACCGCAACCATCATCCTTTGTGCAGGTATGATGCCAACTAGTGGAGAGTTCTCCCCTTGATTCCCATTAACTTCAGTTTTGCTAGGGCTCTTCATGCCTTGGAGTCAGGGTACTCTCTCAGGGTACTTCAGTACTCCCTCACGACTGAGCTAGGTGCGTCGATGCATCAACATAGATTTTGTGATTAAGTCCCAAGACTGGGACTTGCACCCACAACCCTCTGACTCCAAGTCATGAATGCAACCAACTGAGTGACAGTAAGAGCTCAAGGAACCACAATCTACATTTCCGCGACCCATTCTCGTGAGTTAATCCTTTAAGCCCCCGTACCATCTTGGTAAATCTGCACTGTACCCCTTCCGAGGCTAATATGTCTTTTATCATGACGGGAAAATCCTTTCCATTACGTTCCCTGGTTTGTGATTGACACAACTCTGATTCCATTCCATTCTTCATTAGCTTCAGTACATCCTGTGACAGATTCAGGCAACTGGGATTAGTGAGACAGAAAGCAGTACTGGAGCTGACCGCGAAAGAGCTTAGACCATCTGACTGCAGTCGGTGTTGTAATCAGCAGCAGGGAAAATAGCTATGGAGAGTGGGAACTGTTACATCTCATCATACAGTTAACTCTGACAAACCACCGCAGGATTTGTGTGAAATAATTTCTCTCTGAACTTCCTTCTTCTTACCCACTTTCATCTGGTTTTCGCATACTTAGTGACTCACGCAAAATCACAGCTGAAAATTCGCATCTTTAGCAACGCAGGATAATTCATTTCTTAAGTATGCTGTTCAGCGCTTATACAATGTGCCTTAATCCCAGTAGAAAATCCTACTTGATGTCGCCTCTCTCTGGAATGCTGCAACACCCTGTGAGAGCAATGGGATACAGGTCTGAGCCTGTGATTTTGGTCATGTCACTGCAACTTGCAGTTAAATGGAATTGATGACATCCCCACAGGGAGTGAAAGGGAAAAGCATTGTACAGCCCGAGGCACTTTACCAGGGGCCCGTCTCTTTTTAAATTCTTTCATGGGATGTGGGCGTCATTGACTACGCCAGCATCTTTATTACCCATCCCTAATTGCCCTTCAGAAGGTGGTGGTGAGCTGCCTTCATGAGCCGCTGCAGTGCATGTGGTGTAGGCACACCCACAGTGCTGTTAGGGAAAGAGGTCCAAGATTTTGACCCAGTGACAGCGAAGGAAAGGCGATATGTTTCAAAGTCAGGATAGTGTGTGAGTTGGAGGGAAACCTCCAGGTGGTGGCATTCCCAGCTATCTGCTGCCTTTGACCTTCTGGATGGTAGATGTTAGGGGTTTGGAAGGCATTATATATTTAAAAGGGTTGCAGATAAAAGCAAAGTACTGCGGATGCTGGAGTCCGAAACAAAAACAGAAACTGCTAGGAAATCTCAGCAGGTCTGACAGCATCTGTGGAGAGATGTGTGTGAGAAAAGGTTGCGGGTTGCTTTAAGAGCTGGCCACATGATTTGATGGTGATGTCATTGGGGTGCATGCCCAAGTTGCTGTTTTACTTTCAGGTTTGTATTTGATGCAGTGCAGAGAGCAGCTCTTCAATAAAACCTTTGTGTGTTAGTCTGGATCTACGTGTGCAAACCAAGTCATTTTCTTTCTGTTAAAACCCACAACCCAGAACATTATGGAAGGTTTTGCTTGTTGCATGGACCCTCATGTAATCTCACCTTCTCCCACAGACTGCAAGAGAATCTCCTGTTATAACTTCGCCTCTGCCCACCGTGTGACCAAGTTTGGCACTCCCTAAGGTTTGGGCTTGTGTTCTTCTCCTACATGGGGCCACTTGGCACCATCCGAGGCAACAGTTGGTTTAATTTTGCCTTGTGTGTTGGCAGCACCCTGCCATTACCCTTCACTCTGCCACCATTTCTAACTACCAACTGCTGTCCAGATGTTATAGCCTTCTTCAGAGGTAAAACCTGGGACAGTGCTGCAAATCCTACAAAACCAAATCTGCTGATGACCATGAAACCATTGTCGATTGTCGGAAAAACCCATCTGGTTCACTAATGTCCTTCAGGGAAGGAAATCTGCCATCCTTACCCAGTCTGGCCTACATGTGACTCCAGAGCCACAGCAATGTGGTTGATTCTTAACTGCTCCTCTGAAATGACCCAGCAAGCCACTCAGTTTCAAGGGTGACTTGGTATGGGCAATAAATTCTGGCCCAGTCAGTGACAACCCATGTCCCACAACGAATAAAAGACAAAATCTTCAGCCCGGTTTATACCTTGTATGTCTTTCCTTTGCGGAGAGGGGCATTAGCTTTTCCAAACAGTGGACTGGAATATACAGGGAAGGATCTTTCGCTACAGCTGCACTGCTCCCAGTCAGACCACATTGGGAGTACGCTGCACAATTGTGGAGAGCAAACCTTAGAAAGAATATATTAACCATAGAAGGTGTTTGGCAGTGATGAATTAAAACATTACCAGAGCTCCAAGCATTGGATTGGGAGGGGAGGTTTCACAAACTCAGGCTGGAATTTTCCGACTGTTCACCCCCGCGGGATTTTCCCATCCCGCTGCAGTGGACGGAGATTTGGCTGGGTGGCAAATTCTCCAGTTTGGCTGCAGCAGGAGCATGGCGTGAATGGCCGGTAAGATCACGCCTTCAGTTTTTATTCACTGGGATATAGACAGTTAAGGGGTTATGTTGATTGAGGTTTTTCCGATTCTGAAAGCAATAGATGAGGTGAATAAAGAGAAACATTTTCCACTAATGCAGGCGGGGCGGGGGGGGGGCACAGCCTTAAAACCAGAGGCAAATCATTCCGGAGAGAAGTTTACACAAAGGGTGATGAGTGTGTGGAACTCACTCCTACAAAAAGCAGCAGACACAAACTCAAATGAATGGCGGCACAGTGGTTAGCACTGCTGCCTCACAACGCCAGGGACCCATGTTCGATTCCCGGCCTCAGGTCACTGTCTGTGTGGAGTTTGCACGTTCTCCCCATGTCTGCGTGGGTTTCCTCCGGGTGCTCTGGTTTCCTCCCACAGTCTGAAAGATGTGCTGGTTAGGGTGCATTGGCCATGCTAAATTGCTCCTTAGTGTCAAGGGAACTAGCTAGGGTAAATGCATGGGGTTGTGAGGATAGGGCCTGGGTGGGATTGTTGTCGGTGCAGACTCGATGGGCCGAATGGCACTGTAGGGATTCTATGAATGATCTTGAACCTTGGACTGATAGAGGTTTTTGCTGAAGGATTTGGAGACAAGGCATTGATCACATTGAAGGCTGGAGCAGTCTCTTTCTTGTTTCCTACAGCTCCAGCTTCACCTGGGTGGAGTTACCGGATCTCAGCTGGTGGACTTTTATCTGAGTGTGGTTGAGGAATGCCATTCAGTTCAAATGAGGTCATCCTCTAAAGATAAAAAATGGACACACCCCGGCACCCACCCTGCAACAGCTTTTAAAAGCTTTCACCTCCGCTGTTCCTGTGGATATCTATTCAATATATTGATCATTGTTTGTGTGAAGTAATTCTTGCTGACATAGTCCCGAGCTGTCCCTCTGTCAGTGCGCACTGATCTCTCCCTACGCACCTTGTTTCACATTCCAGGAACGCTTTGAGTTTTCCTTCCCTGCATGGTCCCACTTCAATATCTTTCCTATCAGGGCTGAACAGCACAGGGTTAAATTGATCTCTCTGCCCAACCCTCGCCGACAAGTTCAAAGCTTCTCCACTGAACTCAGAACACTTTACCTATCACAGCTCTACCTCCAGTCTAAAGAGATGTGGGCTACATAGACATCACCATCTGAGTACAGTGTGTTAACCCAACACGGTGGCACAGTGGTTACCACTGCTGCCTCACAGCGCCAGGGACCCGGGTTCAATTCCGGACTCGGGTCACTGTGTGGAGTTTGCACATTCTCTCCATGTCTGCGTGGGTTTTCTCCGGGTGCTCCGGTTTCCTCCCGCACTCCAAAGATCTGTGGGTTAGGTTGATTGGCCACGGTAAATTGCCCCTTAGTATCCAAAGATGTGCAGGTTGAGTAATTATCAGGGTTACGGGTGGGGCAGGGAGGGGGTAGCTGGGTAGGATGCTTGGAGAGTCAGTGCAGACTCAATGGGCTGAATGGCCTCCTTCTGCACTGTAGGGATTCTATGATTCTATGTCTCTGGTCAACACCCAGAAATGGTGCTCCCAACACTAACCGCTCCGTCAACCCCATTGGACTAGCGATATCCAGGAGCAGCCATGCTCTGCTTCTGTCTCCTGCCTTTTGTGTTAAGTGTTTTCCTGTGTGTCTGTTTAACTGATCCTGCACACAATGCTCAGAAGTACTTGTACAGTTTGAACATAACCTCCTCTGGCTTCTGCTCAACAGGATTCACATCGCAGCTCACTTTGCTTTGTCAATTGGACAGTTCTGTGACCCAGTAAGTGCTGAGTCCATGAACACTCTCGATTAAACTTAAGCTGCGTCGAGGGAATGTTTGGCACCCTTATCCCTTCCAATGTGCATCACATTTACAGCACTGATGCAGGCCATTTGACCCAACTGGTGTTTATGTTCCACACAAACCTCCTCTCACCGACTTAATAGAACGCTTTCAACATATCCCTCGAGTCTATTCCCTCGCTGCTAATCTAGCTTCTCCCTAAATGTGCTCTTCACCTCAACCACACCCTGTCTGAGCAAGTTCTATATTCCAATCACACTTTGGGTAAAGAGGTTTCTCCCGAAACCTTCACTGGATCTATTCGAGATTATCTTCAAGTTAGAAGTTAGAATACCTACAGTGCAGAAGGAGGCCATTCAGCCCATCGAACCTGCACTGACAATGATCCCACCCAGGCCCTATCCCCATAACCCCACATATTTACCCTAGTAATCCCCCTGACATCCCCCTAATACTAAGGATCAATTTAGCATGGCCAATCAATCTAACCCACACATCTTCGGACTGTGGGAGGAAACCGGAGCACCCGGAGGAAACCCACGCAGACATGGGGAGAATGTGCAAACTCCACACAGACAGTGACCTAAGCCGGGAATCAAACCCAGGCCCCTGGCACTGTGAGGCAGCAGTGCTAACCACTGTGCCAGCGTGCCATCCATAATCTTATATTTAAGGCCTCAACTTTTGCACAAGTGGAAATGTCTTCTCCATATCTACCCGATCAAACCTTTCCTAATGAAGGGATCTATTAGGTCACCCCTCAGGCCTCTCTTTCCCAGAGTGCAGTACAGTAAACAAACAGGTGGTCTTGTTGTGTTACAGTTCACTCAGAGATACGAGTTGCTGTGGCAACCTGCACAGTGTTGCCTGGAGCTCTGGACGGTGATGGTAGAGGCTCCAATGTTCTTTCCATCACATGGGTAACCAGCAACGCCTCCCACACTTACCGCCCGCAATCGGAGTGAAGACACACACAATGGAACTTTCAATTTTTTTTGATGATGTATCAACGCAGGCAGGAGAGGTGTGTGTAACCCGGGGCTCCACTGCCGGCTGCTCTGCCATATTTCTTGACACTTGGTCAAAAGAAATCCTCGATGCAGATCCCACGACATCACGCCGGTGGGATGGGCTGTGAATAAGCCTGCCCCACAAGCAACCTTGGTCTTGTGGAGATGGGGGCGACATTATAAACACCTCCCCGATCCAAACACAATAAAGAAAAGAGAGAGGTTCTCCCACCACGGACATGAGAACTGCCCCAGGGAACGAGCACCCATCCTGCCAATGACATGGGAACTCCTCCTGGGAACCTTCCCAACCCCCGCACCCCCATGAACAGAGGGATCCCACTGCCCCCCCCCCCCCACCTCCGCCCCCACCCCCCCACCCCTCACCCCCACACACACTGCCGGAAATGGATATGCCTCACCCCAGGGAATCCTCCCATGGCCACGGGTAACTCCCTGTCACACACACCTCCACCCCCTGTACTACCCAACACCTCCCCACCCCCCCACCACCCACAACCTCGCCGCCCCCCCCTCGGCTTGGTCTTCCCTATTGGAGATCCCTGACACTGCCCCCTAGCAGTGTCCCCTGGAAGTGCTCCCCTGGCAGTTCCTGGGCACTACCCCCAAGCACTGCCACCTGGGGCACTGCCCCCGACACTGCCAGGATGCTGCCTGGATGTGACAATCTCTACCCTCGGGACTGTACTCACCTCTGTACCCCTGATGGGTTCTCTTCATTAGGTCCCCATTTGTGAATTGCTGTTATAACCCCCCCACCACCCTCCCCCCCCCCCCCCCCCCCCAGCCAGGTGACGTCAGGCCAGCAGGGTGGGAAATTTTATATTAATTATTTGGATGAGGGAACAAAATGCAACATCTCTAAGTTTGCAGATGATACCAAGTTGGGTGGGAGGGTGAGCTGTGACGAGGATGCAGAGATCCTTCAGAATGATCTGGACAGTTTGGGTGAGTGGGCAAATCAATGGCAGATGCAGTATAATTTGGATAAGTGTGAGGTTATTCACTTTGGAAGCAAAAACAGGAAGGCAGATTACTACCTGACTGGCTGTAAATTGGGAGAGGGGAGTGTGCAGCGGGACCTGGGTGTCCTTGTGCACCAGTCACTGAAGGTAAGCATGCAGGTGCAGCAGGCGGTAAAGAAGGCAAATGGGATGTTGGCCTTCATTGCGAGAGGTTTCGAGTACAGGAGCAGGGATGTGTTGTTGCAATTATACAGGGCCTTGGTGAGGCCACACCTCGAGTATTGTGTGCAGTTTTGGTCTCCTTTTCTGAGGAAGGATGTTCTTGCTCTCGAGGGAGTGCAGCAAAGGTTTACCAGGCTGATTCCGGGGATGGCGGGACTGATGTATGAGGAGAGATTGACTAGGTTAGGATTGTTTTCGCTGGAGTTCAGACGAATGAGGAGGATCTCATAGAGACTTATAAAATTCGTACAGGACTAGACAGGGTAGATGCAGGGAGGATGTTCCCGATGGTGGGGGGTCCAGAACCAGGGGTCACAGTCTGAGGATTCGGGGTAGACCATTTAGGACAGAGATGAGGAGACATTTCTTCACTCAGAGAGTGGTGAGCCTGTGGAATTCATTACCACAGGAAGTAGTTGATGCCAAAACATTGAATGTATTCAAGAGGCGGCTGGATATAGCACTTGGGGTGAATGTGATCTAAGGTTATGGAAAAAAGCAGGATTAGGCTATTGAGTTGGACGATCAGCCATGATCGTGACAAATGGCGGAGCAGGCTCGAAGGGCCGAATAGCCTCCTCCTGCTCCTATCTTCTATGTTTCTATGAAATCCAAACATGGGGGATAATATCGTGGCGAAGCCCACTAATGATATTAAAATGTATGATAATTGGGGTTCATGGCAGGAAACCCAAGACGCCATTGGTGGGGGGTGGGGGGAAACAGAGCAGGATATCCTGACAGTGTAAAGATGTGCTGGTTAGGTGGATTGGCCATGCTAAATTGTCCCTTAGTGTGAGGGGATTAGCAGGGTAATATGTGGGGTTACGGGATAGAGTGGGATTGTTGTTGGTGCTGGCTCGATGGGTCGAACGGCCTCCTTCTGTATTGTAGGGATTCCATGATTCTATGATCAAGCACTTCAGAATTTTGTAAGTTTGAATGAGATTGTTTTTCTAAACTCCAGAGAATATCAACCCAATGTTACTCAGCCTCTCATCCTAAAGTCCAATCTATGAACCTTTGCTGTACCGTCTTCTTAAATACGGAGACTGCACAGTATGTCCTTACCAAACAGAACTCTTTTATTCATGGAAACATAGTAATTAGAAGCAGGAGTAGGCCATTTGGCCCTTCGAGCCTGCTCTGTCATTCATTTTGATCATGGCTGATCATCAAATTCAATATCCTGATCCCCCCTTCCCCCGATATTCCTTGATCCCTTTAGCCCTAAGAGCTATATCTAATTTCTTGAAATCACGCAGCATTTTGGCCTCAACTACATTCTGTGAATTCCACACATTCACCACTCTTTGGGTGAAGAAATGTCTCCTCATCTCTGTCCTAAATGGTCTATCATTCTAATTAGTGTTCTGTAACTTGATTTCTGTGTCCCAGGTACATCCCTGTTGCCCTTACCACTCAACTCATATTGCAAGCAAGTTACAGGGCAAAGCATTTTCGGAGTGAAGGGTGAACAAGGAGGTGGGATTCACAGGGCAGGCCACGAGATGCCTCACTCCAGCCAAACCTGCTCCATTATCTTTTCACTGGAGTGCAAGTGGCCTCAGTGCTGACTGAGGCAAGCAAGGGAAAAATCAACTCCAGCCGCTGCTCATGAACGCCATCTGGTGATGTGTGCTGAAAAATGCATGTCAGATGTAAGGACCAAAATGGCTTTGCCAACAACAGCCAGAGCTTAAAAGGCAGCACTCTTGTCTCTGAGGCCGAGCATAGTGAGTTTAAGTCCACTCCCAGAGGCTTAGGCCCAAGAAAGAACTTGAAAAAGAAATGAATGTTTGGACCTCTTTTCCACAAATGTCCAAAGACGAGTAGGTTAGATGATAAATGCGTGGGACTTTGGGGATAGGGCAGTGGGGTTTTGTGTGTGTGATGCACATCAATTTAGACACGAGGCTCGAGGCTTCAGTAAATGAAGGCTTTTATTTACTATTAATGAAGCTATCAGAACTTATGTACACTATCCCAGACTGAAGGGGTCCCGGCCAGAGCAGGGACTCTTATACTTCTCCCAGGAGGAGGAGCCCGACTGGGATGTGCCACAACAGTAACAAACACAGGTGTAACAACCCCATCCTAACCCAACAGCAACAATAGCACAACCCAACAGTAACATATGTACATCCTTGTAGTACTGGCCAGCTCCTGGCTCAGTACTATCCAGTGGGAACCAACGATGGTTCACCACAGTGTGTGGGTGGGGGAGTAATGGGCCTGGGTAAGTTGCTCGTTTGGAGAGTCGGTGTAGCCTTGATGGGCCAAATGGCCTCGTTCTGCACTGTAGGGATTCTATGGATTCTAAATGGCAATTTCTGCTCGATCGATTGTTGAATTTAAAACTGAAATTGTTAACATCTTCTCGGTATTCAGATCAGCAACAACCTGTCCTGGTCCTTCCACGCTGATGCTATAGTTACCAATGCCTCTATTTTCTCAGGAGGCTAACAAAATTTGGCATGTCCGTGACGACTCTCACCAACTTTTACAGATGCACCATAGAAAGCATTCTTTCTGGTTGTAACACAGCTTGGTATGGCTCCTGCTCTGCCCAAGGCAGAAGGTCATTGATGCGCTATCAATTAGGCAAAAGACTACTTGTGTGCCAAGACAACTGTAGGCTTTTATTCATTACAGAACCAGGAGCACATCCCAACAGATAACCGACCCGAACTGAACAAGGAGGGGGAAACAGCCACCTTTATACTAGGTGACAAGGGGAGGAGCCAAGCCGGCAGAGTATGTGTCCAGGCATGACAAACACACAACGGTGGTCCAGGCAGGACAAAGGCACAACTGAAGTCCACCACAGTCATGAAAAAAGCCCAGTCTATCACGCAAACCAACCTCCCATCCATTGACTCTGTCTACACTTCCCGCTGCCTCGGAAAAGCAGCCAGCATAATCAAGGTCCCCACACACCCCAGACATTGGCTCTTCCACCTTCTTCTGTCAGGAAAATGATACAAAAGTCTGAGGTCACGTACCAACCGACTCAGAAACAGCTTCTTCCCTGCTGCGATCAGACTTTTGAATGGACTTACCTTATATTAAGTTGACCTTTCTCTACACCCTAGCTATGGCTGTAACACTACGTTTCGCACTCTCTCCTTTCCTTCTCTATGAACGGTATGCTTTGAACAATAGGTCAGCAAGAGACTGGGGACGAGCATGGGGCCAGGACAAGGCTACCTAAGAGGAAGAGCAATCTGGGGGAGGATGAACTCAGTGGGTCTGGACGTCTGGAGTGCATCTGCTTCAATGCAAGGAGCGTAACGGGCAAGACAGATGAACTTAGCGCCTTAATGCATGCACGGAACTTGGATGTGGTTGCAGTGACAGAGACTTGGTTAAAAGGACAGGACTGGCAGCTGAATATTCCGGGGTATAAGTGTTTTAGGCGAGACAGAGGAGGGGCAAGAAGAGGTGGGGGAGTAGCAATACTGGTTAGGGAGCATATTACAGTGGTACAGAGGGTGCACCATTTGGAAGGATCATGTAACGAGACACTGTGGGTGGAGCTCAGAAACATGAAGGGTGCAGTCACTATGCTGGGGGTATACTACAGGCCTCCCAACAACCCAAGGGAAGTAAGGAGATTCTGGACAGGTGTAGAAAAAATAGGGTTGTTGTAGTGGGAGACTTTAATTTCCCTCATATAGACTGGAAATCCCTTAGGGCTGGGGGTCCGGACGGGGAGGAATTTGTAAAATGTGTCCAGGAAGGTTCTTTGGAACAATATGTTGATAGTCCAACTAGAGAGGGGGCTATACTGGACCTAGTACTGGGGAATGAGCCCGGTCAGGTCATCAAAGTTTCAGAGGGGGAACATGTGGCGAACAGTGACCACAATTCTGTAAACTTTTGGATAGTCATGGAAAAGGATGAGTGTTGTCCTATGGGTAAGGTGCTGAATTGGGGGAAGGTTAACTACAGCCAGATTAGGCAGGATTTGGTGGCTGTTGATTGGGAGAGGCTGTTCAAGGGTAAATCCACATCTGGCATGTGGGAGTCTTTTAAGGAGCAGTTGATAGGACTGCAGGACAGGCATGTGCCTGTAAAAAGGAAGGACAGGAAAGGTAGGATTCGAGAGCCGTGGATAACCAGAGAAATTGTGGGTCTAATCAAAAAGAAAAAAGAGGCATACATAAGGTCCAGGCAGCTAAAAACAGATGAAGCACTGGAGGAATACAGAGAAAGTAGAAAATAACTCAAACAGGGACTTAGAACGGCAAAAAGGGGTCACGAAATGTCCTTGGCAGACAGACGTTAGGAACAAGAGGGTTGTCAGAGAAAGAGTCGGACCTCGCAAGAACAAAGGAGGGGAATTATGCTGAGAACCCAAGGAAGTAGGTGAGATCCTAAATGAATACTTTGCATCAGTATTCACAAAGGAGAGGGACACGTTGATTGGTAGTGTCTCAGAGGGATGTGTTGACCCATTAGAACAAATCGTAATTACAAGGGAGGAAGTGTTAGGTGTTTTAGGAAGCATTAAGGTAGACAAATCCCCCGGGCCAGATGGCATCTGTCCTAGATTCCTGAGAGAGACAAGAGAAGAAGTTGCTGGGCCTCTAACAGAAATCTTTGTTTCTTCATTGGACACAGGTGAGGTTCCAGAAGATTGGAGGATAGCAAATGTGGTCCTGTTATTTAAGAAGGGTAGCAAGGATAACCCGGGTAATTATAGGCCAGTGAGCTTGACGTTCGTGGTAGGGAAATTGTTGGAGAAGATTCTTAGAGATAGGATCTATACACATTTAAAACTGAATAGTCTCATTAGCGATAGACAACATGGTTTTGTACGAGGGAGGTCATGCCTCACAAATTTGGTTGAGTTTTTTGAGGAGCTGAGAAAAATGATTGATGAGGGAAGGGCCATGGATGTCGTCTACATGGATTTTAGTAAAGCATTTGACAAGGTCCCTCATGGCAGGCTGGTGCAAAAGGTTAAATCTCACGGGATCAAAGGTGAACTAGCTAGATGGGTACAGAACTGGCTTGGCTATAGAAAACAGAGGGTAGCAGTGGAGGGGTCTTTTTCTGATTGGAGGTCTGTGACTAGTGGTGTTCACAGTAAGGAGTCTAACTACACCAGGTTAAAGTCCAACTTTAACCTGGTGTTGTTAGACTCCTTACTGTGTTTACCCCAGTCCAGTGGTTCCCAAAGGGTGCAGCGTGCCACACTGGTGCGGCAAGAGAGGATGGCAAGTGTGGCGGGAAGATTCAAGGACAATCAAAGAAACATTTAAACATGGTTTAAACAAGCATTGTTTTATACTTTCTGGATCTCCCATGATCATATTATAAAGTAGTTGTGTTCTATGTTATGAATCAAACACTGCTAAGAGTTGTTTTCTTTTTGTTTTTGAATGTATTTCTTATCAATAAAAAATTCACTGTGGCACGACCAAATTTTTATTCCGAAAGTGCGGCCCAGTGAAAAAAGTTTGGGAACCACTGCCCCAGTCCAACGGCGGCATCTCCACATCATGACTAGTGGTGTTCCGCAGGGCTCTGTTCTGGGACCTCTGCTGTTTGTGATATACATAAATGATTTGGAAGAAGATGTAGCTGGTCTGATTAGTAAGTTTGCAGACGACACAAAGATTGCTGGAGTTGCGGATAGTGATGAACATTGTCAGAGAATACAGCAGGATATAGATAGGCTGGAACATTGGGCAGACAAATGGCAGATGGAATTTAATCCAGATAAATGTGCAGTGATGCCTTTTGGTAGACCTAATGCAGGGGGGAGCTATACAATAAATGGCAGGAGTATAGACACACAGAGGGATCTGGGTGTGCAAGTCCACCGATCCTTAAACGTGGCAGCACAGGTGGAAAAGGTGATGAAGAAGGCATATGGCATGCTTGCCTTTATTGGACGGGGCATAGAGTATAAAAGTTGGCATATGATTTAGCACTTATATAGAACGTTGGTTAGGCCACATTTGGAATACTGCATCCAGTTCTGGTCACCACACTACCAGAAGGACGTGGAGGCTTTGGAGAGAGTGCAGAGAAGGTTTACCAGGATGTTGCCTGGTATGGAGGGTCTTAGCTATGAGGTGAGATTGAGTAAACTAGGGTTGTTCTCCCTGGAAAGATGGAGGTTGAGGGGTGACCTAATAGAAGTTTATAAAATTATGAAGGGCATAGATAGGGTGAACAGTTGGAAGCTTTTTCCCAGGTTGGAAATGACAAACACAAGGGGTCACAAGTTCAAGGTAAGGGGGGCAAGGTTCAATACAGATTTGCGGGGGATGTCTTTTACACAGAGGGTGGTGGGGGCCTGGAATGCACTGCCAAGCAAGGTGGCTGAGGCAGACACACTAGGATCATTTAAGACTTATCTAGATAGCCACATGAACAGACTGGGAATAGAGGGATACAAACGGATGGTCTAGTTAGGAACACATGATCAGTGTAGGCTTGGAGGGCCGAAGGGCCTGTTCCTGTGCTGTATTGTTCTTTGTCTTTGTCTTTGTCTGTAGAGTGCGCAAGAAGCAATATTTTCACTGTATGTTAATACATGTGACAATAATAAATCAAATCAAATCAGAGGAGCAGAGCCGTTCTCCCTGGTGTTTTGGCAATACCTCAATTAACATTGTTAAAAAACAGGTGATCTGGTCATTATCACATTGTTGTTTGTGGGAGCTTGCTGTGCACAAATTGGCTCCATTACAGCAGTGACTACATGTCAAAAGCACTTCATTGGTTGCAAAGTGCGTTAGGATATCCTGAGGTCATGAAAGGTGCTATGTAAATGCAAGTGATTTTTCTTTCATAAATCCTCGGCTCAACATCGAGACCTGTATGTGACTAAAAGGATTATGGCTACTCGTGGAACCAACTCGCAGGATAATTCTACTCATTCAAGAGAGGAGAGGAGGGGGAACTGAACCAAATTCTTGTCTTGCACTTGAGGTTGTTGCTCCTGACGGCTGTCTCTGAGAACAGATAAACAAACTCAATGTCCAACATGTGTCACATCCACCCTCAGAGGAATGATTTACCAGTCGAGGAGGAAGCGGCCATTGCTTATTGCACAGCACTGTTCCCTCAATGCAAACTCTTTGAACTTTCTGTACAAAAAAAAATGTTTTAACCCTCACCCGTTGCCAGACTGCTGTCATGGTTACCAATCCTCGAACTTCCAATCATCAAGCCTTTCACTTAATCACATTCCTGAACTGATTGGTTTGCCTGCTCCATTGGGTGGAGCAGCGAGGGGGGTCACCAAAGGTCAAGTGGGAGAAATGTCAAGTATGCAATTTCTCAACCTTATCGTTCCCCGCTCAGAGAAATTACGCATTCCTCACAAATTGATTTTATTCAGTCTGTGGCTAACTACAAAACGAGAGTCCTGGAGGATCTTATGAATCTTGCCGTTCTTCTTTGTATTACATCAGAGCTAAGAGTTGTCAATCCTCTAAGATTGTCCTGGAGTCTTGAAGACAAATCTATGACAAATTTATAAAACGCTGGCTGGGCCTCAACTAGCGCATTCTGCTCAGTTCCCGACTCCACATTTTAGGAAGGTTGTGAGGGTTCAGGGGAGGGTGCAGAGGAAATTTACCGGAATAATTCCCAGGATGAGAATCCCTTGGAGCAAAGAAAATTAAGGGGAGTTTTGTTGGAGGTGTACAAGATGATGACAGGTTTGGTGGATAAGGAAAAACCATTCCGATGAGTGGTTAGCACTGCTGCCTCACCGCGTCAGGGACCCAGGTTCGATCCCCGGCTTGGGTCACTGTCTGTGCGGAGTCTGCACGTTCTCCCCGTGTCTGGGTGGGTTTCCTCCGGGTGCTCCGGTTTCCTCCCACATTTCAAAAACGTGCTGGTTAGGTGCATTGGCCATGCTAAATTCTCCCTCAGTGTACCCAAATGGGCGCCAGAGTGTGGCGATGAGGGGATTTTCACAGTAACTTCATTGCAGTCTTAATGTAAGCCTACTTGTGACACTAATAAATAAACTTTAAACTCAATGACCTGGTTACATGAAATCAAATGGAATCACAGCCACTGGATTCAATGAATTAAGAACGCAAATGCTGTGAGATGCTTCACAGGAGCATTATAAAACAAAATATGTTATCCAAGCCACATAAGGAGATATTAGGTCATTTGGGATCAAATGAATCCCTTGAAGAGTATAGGGGGTGTAGGAGTAGAGTTAAGAGAGAAATCAGGAGGGCAAAAAGGAGATATGAGATTGTTTTGGCAGATAAGGCAAAGGAGAATCCAAAGAGCTTCTACAAATACATAAAGGGCAAAAGAGTAACAAGGGAGAGAGTAGGGCCTCTTAAGAATCAACAAGGTCATCTATGTGCGGATCCACAAGAGATGGGTGAAATCGTAAATGAATATTTGTCTTCAGTATTTACTGTTGAGAAAACCATGGATGTTACAGAACTTGGGGAAATATAGTGATGTCTTGAAGAGTGTACATATTACAGAGAAGGAGGTGCTGGAAGTCTTAAAGCGCATCAAGGTAGATAAATCCCCGGAACCTGATGAACTGTACCCCAGGACATTGTGGGAAGCTAGGGAGGAAATTGCGAGTCCTCGAGCAGAGATATTTGAATCATCGACAGTCACGGGTGAGGGGACTGAAGATTAGAGGGTGGCAAATATCGTGCCTTTGTTTAAAAAGGGTTGCAGGGAAAAGCCTGGGAACTACAGGCCAGTGAGCCTCACCTCTGTGGTGGATAAGTTATTGGAAGGCATTTTGAGAGACAGGATCTACAGGCATTTAGAGACGCAAGGACTGATTAGGGACAGTCAGCATGGCTTTGTGAGCGGAAAATCATTTATCACAAAATTGATTGAGTTTTTTGAAGGGGTAACCAAGAAGGTAGATGAGGGCAGTGCAGTTGATGTTGTCATCCATGGACTTCAGCAAGGCCTTTGACCAGGTACCGCATGGTAGGTTGTTGCATAAGGTTAAATCTCATGAGATCCAGGGTGAGGTATCTGAATGGATACAAAATTGACTTCTTGACAGAATAAGAGTTTTAACAACACAGGTAAAACTCTTACTGTGTTTGCCCCAGTCCAACGTCGGCATCTCCACTTCTTGACAGAAGCCAGAGGGTGGTTGCAGAGGGTTGTTTTTCAAACTGAGGCCTGTGACCAGCGGTGTGCCTCAGGGTTCAGTGCTGGGTCCACTGTTATTTATCATTTATATTAATGATTTGGATGAGAGGTGACGATCACGAGGGGTCACGGGCTCAAGCTGAGAGGGGCGAAGTATAACTCAGATATCAGAGGGACGTTTTTTACACAGAGGGTGGTGGGGGCCTGGAATGCGCTGCCAAGTAGGGTGGTGGAGGCAGGCACGCTGACATCGTTTAAGACTTACCTGGATAGTCACATGAGCAGCCTGGGAATGGAGGGATACAAACGATTGGTCTAGTTGGACCAAGGAGCGGCACAGGCTTGGAGGGCCGAAGGGCCTGTTTCCTGTGCTGTACTGTTCTTTGTTCTTTGTTCTTTGTGAATAAGTTTGCAGATGACACCAAGATTGATGGCATAGTGGACAGTGAAGAAAGTTATCTCGGATTGCAACGGGATCTTGATCAATTGGGGCAGTGGGCTGACGAATGGCAGATGGAGTTTAATTTAGATAAATGCGAGGTGATGCATTTTGGTAGATTGAACCAGGGCAGGACTTACTCAGTTAATGGTAAGGCATTGGGGAGATTTACAGAACAAAGGGATCTCAGGGTACATGTTCATAGCTCCTTGAAAATGGAGTCACAGGTGGACAGAGTGGTGAAGAAGGCATTCATATGCTTGGTTTCATTGGTCAGAACATTAAATACAGGAGTTGGGATGTCTTGTTGAAGTTGTACGAGACATTGGTAAGGCCACACTTGGAGTACAGTGTACAGTTCTGGTCATCCTATTATAGAAAGAGTGCAGAAAAGATTTACTGGGATGTTACTGGACTTGATGGTTTGAGTTATAAGGAGAGGCTGGATAGACTGGGACTTTTCTCTCTGGAGTGTAGAAGGCTGAGGGGTGATCTTATAGGGGTCTATAAAATAATGAGGGACATAGATCAGCTAGATCGTCAATATCTTTTCCCAAAGGTAAGGGAATCTAAAACTAGGGGGCATAGGTTTAAGGTGAGAGGGGAAAGATACAGAAGTGTCCAGAGGGGCAATTTTTTCACACAGAGAAGGGTGAGTGTCTGGAACAAACTGCCAGATATAGTAGCAGAGGCAGGTACAATTTTGTCCTTTAAAAAGCATTTAGACAGTTACATGGGTAAGATGGGTATAGAGGGATATGGGCCAAATGCGGGCAATTGGGATGAGCTGAGGGGTTTTAAAAAAAAAGGGTGGCAGAGACAAGTTGGGCCAAAGGGCCTGTTTCCATGCTGCAAAGCTTTATGACTCTATGACGCTATGACCAAAAGCTTGGTCAAAGAGGTGGGTTTTAAGGAGTCAGTTAAAAGAAGGAAAGCGAAATAAGGAGGCAATGAAGGAATTCCACAACTTGAGGCCTAGGTAACTGTGAGGTACTGAGACCTCACATTGTATATTGTGAGGTCTTAGTCGCTTGGTGGTAGGATATTTGGATCTTGCATATCCTTGAGAACAGGTAGATGAAGGGTTCAACCATGACTCCGAATCTCCTTCCCCAGCCAGATCCCAAATGGGAAAGTTCAAGACGCAGCTAGAATTTAAGGAGGGAGAAAGAGAAACTCAGGAGGGGGAACAAGAAAGAGAAAAGGAATTCCAGCTCTGAAATTGGAAATGTTCCCAACAACTCAAAGGGAGAGAGCGAGAGAGAGAGCGAGAGAGTGAGAGAGAGCGAGAGAGAGAGAGCGAGAGAGGGAGAGAGAGAGCAAGAGAGAGCAAGACAGAGCAAGAGAGAGGGAGAGTGAGGGAGATTGAGAGAGAGCCAGAGAAAGCGAGAGAGAATGAGTGAGAGAGAGCAACAGAGAGCATGAAAGAGCGAGAGAGTAGAAAGAGTGAGAGAGAACGAGAGAGAGCGAAGGAGAGTGAAAGAGAAAGTGAGAGAGAGTGAGAGAGTGAGAGTGAGAGAGCGAGAGCAAGAGAGAACAAGAGAGAGTGAGAGAGAACAAGAGAGAGAGCGAGAGTAAGAGAGGCTGAGGTCGAATGAGGTAAAATGAAGTAGAGTGAGGGAAAGCGAGAGAGAGCGAGAGAGCGAGAGGATCACAGAATCACAGATTACTAGAGTGCAGAAGAGGCCCTTCAGCCCATCGAATCTGCACCGATGCATGAAAGGCCCTGACCTGCCCACCTAATCCCACTTGCCAGCACTTGGCCCATAGCCTTGAATGTTATGATGTGCCAAGTACTCATCCAGGTACTTTTTAAAGGATGTGAGGCATCCCGCCTCCACCACCCTCCCAGGCAGCGCATTCCAGATCATCACCACGCTCTGGGTAAAAAAGATTTTCCTCAAATCCCCCCTAAACCTCCCACCCCTCACTTTTAACTTGTGTCCCCTCGTAACTGACCCTTCAACTAAGGGAAACAGCTGCTCCCTATCCACCCTGTCCATGCCCCTCATAATCTTGTGCACCTCGATCAGGTCGCCCCTCGGTCTTCTCTGCTCCAGAGAAAACAACCCAAGCCTACACAACCTCTCTTCATAACTTAAATGTTCCATCCCAGGCAGCATCCCGGTGAATCTCCTCTGCACCCCCTCCAGTGTGTTCATTTTCTCTACCCGATAGCACGCCCTGTCTTCCTAACCCAGAACCACTCCGAGGCCCTCAAATATGTCAGATTCATTTCCAAATTTGAAGAGAGTGATGTGGAGTCATTTTGTTCTGCCACTTTTGAGAGGGTGGAAGGTGAGCATTAATGGCCCTCGGAGATCCAGACCATTTTACTTGAAGGGCAGCTCTCAGGGTAAGCCCAGAAGGCCAACTCCAGGCTGCTTCCCGATGTGTCCTTGTATTAGGAGCAGATCAAGGCCTCCAATAAGTGCCAACGTGTTAATCCCGGAGACAAGCTGCCAGCAATTACGGAACGTTCAGAATAAGCCCATCCAAACCGGCTGAAGCAAAGCGCGATTGACCAATGGGTCAAGTCCCTGAGAATCCCATTGGCCTGCGAGGAATCGCAGGAGCTGATATTGTCGGAGGGAATAAAAAAACTGCCAACCCTCCAACCCGTGAGGAGCCGAGGGTCCTTATAGCCAGGGACAGAGCAGTCACAGCAGACTGCTACAACCTCACCAGAGACCCTGGAACTCAGTCAGCTTCCCCAAAACACTGGAAAGACAAGCAGGGTGCCCGGATAGGAGAAGCTCACCCACACAGGAAAGAAAACGCAAGACAGGGTGTAGATTGCAGGGGCGGCACGGTGGCTCAGTGGTTAGCACTGCTGCCTCACAGCGCCAGGGACCCAGGTTCAATTCCCGAATTGGGTCACTGTCTGTGTGGAGTTTGCACATTCTCCCCGTGTCTGCGTGGGTTTCCTCCGGGTGCTCCAGTTTCCTCCCACAGTCCAAAGCTGTGCGGGTTAGGTTGGTTGCCTATGCTAAATTACCCCTTAATGTGAGGGGGACTAGCTAGGTTAAATGCATGGAGTTATGGGAATAGGGCTTGGGTGGGTTTGTGGTCAGTGCAGACTCGATGGGCCAAATGGCCTCCTTCTGCACTGTAGGGATTCTATGATTCTATGAAAGTGTGTGGGTCCAATAGGGCTCCAGAAGAAAATTCCAATGGATGTTACGGCAGAGCAGGAAGAGATTCTCACGACAGGAACATAGCTCAGAGGGCAATGCCTGAGCTAATTCTTTCAGGAACAGGGGCCCCCCTACCCTTCCCAAAACATGAGCACACAGGGGCCACTCAATCCTTAACGTTTGAAGGGTAAACTAAATCTATCATGCACTGCCCACCCTCCGCTCCCCGCTACCCTTCTCTGCACCCCAACCCCCTGCCCCCTCCCCCCCATCTTCACCCACCCACTCTCCAGTCTCCCCTGAGGGCCAAAGCCTGGCTCAGTGGAGTGCGAGGAGGATCTGTGTTTGCACCCCTCCATCGGGTCCGCCTCAAATGTTACCTGGCTTTCAGGTCCTGCCACAGTAGGATTTGTCCCTGAAGCAGCATTTATGGGAGTTAGCTTCCTCCTCGGGAAGGAGCTGGCTGGCAGTAAAGTGTTAGCCAGCGAAGGAAATGAGGCCCGCGCCAGCCAGGGGAAATCAGCTGCAGTGCAGAAGACTAGGGAATGCTCAGAGGCCCAAAGGGATGGAATAAAACCCATAACCATTAAGCGAGAGCTGTCTGAATGTAACAGGGTCAAAGCCAGGCCAGTAAAGTTAAAAGAGGTCCAAGACGGGCCGATGGAATTTAAAACAGACTCACAGAACATCCCAAAATTAAACAGAGAAGTCTGGGAACAGGGAAAGAGGGAGATGCCCCACGTAGTTGAAGAGTCTGAAGGAAGACAAGCTCTTCAGCCAGGAAGGACAAAGGTTGTGGAATTGCTGGAATTATGGCTGGCAGAAATATTCCTTCCAGGAACAAAGGGAGCTTCCAAACCGACAAGCAGATAGATAGTGAGAGGTCTCCCCCGGTTGAATAGTGACATGGGGAGGGTCGCAGGGTCTGCGCTGCCACTTGAGGTCAGTTGTCTTCCAGGGACATTGAACAAGATGGAACCCACCCACCCCCTCACAATCCAAAAGCCTTGGCTAAGAAACCACTGAGTGGTCTGGCTGGCGGCTAAAATAGGGGCAGGAATGTTCCCAAACTGACCCATTAATAGTGGGGTTGCCCCCTCAATTAGTTTTTAAAAAATTAATTCACGGGATGTGGGCATCGCTGGCTGGTCAGCATTTATTGCCCAGCCCTAATTGGCCCCTTGAGAAGATGGTGGTGAGCTGCCTCCTTGAATCGCCGCAGTCCATGTAGTGTAGGTACACCCACAGTGCTGTTAGGGAGGGAGTTCTAGGATTTTGACCCAGTGACAGTGAAGGAACGGCGATATATTTCCAAGTCAGGATGTGAGTGGCTTGGAGGGGAACCTCAATGTAGGGTTGTTCCCAGGTATCTGCTGCTCTTGTCCTTCTAGATGGTGGAGGCTGTGGGTTTGGAAGTGTGGCCTGAGGAGCCTTGATGAGTTCCTGCAATGCATCTTGTAGGTGGCACACACTGCTGCCACTGGGTGTCAGTGGTGCAGGGATTGAATGACTGTAGAAGGGATAGCAATCAAGCGGCTGCTTCGTCCTGGATGGTGTCGAGCTTCTTGAGTGTTGGAGCTGCACTCATCCAGGCAAGTGGGGAGTATTCCATCACACTCCTGACTTGTGCCTTGTAGATAGTGGACAGGCTTTGGGGAGTCAGGAGGGGAGTTACTCACTGCAAGCTTCCTAGCCTCTGCTCTGCTCAGTATTTATATGGTTGGTCCAGCTCAGTTTCTGGTCAATGGTAACCCACAGGTTGTTGATAGTGGGGGATTCAGCAATTGGAATGCCATTGGTGATCAAGGGTGATAGTTAGATCCTCTCTTGTTGGTGATGGTCATTGCCTGGCACTTGTGTGGTGTGAATGTTACTTGCCACTTGTCAGCTCAAGCCTGGATATTGTCCAGATCTTGTTGCATTTGAACATGGACTGCTTCAGTATCTGATGAGTCGAGAATGGTGCTGAACATTGTGCAATCATCAGCGAACATCCTCACTTCTGACCTTATGACGGAGAGAAGGTCATTAATGAAGCAGCTGAAGATGGTTGGGTCTAGGACACTACCCTGAGGGCTCCTTGATATCATTCTCAGTCAGAATTTGCCTTGATGTCAAAGTCAGTCACTCCCACCTCACTTCTGACATTCAATTGCTTTGTCCACGTTTGAACCAAGGCCTTAATGAGGTCAGGAGCTGAGTGGCCCTGGAGGAACCCAAACTGGGCAACACTGAGCAGGTTATTGCTAAGTAAGTGTCATTTCATAGCACTCTTCATGACTCCTTCCATCACTTTACTGATGATCGAGAGTAGACTGATTGGGCGGTAATTGCCTGGGTTGGACTTATCCTCCTTTTTGTGTACAGGACATACCTGGGCAATTTTCCACCTTACCAGGTAGATGTCAGTGCTGTAACTGTACTGGAAGATCTTGGCTCGGGGAGAACCAACTTCTGGAGCACAGGTCTTCAGTACTTTCTTTCCGGAATGTTATCAGGGCCCATTGCCTTTGCTGTATCTAGCGCCTCCCACCGTTTCTTGATATCACGTGGAGTAAATCAAATTGGCTGGAGACTGGCATCTGGGATATTGGGGACCTCTGAAGGAGGCCGAGATGGATCATCCACTCCGCACTTCTGGCCGAAGATTGTTGCGGATGCTTCAGCCTTATCTTTTGCACTGATGTGCTGGGCAGTACCAGCCAGCAGGAGATAGATCAAGAGCTGACCATCCAGCAGAGAGCAGTAGTGTTCTGAAACATATAGGATCCCATGCCCACCTATCTGTGCAGAATTGCGATGCCACCTAGCAGGGCTGCCCACTGCATTTGAAACAAATAAACCCCCCAGCCTACAGCACTGTAGCCTTACTCGGTATTGAAGCAGGAGAAGCCTCTTTATAGAAGGCAGTCTTCCAATCATCTGCCTGCTGCCATGCCAACCCATGATACCTAGCAACAGTAACCAGAACACCCCAGTGATGCAATCTTTTTGAGTTTGAGGGGCAGCTGGAATCACTGAGGTGTGACAAGCCTCAAAGCAAAAGGAGGAACCAACCTACCGTTAATTTGGAGATGGGATCCTCGGAGTTCAGGGATACCCAGTGGGTCTCAGTGATCTCTGAGCATGTACCGGTGGGAGAATGGCTACACAGGTGCAGTTGGCCCATTTTCACCATCTCAAGGCCTGTAGACGGCCCTGCGCACATGCACAGTTTGTTTCTTGTGCATTTTCAGCTGGTACATGTTCATATTCACCTGCGCAGAGGAAGAAACAGAAGGAAAACAAGAAAGAAAACAAAACAGCATGAAAAAGAACGTCAGGTGACCTAGAAGAGGAGTGCCATTCCAAAGGGAGTTCCAAAAGGAGAAGGACACAGGAGGGGCACAGAAAGTAAGTCCCGAAACAAAGAAGTAAGTCCCAAACTAGGAACTGGAATAGAAAGGGGTTCCAACAAATTAGCCAAGTTAAGAGACAAAGACGGCAATCTGAAATAGGTCCTGTTAAGTGAGTTAAAAGTAAGGAGCAGAGGAGAAAGGCTCCAGATTAAAGGGATGGAGCTGCAGGGAGCAGACTTGAAGCAAAGTGCGCTTGAGAGAAGCCAGAAGGTCTAAGTGTGGATAGCAGAAGGTTGGTGGCTCTTTTTGGAGCAGTGGTGTTCTGCTTGGCGTGGCTGAATATCTGAGAATGTGTGTGGAAGGTGATGTTTGAGTGCACGTAGAGATCCAGGGGAAAGGAACATCAGAAGGAGAGATTGAAAACCTGGAGCTGGATCATTGTTAAAGACGTTTGGGAGAGAATTCCAAGATACGTTCTTCAAGCATGGAAATTGGACACCCTCACGAGAAAGACAGAGATTCAGTGAGACCGGTTGGCTCACAGTGTAATAAGAGGCAGGAGGGTATTAGGGAGTGGGGGAGGTGTTTAGGGAGGGGATGTTGCATTGATTTTGGAGTGAGGCATGTCAGACCACAGTGTGCCTATTAGTTTACATGTATCACATGCTTATGTGGTTTTTAGAACCTAAAATAGACATTGTAAATTGTATTATCTTTACAAAGTTCTCTGTATCTGTAAAACAGAGTTGGAGAAAGGGAATCGTATATTTTGACTAATTTAACATAGAAACCCTACAGTGCAGAAGGAGGCCATTCGGCCCATCAAGTCTGCACTAACAACAATCTCACCCAGGCCCCATCCCCGTAACCCCACCTATTAGTTAGGTTAGATTGATTAGCCACGCTAAATCGACCCTAGTGTCAGGGGATTAGCAGGGTAAGTATGTGGGGACATGGGAATAGGGCCTGGGTGGGATTGTCGTCAGTGCAGATTCAATGGGCTGAATGATCTCCTTCTGCACTGTAGGGATTCTATGATATTTATCCTGCTGCTCCTTCTAACCTACACATCCCGGGACACTAACAGTCAATTTAGCATGGCCATGCACCTAACCCGCCCAGCTTTGGACTGTGGGAGGAAACTGGAGCACCCGGAGGAAACCCACGCAGACACAGGGAGAACGTATAAACTCCACACAGACAGTGACCCGAGGCCGGAATTGAACCCGGGTCCCTAGCACTGTGAGGCAGCAGTCCTAACCATTGTGCCACCGTGCCGACCCTGGTGTTTACACTGAAATCTTTCCAATCTTTTTGTCTCGTGCAATATCATTCATTTGCCTTGTTTAATAAATGTTTTATTCACTGAGTTAAAAGTTCATCCGAGACTCCTCTGTTCAGTCACTGCCCTCCACGGGTTTCTAAAACAAAAGTTAGAATCTGTCAAGTCAGCTTCCACTCTGGGATCAGACCTGTCCAAGAGTAACATCAGCTGGGATCGTAACAGAGGAGCTGGGAGTGTCCTGTTCCAGCCACTCCAGCAGGCCACCCTGCAGACAGAGCAAGTTCTGGAGAGGACACGACTGGTCATCCGGAAGAGCAAGAAGGCATTAGGGTGTGAGTAACTCTCAAACCGGTATGCAATATTGAAGACTGTTGGGAATGGTGGGAGTGTAATCCAGACCATAGCACTAATACACAGCGGACAACAGCAAAACAAAATTATCGGAGATTTCATTTATGAGGCTTCTGTAACAATCATTGTGAGTCCCATTGCCTCTCTAGAAAAGGGCACCTTGAGAGAGTGCAGAATATTCCGCTGGGCAAAGGGAGTGAGCCATACATGGTGGCACAGTAATTCGTCATAGTCCCAGATGACCATAGACTGTGGCTGGTGGTGATTTAAGCATAGGGTCACCCGACCTCAGGTGAGGGGCAAGGTTGAGAAGGCGGGGCCTTAGCCGGTATGGGAATTGAACCCGTGCTGTTGGCACCATTCTTCATTATGAACCAGCCGTCCCAACTGAGGTAAAGCAACCCACCTGTGGTGGTACAGATCAATACCAATAACATTTAGAGGACAGGTTTTGAGATTCTACAGTCAGACTTTCAGGAGCTCGGGAGGAAATCAAAAGTGGGACCTTGAATGTATTCATCTCTGGATCATTTCAAGTGCCATGTGCAACAGTACTGGATATGGAGGAGATTAACCCTTTACTCCAGATAACACTGTCCCTGTGGACACTACAGAACATTGAGAATATTAACCCTTTACTTCGGATAATACTATCCCTGTGGACACTACAGAACATTGAGAATATTAACCCTTTACTCCTGATAACACTATCCCTGTGGACACTACAGAACATTGAGAATATTAACCCTTTCCTTCTGATAGTACGCACCTTGTGGACACCACAAAACATTGAGAATATTAACCCTTTACTCCTGATAACACTGTCCGTGTGGACACTACAGAACATTGAGAATATTAACCCTTTACTCCTGATAACACTGTTTGACATGAGTCAAATCACCCAAAAGCACTTACTGATAAAACAGCAATCAGACTTCAGACAAATGCAACAACTGTCATCAGCTGGTGAAAAATAACCTTCAGTGAGAAAGATACATGGTGGTTTATGGTGATTGCCCTGCCACGGAATTAACTGCCCTTGATTGCAGGTAGCAGCAATTTAAAGAGAGTTTTACCTACCTCAAGATTCAAGGCCTTGAAAGCTTCTGCCTTGGCTTTTGCAAGGAGCGATTAGCAGAAAGACTCCCTCTTTTCAGACCTCGGCTTGCAGGGGGGCCTCTGATTGAGCTAAGTTTGTTCGTGCTGGAATGAATGTGGTGGGGGTTGGGGGGTGGGGGGTGGGAGGTTGGGGGAAGGAGGAAGGGAAAGGTGGTGGGGGGGGGGGTACTAATGGTCTCTTGATTTCGAACACAGAGTGACTGGAGCTGCGTTGAGCATGGGTTCAGAGACTGACAGATAATATCGACTCATTGCTTCTTGGAAGTACAGCAGAGAGGGAGAGATTCGCGAGAGGAGTGCTGCGGGTAAGCGCTTTTATTTTTTAACTTACTTTTTCGCGGGGTTTTTTAAAAATATCTAAACCCGGAAGTGGTCGCGCAGGGAGGTCTGGGAGAGAGAGATTTTTTTTTCTCCCCGATAAATTGGAACAGAGAGGAATCCCGATACTCTACACTTGTAGAGTATCCCACCCTCCCTCCTCCTCTAACCTAAAAAAAAAGACCCAGTGAGAGCAGGGCTTTGGAGAAAACAGGAGGAGGAAAGGTAAGTTTAAAATTTTCATTCACTTTTTTTTTCCCTGTGTGTTTAAAAGGGCAATTATGAGTGTGAGGCCAGTATGTTGTTCCCAATGTAGGATGTGGGAGGTCCTGGAGGCTCCTAGCCTCCCGGACGACCATATCTGTGCTGGGTGTGTTGAGCTGCGGTTCCTAAGGGACCATGTTAGGGAACTGGAATTGCAGCTTGAGGACCTTCGCCGGGTTAGGGATAGTGAGGAGGTCATTGACAGGAGCTATCGGCAGGTGGTCACACCGGGACCACGGGAGGAGGGTAACTGGGTAACAGTGAGGAAGGAGAAAGCTCGGTTGATGGTGAGCACCCCGGTGGATGTGCCTCTTAATAATAAGTACTCCTGTCTGAGTACTACTGGGGAGGACAGCCCACCTGGGGGAAGCAGCGGTGGCAGTGTCTCTGGAGCTGAGCCTGGCCCAGTAGTGCAAAAGGGTAAGGAAAGGAGGGTAGTGCTAATTGGGGACTCTACGGTGAGGGGGTCAGATAGGCGTTTTTGCGGACACAGACGGGACTCTCGGATGGTGGTTTGCCTCCCTGGTGCAGGGGTCCGGGATGTCTCTGGTCGAGTCCCAGAAATCCTGAAGGGGGAGGGAGAGGAGCCGAAGGTCGTGATGCATATAGGTACTGCTGACATAGGTAGGAAGAGGGAAGGGGTCATGAAAAGAGAATATAGGGAGTTAGGTAGACAGCTGAGAAAGAGGAATGCAAAGGTAGTAATCTCGGGATTGCTGCCTGTGCCGCGGGAGAGTGAGAACAAGAATCGGTGGAGAATGAATGCGTGGCTGAGGGACTGGAGCAAGGGACAAGGACTTGGGTACTTGGATCATTGGGACCTCTTTAGGGGCAGGTGTGACCTGTTTAAAAAAGACGGGTGGCACTTGAATCCCAGGGGGACCAATATCCTGGCGGGAAGGTTGGCTAAGGCTACTGGAGAGACTTTAAACTAGAAAGGTTGGGGGGAGGGAATCGAAATGAGGGGACTGAGAGCGAGGAGGTTAGCTCGCAAATAGATAAGGAATGTAGACAGGGTAAGAGGGAGGTTGGACGAGTGATGGAGAAGGGAAGTGCTCAGGCTGAAGGTCTGAGATGTGTCTATTTTAATGCCAGGAGTGTAGTGAATAAAGTGGATGAGCTTAGAGCGTGGATTGCTGCTTCGAATTGTGATGTGGTGGCCATTACGGAGACTTGGATGTCTCAGGGACAGGACTGGGTGCTTCAGGTGCCGGGTTTTAGATGTTTCAGGAAGGACAGGGAGGGAGGCAAGAGAGGGGGGGGAGTGGCACTGTTGATCAGGGATAGTGTCACGGCTGTAGAGAAGGTGGACGCCGTGGAGGGATTGACTACGGAGTCTCTGTGGGTGGAGGTTAGGAACAGGAAGGGGTCGGTAACTTTGCTGGGTGTTTTCTATAGGCCGCCCAATAGTAACAGAGATGTTGAGGAGCAGATGGGGAAACAGATCCTGGAGAGATGTAGGAATAACAGAGTTGTCGTGATGGGAGATTTTAATTTCCCAAACATAGATTGGAATATCCCTAGGGCTAGGGGTTTGGATGGAGAGGAGTTTGTTAGGTGTGTCCAGGAGAGTTTCCTGACACAGTATGTGGATAAGCCTACTAGAGGAGAGGCTGTACTTGATCTGGTGCTGGCTAATGAACCTGGACAGGTGGAGGATCTCTCGGTGGGTGAGCATCTTGGGGATAGCGATCATAATTCTATCTCCTTCACGATAGCATTGGAAAGAGATAGGATCAGGCAGGCTAGGAAAGTGTTTCTCTGGAGTAAAGGGAAATACAGTGTCATCAGGGAGGAAATTAGACGGGTAAATTGGAAGGAGGCATTCTTGGGGAAAAGTACCGAAGGAAAGTGGAGGATTTTCAAGGAATGTTTGTCTGGAGCTCTGCATGACAACGTTCTGATGAGACAGGGGGTTGTTGGTAGGGTACGGGAACCGTGGTGCACGAAGGTTGTGATGAACCTGGTGAATAAGAAAAGAGAGGCGTACAGAAGGTTCAGAGAGCTAGGAGGTGTTAAGGATTTAGAGGAGTATACGGGATGTAGGAAGGAGCTTAAGAAGGAAATTAGGAGAGCGAGAAGGGGTCATGAGAAGACCTTGGCGGGTAAGATTAAGGAGAATCCCAAGGCTTTCTACAAATATGTCAAGAGTAAAAGGATGAGATGTGAAGGCATAGGACCCTTAAAAGGTGAAGGGGGAAAAGTTTGTGCGGAACCGTTAGAAATGGCGGAGGTGCTTAATGAATACTTTACCTCGGTATTCACGGTGGAAAGGGATCTGGGTGGTTGTACTGCTGGTTTGCGGTGGACAGAAAGGATCGAGCATGTGGACATAAAGAAAGAGGATGTGTTGGAACTATTGAATGGCATCAAGGTTGGTAAGTCGCCGGGACCGGATGGGATGTACCCCAGGTTACTGTGGGAGGCGAGGGAGGAGATTGCGGAGCCTTTGGCGATGATCTTTGCATCGTCGATGGAGACGGGAGAGGTTCCGGAGGATTGGAGGATTGCAGATGTGGTCCCTATATTCAAGAAAGGGAACAGGGACAGCCCGGGAAATTACCGACCGGTGAGTTTAACCTCAGTGGTTGGTAAGTTGATGGAGAGGATCCTGAGAGACAGGATTTATGATCATCTGGAGAAGTTTAGTATGATCAAAAGTAGTCAGCACGGCTTTGTCAAGGGCAGGTCGTGCCTTACGAGCCTGGTTGAGTTCTTTGAAAATGTGACCAAACACATTGACGAAGGAAGAGCGGTGGATGTGGTCTATATGGACTTCAGCAAGGCGTTCGATAAGGTCCCCCATGCAAGACTTCTTGAGAAAGTGAGAGGGCATGGGATCCAAGGGGCTGTTGCCTTGTGGATCCAGAACTGGCTTGCCTGCAGAAGGCAGAGAGTGGCTGTGGAGGGGTCTTTCTCTGCATGGAGGTCAGTGACCAGTGGAGTGCCCCAGGGATCTGTTCTGGGACCCTTGCTGTTTGTCATTTTCATAAATGACCTGGATGAGGAAGTGGAGGGATGGGTTGGTAAGTTTGCTGACGACACCAAGGTAGGTGGTGTTGTGGATAGTTTGGAGGGATGTCAGAAGTTGCAGCGAGACATAGATAGAATGCAAGACTGGGCAGAGAAGTGGCAGATGGACTTCAACCCGGATAAGTGTGTAGTGATCCATTTTGGCAGATCCAATGGGATGAAGCAGCAGTATAATATGAAGGGTACCATTCTTAGCAGTGTAGAGGATCAGAAGGACCTTGGGGTCCGGGTCCATAGGACTCTTAAATCGGCCTCGCAGGTGGAGGATGCGGTCAAGAAGGCGTACGGCGTACTAGCCTTCATTAATCGAGGGATTGAGTTTAGGAGTCGGGAGATAATGCTGCAGCTTTATAGGACCCTGGTTAGACCCCACTTGGAGTACTGCGCGCAGTTCTGGTCACCTCATTACAGGAAAGATGTTGAAGCCATTGAAAGGGTGCAGAGGAGATTTACAAGGATGTTGCCTGGATTGGGGGGCATGCCATATGAGGATAGGTTGAGGGAGCTTGGTCTCTTCTCCCTGGAGAGACGAAGGATGAGAGGTGACCTGATAGAGGTTTACAAGATGTTGAGAGGTCTGGATAGGGTAGACTCTCAGAGGCTATTTCCAAGAGCTGAAATGGTTGCTACGAGAGGACACAGGTTTAAGGTGCTGGGGGGTAGGTACAGAGGAGATGTCAGGGGTAAGTTTTTCACTCAGAGGGTGGTGGGCGAGTGGAATCGGCTGACGTCGGTGGTGGTGGAGGCAAACTCGTTGGGGTCTTTTAAGAGACTTCTGGATGAGTACATGGGATTTAATGGGATTGAGGGCTATAGATAGGCCTAGAGGTGGGGATATGATCAGCGCAACTTGTGGGCCGAAGGGCCTGTTTGTGCTGTGGCTTTCTATGTTCTATGTTCTATGACTAGGAGTTCCGTTGCTGAGGGCTCTCCCAACAGTCAGGAAGGATCAAAGAAAGCATTTTAAATAGATCTTGTGACTGGCTACAGGCCTCACTGCACTGACTCTTTGTCAGATGGAGTCGGCACTGATCTCAAGTGGAAGATGGCACAAATTTAGATTGAGGCATGCAAGCCGCATACAAATGAAGAGGAAGCAAGTGGTTATTCCTTTAAATCATTGAAATGTCCAGTTTTTACTTTTCTTCCATATTCTCTCCTGCTTTGCTGATTTATGTGAGGGCAAAATTCCACAAGTCCCAGCAATGCCCCATTCAATTGACCAGTGTCCATCTGTACACAGAGGCCTTGAGGATAGGGGTGGGCTATTGAAATATGGGGAGTATCCGACCGTGTCCTCTGTTAAGTCCACAGCCAGATGTATTATTTTCTAACTGTGGTCTCACAAGGCAGTTTAGGGAACAGGTTCCTGAGCTGATTACAACCTCTCCTTCCCTCTTGCGAGACATTCTATCACAATCCAATACGTCCCTCTCAAGAAATTCTTCTCCTTGCTTCCACAAACGAACCCTTGTTAGGCTAAGTGTACAGGAAGGAATAAGATGTAATGTTTAGGTGCATTGGCCATGCTAAATTCAGTGTACCTGAACAGGTGCCGAAGTGTGGCGACTAGGGGATTTTCACAGTAACTTCATTGCAGTGTTAATGTAAGGCTACTTGTGACAGACACTAATAAATAAACTTTAAACTTAAAGGAGAACTCCCCCTCTGCTTGTGTCCTTATGTGAGAAGCACACACTAGGGATATCACTGAACCACTACAGGTGAAGGTGAATGACTCAAAATCATCGTCCAAATCAGTACCAATGACAAAGGTAAAAAGAGATGAGATTCTGAAATCAACATATAGGGAGCTAGGAAATAAATTTAGAAAGCAGTACCTCAAAGATAGTAACCTCAGGATTATTCCCAGTGTCACGTGCTAGCGAGATTAGGGACAGAAGAATAGACCAGATGAATGTATGGCTGGAGAGATGGTGTAGGAGGGAGGGCTTTGGAATTTTTTAGGCATTGGGAGTAATTCTTGGATTGTCCTAGACTTGGTATTGTGCAATGAAAAGGGATGAGTTAATAATCTGGTTGTGTGGGATTCTTTAAGGAACAGTGATCATAACATGATAAAATTCTTCATTTGGATGGAAAGTGAAGAAGTCTGATCTGAAACTAAATCTAACTGTGGGTAGTGTCTTCAGATGGATAGAAAGCTGGTTAGCAGATAGGAAGCAAAGAGTTGGCATAAATAGATCTGTTTCAGATTGGTAGGCTGTGACTAGTGGGGTACCACAGGGATCTGTGCTCGGGCTCCAATTGTTCACATTCTTGATTAATGACTTAGAAGCGGGAACTAAATATATTATCTCTAATTGTGCAGATGATATAAAGTTAGGTGGGAGGGTGAGCTGTGAGGAGGATGCAGCGATGCTTCAGTGTGATTTGGACAGGCTGAGTGTGTGGGCATCTGCATGGCAGATGCAGTTTAATGTGGATAAATGTGAGGTCATCCATTTTGATAGCAATAATAGGAAGGCAGATTATTATTTGAAGAGGTCTAAATTGAGAGAGGTGGATACTCAATGAGTATTTTTCACACCAATCTGCTTCATTAGTCTTTCTGCCTGCTTCTGTGCTTCCATTTTTTGCTTTCTTGTTGGATTGATGACATCTACCATCTATTTGATAGACACATTACTTAGTGTCCTCATGCATTAGTTACTGAAAGTAAGCACGCAGGTACAGCAGGTGGTAAAGAAGGCAAAAGGTATGTTGGCCTTCATAGCGAGAGGATTTGATATAGGAATAGGGATGTTTTACTGCAATTGTATAGGGTGTTGGTGAGGCCGCATCTGGAGTATTGTGTGCAGTTTTGCTGTCCTTATCTGAGAAAGAATGTCCTTGCTATAGAGGGAGTATAGTGAAGGGTTACCAGGCTGATTCCTAGGATGGCAGGTCTGTCACATGAAGACAGACTAAGTCGGTTAGGATTGTATTCACTGGAGTTCAGAAGGGTGAGAGGGGATCTCGTAGAAACTTATAAAATTCTAACAGGGTTAGACAGGGTAGCTTCAGAAGGAATGTTCCCAATGGTGGGGGAGTCCAGTAAGTTTGAGGATAAGGGTAAACCTTTTAAGACTGAGGTGAGGAGAAATTTCTTCACACAGCGAGTGGTGAATGTGTGGAATTTACTACCACAGAAAGTAGTTGAGGCCAAAATATTGCGTGATTTCAAGAAGAAATTAGATATAGGTCTTGGAGTTAAAGGGATGAAAGGATATGGGAGGAAGGAAGGGTGGATCAGGATATTGAATTTGATGACCAGCCATTATCAAAATGAATGGCAGAGCAGGGCTTGAAGGGCTGAATGGCCTACTCCTGTTTCTATTTTCTATGTTTTTATGATTCCATTCTTATAAACCTACACAGCACTTCCTCCAAGGCCAATATCTGGGCACCACACCTTCCTAAGTTGTGGTGCCCAGATCTGTTCATGGTTCATGGGGTCTAACCAGGGTTTTGTACAGCTGCAGCATAACTCCTGCATCCTTATATTCCAATCCTCTACATATAAAGGCTGTAACCTTTCTACAATCCCAGCGCCACTTGCATTCTGAATTATTAACAGCTGTTTCTAACTTTAGTGCATGAGGTAAGCTAGGATCTCCTGTGAACAATGGGTAATTATGCCCAATACTGAAATCGATTTTGGGTTGGGTTTTAGGATTCACTCAGGAACTTTCTTTCCTCTCCAGGTAACACCAAGCTCCAGCACCTGCAGAACCACAAGAAAAACTGCGGTATTGATTTGTGCCACTTTGAGAAAGTCAAGCCTGACCTCCCGGTGAACCCAGGAAATTTCAACATGGAGTGGGGTGGGGTGGCGGGGGTGGTGGTTGTGGGGGGGTGGGGGGGGGAGGGGGGGACAGTGGGCTGCCACTTTGGATGGAACGAGATAAGGAGAAATTCCTTTACACAGAGGGTTGTGAACCTTTGGAATTCTCTAGCCCAGAGGGCTGTGGAAACTCGTCAGTGAGTATGTTTAAAGCAGAGATTCCTAATGCACAATGATGTAAAGGGTTATAAATGGCTCTCACAAAGAAATCTACCCTTACGTCATCGAGGAGCTCAGGCTTGTGTTGACTAAACTGGGTATTCTAGCCCAGGAGGAGATTGGTCTAGATAAATTATAACATATTTGGCCATCTTCTGACCTTCATCCATTATGATTGGACATGATGCAAGATGCCACCTAAAATATGAATTCATTGATTATCTGGAGTCTGTTCTGTCTAATGTATCACGCCTATCTGTGAACTTAAATCAATAAAGAATGGAATAAAACAAAAAAAAGGCACTGATATGCCCCATCAGCCATATTCCTATTAAATGGCAGCGCAGGGTCTGCGGACTGAATGGCTTACTCCTGTTCCTATGTTCCTATTGAAGTGTGAGCATAATGGGGCCTGGGTTCAGACTATGCCAGAATATAAAGATATCAGATTCTTAGGGTACCCTATAGCTTCTCCATGTCTGTATATTTAAATTTTAAGTTTATTCATTAGCTTACATTAACGCTGCAATGAAGTTACTATGAAAATCCTCTCGTCGCCACACTCCGGCGCCTGTTCGGATACACTGAGGCAGAATTTAGCATGGTCAGTGCACCTAACCAGCACGTCTTTCGGGCTGTGGGAGGGAACTGGAACTCCTGAAGGAAACCCACGCAGACATGGGGAAAACGTGTAGACTCCGCACAGACAGTGACCCAAGCCGAGAATTGAACCCGGGTCCCTGGCGCTGTGAGGCAGCAGTGCTAACCACTGTGCCGGCATTTTAGCTGCTGTCCGCACAGTTCACAAAGGAAGAAAGATCATACATTCTTTTGTAGTTATTGTTCCAATGAATCTCATGGATTTGAATTCAGATTCTCTCTGAGGAGAGATACCCAGGCAGGGTTGCCAACACTCCAGATTTGCCTTGGAGTCTCCAAGAATTGAAGGTTCATCTCCCATTTGGGGGCAAATGTCCCGGGAGAAAAATCAAAAGGCAGCATTGGGAATTTGTTTAAACAATTTTTAAAACTTTAACTTGTTTGCTAATGAACATATAGAAAATGGTGGAGAAGCCGTCACAAATTATCCAATCAGGTGCTATTAGCTTTCCAATTAATTCCAATAGACAACAGTCCAATCGACTCGCATTCCAACCATTATCTTGCAATTGTGTCTCTGTCTATATATACCGTGTTTGTGAAACCACATCTCCACTCACCTGATGAAGGAGCAGCACTCCGAAAGCCCGTGATACCAAATAAACCTGTTGGACTTTAGCCTGGCGTTGTGAGACTACTTATTGTGCCCACCCCAGTCCAACGCCAGCATCGCCACATCATAGCTTTCCAATTGTTCATGGGAAGGCGAATCAGTGTGAGGATGAGGTCTTCGGTGTCCAATGCCTGGAGCATGGAGGCGGGGACAGCTCAATGTAATGAAACCTCCAGCATGTTCACCCAAGCAGAGTTGGCGACACTCCTTCCAGGACTGGCACAGCATCGTGAGGCGTGGATTAAAGCTTCACCTGCAACGCTGCAACATCAAGAAAACACCTTCTTTCCCTTTCTTTACAAGGAATCCAAACTGTCTCTTGGAGGCAGGCTGAAAACTTTGCCCCCATCAAAGGCGGGTTTGATAGTGGGGCCATTGCCACTGGGAAACAGGTTGAGATCAAATCCTAACTTACCAGCTAGAAACCAGACAACACATTCACTGCATCAGTCCGCGCTGGATTTTACACAACGAAATTTAACATTTCTGCAGTAACAACAACAGCCTGTATTTATTGCCCTAAACTGCAATAAAATGTCCCAAGGTGCCTCACAGGAGTGTTAGGAAGCAAAATTTCAAAGCGAGCCACGCAATTCCATTTCAGACGAGATGGCCAAAAACGTTGTCAAAGTGGTAGGCTTTAAGGAGTATCTTTAAATGTGTCAGGCAGGGAATTGGAGAAACATTGGTCCTGATTTTACTGGCACGACTGACCGAGGTTCGTAAGATCATGCCCGAGGCCAATGGGGAATGCCGGCCTGCAAGCCTCGCCTTGGGGCGGCCATGCCGGTAAAATCAGGACCTTAGAGAGGGAATTCCAGAGCTTAGAGTCAAGGCAATTAAAGATTACCAATGGTGGAGCAAATGAAATCAGAGATTCTCGAGAAGCCAGAATTCAATAAGCACTGAAGTCTCAGAGGCGGTGGGCCTGGTGGAGATTAGAGAGGTAGGGAGGGGCAAGGCCATAGAGGAATTTGAAAATATGGTTGAGAATTTTCAAATCAAGGCATTGCTAGACCGGGAGTCTATGTAGGTCAGTGAACACAAGGATAATAGAGGAATGGAACTTGGTGCTGGTTAGGACTTAAGCAACAGAGTTTTGGATGCATCCACGTTTATAGAGGGTAGAATGCGGGTGGGCCGCTATGTGTGTATTGGAATTGTCAAGTCTGGAGGTAACAAAGACATGAATGAAAATTGCGGCAGCAGATGGGTTGAGGCAACGGTGGAATGAGCGATGCTGCGGTGATCTTAGATGTGGCACAGGTATATGGTCGGAAGCTTATTGTTGGGTCAAAAATGATACCAATGACATTTCATTGTGCTTTGGGAAACAATAGGTGGGCTTTTTCCTGTCTTCATAATCCAGAACCCGTCAACTCCTCACACTTCCACAGAATATTCAGCTCTGTGGGACTAGGTAGGCAGCCAGGTTCAGGTCTGCTGCCTACCTAGTCAAACCTGAGACAGAAAAAGAGGCAAGCTGGTGCTGAGGTAAACAGGCTCTCATGGAACTCAACCAAATATTCATAATGAGGCCATCTGGCAACTGTATCCACAGAAGCAGTTAGAACAGATGATCACAGACTTGTTTTTCCAGATGTTTGGAAGAAAGGGACTGTTGGCACAGCTTGCAGATGGGTGAAAGCTTTGTTTAATTGGCATACTTATTACCTTGAAATACATTATTCTTTCTTTGATGTGTTTTTCAATGCCCGTGTGTTTATTTACACAAGATTAAGTGATGTTGAGTGGATGTTATTTATTCATTCATGCTGGCCAGCTTTTATTGCCCATCCCTAGTTGCCCTTGGAGGGCAGTTGAGAGTCAACCACATTGCTGTGGCTCTGGAGTCACATGTAGGCCAGACCAGGTAAGGACGGCAGATTTCCTTCCCTAAAGGATATTAGTGAACCAGATGGGTTTTTCTGACAGTCGACAATGGTCATCAGCAGATTCTTAATTCCAAATTTTTAAAATTGAGTTCAAATTCCACCAACGTCCGCAGCAAGATTTGAACCCAGGTCCCCAGAACATTAGCTGAGTTTTTGGGTAGTCTAGCGATAATACCACTAGGCTATCACCTCCCCACGTGAGATTTTGACATTGATACTATGAATGGTTCTGGTTGATTGACACCTTTACGAAGTTATAAAATTAGAAGTTTTTTTCACAGAACATTTTCAAAGCCTCTGCTTATGTTATCAGTTTCAGCAGCATTTCAAAGGCTTGCCAATGACTCTGGATCTGGAAGTAGTGGATACTGGGAGAATGGGTATGGAGGATATATAGGGGCATGGAAGAGACATGGGGCAATGGAAGGGGAATGGAAATGGCATGGGGTTATGGAAGGGATATGAGGGAATTGGAAGTGGCATGGGGAATATAAGGGGCATGGAGGGAGCATGGGGGTTATGTGGGGCATTGACAAGAATTTTTAAACTGAAGTCCACAAACTCACTTACCTGGTGGGCTTCCCTCAGGCTTCAAGAACCCACCCACCTACACAAACCTATTGTAGGCAGGGAGACCTGAATTGCTAGTTGGGAATTAAATTGAGACTGATGTCACTTTCGGTGGATATTAGGTCACGGCCCATTATATTTCCTGACTTGACAAAAATGGCGGGCAGGAAAATTCAAAATTGCAGCTACACAAGCCTCCCGACTCAGGTCTGGTCCCAGGAGGAGATCAAAATTTAGCCCCAAGTTTTTTGAGCAGTCTTGTTCAACATCAGATATTTCCTAGGTAGTGGGAAGGAGTCGGTAGCTAGGCAATGGAGTTGGGAGCAGGGATCAAAGATATGGCTTTAGGTCTTCCCAGAATTTAACTTGAGGAAATTTCTGTTCATCCAAGACTAGAGGTTCTGTGAGCTGCCTGATAATTTACTAACAGTGGAAGGGTTGAGAGAGTGGTGGTGGCAGTGAGGTAGAGTTCGGACTTTTTCAGCCTGTATGTTGTCAGGAAAACAAAGATAGTTTTAAGAGATTTATATTTATATTGGTAAACATTAGAAATAGGGTATAGTTTTAAGTTGGTTTCAATTCAATGTTTCTGTGTTTTTTTCATTCATTTGTGGGACATGGGCGTCGCTGGCTGGGTCAGCATTTATTGCCCATCCCTTGTTGCCCTTGAACTGAGTGGCTTGCTCAGCCATTTCAGAGAGCAGTTGAGAGTCAACCACATTGCTGTGGCTGTGGCGTCGCATGTAGACCAGGCCAGGTAAGGATGACAGATTTCCTTCTCTGGAGGACATTAATGAACCAGATGGGCTTTTCTAACAATCGACAATGGTTTCACGTTCATCAGTAGATTCTTAATTCCAGATTTCTTTTCATTGAATTCAAATTCCACCATCTGCCGTGGCGGGATTTGAACCAGTATCCCCAGAACATTAGTTGAGTTTCTGGATTAATAGTCTAGCGATAATATGACTAGCCATCACCTCCCCTATATATAAAACTTATAGTTAGATGCATGCTGGACAAAAGTGCTTATATGTGTAGGGATTGGTTCAATACAATCTGTGCTTCTGTTATGCTTTGAGAGGGTTAAGGCGTGAAAATTAATTAACCTAGTAGAAGCATATGCCCATTATTTAGCATTTGGGGCCCTTTAGATGTCGAAAAGTTTTTTAAATTTAGTTTTAGCTTAATTTATTTGCCATGGAGATAGGACACCAGGGAGTGAACATTTCTCAATTTTGCCAGGAAAAGACAAGCTAAGCTGGACAGGACAAAGAAGGCCTCAAAGATGCAGACTTTCCAAAATGCCAGAAGCAGTCCAGATAACCAGGGAATTGGGACAGGAAGAATGTCTTAAGGAGACTGAAGTTAAGAGAACAGAGACCAAGGTATTGTTCAGGAGAATTCAAGGGAAAAGCAGAAAAATGTTGTGAGTGAAAGAGACAGCTGCAGTAATTAAACTGAAAGTGGAAAAGCAGACTTCAGAGATAAATCAAAAGTTTGATGCCATCGTAATAAGTCTGGGAATTGATAGCTAAAACAATTGTAAAGAACTTGTGCAATAGGCAAGACAAAGAAATCCTGGAGGAGTTGGAAAACCTGGATACTGGATTATTTGTTAAAAGTGGAGTGGAAACTCTGTTTGAGAGAGTAATTTGGAAAACCTGGACTGACATTCGGAATGCAAACCGCTGACAGAAAGTATTGTTGTGAAAGATTTTAAGTGTTTTTTTGGGAGTGGAATTTGGAAGCTCTTGTGTGACAGTCATCTGGGGGGATTTCGAGGATTCATTGGGTTCAGAGTGGAGGGTGTGTATGATCACTACCTGTTTGTGTGTTTACAGGGACTTTGTGTTACTGAGACCATTGTAGCTTAAGATATACTTTGTAAACCATGTTAACCTTAGAATCTGTGTATATTTGTGAAGCTAAGGGGGTGGGTGAGCAAAGAAGTGTTGTATCATAATCAAACTTTTTATGTTTAATAAATGTCCTTTTCTTGTTGTTAAAATTAATTGGTGATCCTGTGACTCATGTTTCCAAAACAAAAAGTAAAATTACGGTGCTTTGAAGCTGGGATCTATTCTGTGATCTTCCCATCCTGTTATAATATTGTCAGAGACCAGATCAGAAACTCCAAGGTATATTATGAAGTTAGACTAGACTCCAACTATTATTTCCCAATGACCTAGATATGCTTCCTGATCTAAACCAACAGCTGGTAGTGGACAACAAAGAAAAAAAACCCTGTGCCAGGCAGAACAAGAAAAAGCACAGATACAAGCTGAAAACATTTGTCTCAAAGCCAGGCTGGAAGATCTTGAAATGAAATCCAGCCAGGCGTATCAGCAGACAAGAAAGGCGCTCACCCAAATTGTTGCCTTGAAAGACTCTACGACAAACTAATATGTATCCCTTGAAAAACACAAAGACTTTGAAGGCTACTTCAGAGGATCTACGCTTGGGACTGTCAGCAGTGACAAACGTATTCACTGATGCACAGCTTGAGAAGGCAAGGGCAGAACAAGAAAATAAACATTTGAAGGAGCAGCTACTTGTCCTTAAAGAGCAGATTCAAACACGGTCCATTACCCTTTGGCAACACGGTGAAATGCGGGACACCTTGAGCAGCAGAACAGTGGAACAGAACAGGCTTGATGAGACTCTGCTAAATTACAAGACTCAAGACAAAGTACTTGAGCTTCCAGGAGAACAGAAAAACCTGTTGAAGGATCTTCGCATGCAAGGATCGGATCCAGGTTTGTCCGTCGGGAACAATGGAAAGTGAGATGAAATGAATTCACTGCTACTCAGAATGAACTTTAATGGAATTCTCAGGACTTTTCACTATTCTGGAAAGAAGCCGAGCGGTACAGCAATGAGACTGCAGCATTGAAGGAAACAGTTGCACATCTGCAAGGAACCTTGGAACAACATTACATGGCTGTAAATTGGGAGAGGGGAGTTTGCAGTGGGACCTGGTTGTCCTTGTGCACCAGTCACTGAAGGTAAGCATGCAGGTGCAGCAGGCGGTAAAGAAGGCAAATGGTATGTTGGCCTTCATTGTGAGAAGTTTTGAGTATAGGAACAGGCTTGTGTTATTGCAACAGACCATAAGACCATAAGACATAGGAGCAGAATTAGACCACTCGGCCCCTCGAGTCTGCTCCGCCATTCAATCATGGCTGATTTTTTTTCTCATCCCATCCTCCTGCCTTTTCCCCATAATCCCTGATCCCCTTATCCATCAACAACCTATCTATCTCTGTCTTAATGACACTCAATGACCTGGCCTCCACAGCCTTCTGCGGCAAAGAGTTCCACACATCCACCACTCTCTGGCTGTAGAAATTCCTCATCTCTGTTTTAAAGGATCGTCCCTTTAGCCTGAGGTTGTGTCCTCTGGTTCTAGTTTTTCCTTACCAGTGGAAACATCCTCTCCACGTCCACTCTATCCAGGCCTCACAGCATCCTGTAAGTTTCAAGAAGATCCCCCCTCATCCTTCTAAACTCCAACGAGTACAGACCCAGAGTCCTCAACCGTTCCTCATATGACAAGCTCTTCATTCCAGGGATCATTCTTGTGAACCTCCTCTGGACCCTTTCCAAGGCCAGCACATCCTTCCTTAGATATGGGATCCAAAACTGCTCACAATACTCAAAATGGGGTCTGACCAGAGCCTTATACAGCCTCAGAAGTACATCCCTGCTTTTGTATTCTAGCCCTCTTGGCATGAATGCTAACATTGCATTTGCCTTCCTAACTGCTGACTGAACCTGCACGTTAACCTTAAGAGAATCTTGAACAATGACTCCCAAGTCCCTTTATGTTTCTGATTTCCAAAGCATTTTCCCATTTTGAAAATAGTCTATACCTCCATTCCTCCTTCCAGGGTGCATTACCTCACACTTTTCCACATTGTATTCCATCTGCCACTTCTTTGCCCACTCTCCTAACCTGTCCAAGTCTTTCGGCAGTCCCCCTGCTTCCTCAATACTACATGTCCCTCTACATATCTTTGTATGTAGGGCCTTGGTGAGGCCACACCTCGAATATTGTGTGCAGTTTTGATCTCCTTTTCTGAGGAAGGATGTTCTTGCTCTCAAGGGAGTACAGCAAAGGTTTACCAGGCTGTTTCCGGAGATGGCGGAACTGATGGATGAGGAAAGATTGATTAGGTTAGGATTGTTTTCACTGGAGTTCAGATGAGTGAGGGGGGAATCTCATAGAGACTTATAAAATTCTAACAGGACTAGACCAGGTAGATGCAGGGAGGATGTTCCCGATGGTGGGGGAGTCCAGAACCAGGTGTCACAGTCTGAAGATTCGTGGTAGACCATTTAGAGATGAGGAGACATTTCTTCATCCAAAGAGTGGTGAGCCTGTGGAATTCATCACCACAGGAAGTAGTTGATGCCAAAACATTGAATGTATTCAAGAGGTGGTTAGATATAGCACTTGAGGTGAATGGGATCAAAGGTTATGGGGAGAAAGCAGGATTAGGCTATTGAGTTGGACGATCAGCCATGATCGTGATGAATGGCGGAGCAGGCTCGAAGGGCCTATCTTCTGTTTCTATTACATTCCCAAAGAGATCTATGAACAGCTGAAGATCAAGAATATAGAATGGCAATGAAGGTTGTCCTCACTGAAGAGCATGAGCACTTGCAAAACCAATTGGCAGAAGAGCAAATGCAATGTGTTCTCGAGGACTGATACTCCGGCAAAGAAAAAACAATGACGGGGAGAAACATCATGTGGCAGAAACTAACCCTCAGTCATAATTCAGCCGGAACAGCATCTTCCCTGCAGCTCAACCAGGTTGGTGTTGTGCCACATTCGCCAATGGAATAAGCACATGAAACCATGTCTGCACCCAGCTCCAACTAATGATCCACCACCAAGATCAACAGTCCCGAGATCCTACCACTCTGCCTGAGATGTGTCAGAGGTATGAGATGTGGCAGGGATACAAGAATTCAAGACCACCTCAAACCCTGATTTCAAAAGTTTGAAATGAGGAAATGGGGTAGTATGAACTCTATTAATTGTCACCTTGATGGAGGGAAAAAAACATGGAATTACATACAAAATATTTAACTTTGAATAAAATCTGAGTTTTATTTTTTTTAAAAGACACAAACCCAAAGATGGCTGAGAATGTAGTCAGCCACTGGCTGAATTGCTACAGGGTGATTCTCTAAGGGACGATGGAAGCCTTCCATTTCCAGACAAAGTATTTCTAAAGCACCCAGAAACTGATCACCATCACCGATAAAGGCAAAGGGACATAATGTGGGTGGCACAGTAGCTAGCACTGCTGCTTCACAACACCAGGGACCCGGGTTCGATTCCTTGCTTGGGTCACTGTCTGTGTGCAATTTGCACGTTCTCCCCGAGTCTGTGTGGGTTTCCTCTAGGTGCTCGGGTTTCCTCCCACGTTCTGAAAGACATGTTGGTTAGGTGTGTTGACCCGAACAGATGTCGGACTGTGGCGACTCAGGGAATTTCACAATACTTCATTGCAGTGTTAATGTAAGTCATATTGTGACTAATAAATAAACTTTAACTTTAATGACCATCTCATCTCAAGAGATCCTGAGAAATGTCTAGACGGACTTGCGGGTTCACCTTCCCAGATGGAAGACACAAAGAATGGGTAGCTGCCAGCTGAAAAGCTGCCCTAGTGTCTGTCTGTGTGTGCTCTGTGAGACCAAGTGCTGGAATTTGAACAGAATAAAAATCCCACATTGTGCCTCTGCAAAATAGTTATTTTTGCTGGCATTATCTCGACTCTCACCCTCTCTGACTGTGGAAGTCAACCCCAGTCAGCAAAAGGATTGCAGCTGAAAGCAGAACTGCAAAGCTTCTCTGCCAAACTGCAGAGTATTGGAATCAAGAAAGAAACTATCTGCTTGCTGAAGTCAACTCTGCTGGAATCTTGAGACTAACTATTCGCCAACTGAAGTCAACTCAACTGGAATTTCGAATTGTTACAGCTGCAACACTTTATTATCTATCCCTTGTGGGTCAAGAACTGCTTAATATACCTTTATCTTATATTTACTTATTTTTGACTCAATTCTGACTTCTAATCTGTATGAATGCATATAAATGTGTTTTACCATTTCTTCTTGCCTTATTGCAGTTAATAAACTCACTATCTTTAACTTGAGACGGCCTGGTTAAATCCTTTTAAAACATAAATATTACTCAGCGCAAAGGCTTTAGATTAAATCTTATTCAAAGGGGATTGAATAAAGATAGGGAGTCAGTGCATCCCTCCTCCCCCCGGGTTTGTAACAATTTGGGGCTATCATGGCCGGATGGTGACAAATGGAAGGGTCTTGTCCAGATCAACCACTTTGGGGGGGCCTTACTCTTGGAGTGGTCATAACATAATGCAAACTGTGGTAATGTTAATCATGAAGTAGTTTGGTTCAAGCGGTTATAGTTGTGACACCAAAGTTAAGCACATAAACCTCATGATAATAAGGATGTAGAAATGATTGAAAGGGTGCAGAGGAAATTTACAAGGATGTTGCCTGGATTGAGTTGCATGCCTTATGAGGATAGGCTGAGGGAGCTCAGTCTTTTCTTCTTGGAGAGACGTAGGATGAGAGGAGACCTAATAGAGATATATAAGATGTTGAGAGGCATAGATCGGGTGGACTCTCAGAGGCTTTTTCCCAGGGTGGAAATAGCTGCTACGAGAGGACACAGGTTTAAGGTGCTGGGGGGTAGGTACAGGGGAAATGTTAGGGGGAAGTTTTTCACACAGAGGGTGGTGGGCGAGTGGAATCGGCTGCCGTCAGTGGTGGTGGAGGCAAACTCAATAGGGACTTTTAAGAGACTCCTGGATGAGTACATGGGACTTAATAGGATGGAGGGTTATAGGTAGGCCTAGAAGGTAGGGATATGTTCAGCACAACTTGTGGGGCCAAAGGGCCTGTTTGTGCTGTAGTTTTTCTATGTTTCTATGATAACAGAAGACATGAATCACCCTCCAAGTAACTGTGGTCACTGTATACACAGGGGACAAAGACTTGTGGGGAGGTGTAGCAGAAGGATTGAATACATTAAGGGGTAACTCGGATGGTGTATAGTCCCGCCCACCAGTGATATAAGAAGGTTCCTGATCTAGGGCTTAGATCAATAGTGTAGAGATAGATAGCAACATGCAAGGACAATTCATTCATGGAACATGGGCATTGCTGGCTGGCCAGCATTTATTGCCAATCCCTAGTTGCCCAAGGGCAGTTGAGAGTCAATCACATTGCTGTGGCTCTGGAGTCACATGTAGGCCAGACTGGGTAAGGACGCCAGATTTCCTTCCCGAAAGGACAGTAGTGGACCAGACAGTTCTGACAATCGACAATGATTTCATGGTCATCAGTAGATTCTTAATTCCAGATATTGTTATTGAATTTGAATTTCACCATCTGCTGTGGCGGGATTTGAACCCGGGTCCCCAGAACATTCGCTGAGTTTCTGGCTGGTCTACCACTGTGTCATCGCCCCTCCAGGAATCCTCTACATACTTGTACACACGAATGTAAATATCACATACGTGATCTGTAAATATTGCATCGTTCAGTGATGCTAATAAAGGCTTCTTGATAACCTCTATAAGACTGTTTAATGGAGTCTCAGCAGTACACACCATGGTTAGGGTCAACCCAACTAAACACTGTCCTTTCAGCATTGAAGTGCCTCAGGACATTGTCCAATCACTTAAATTCTACCATATGCTGTCTAACATCATCCAGGTAATTCAAATAGTTTTTTGGGTTGCTTCACCACATTATTTAGAGAGCTCAGCATCATTACTCCAGCTCCTTATTAACTCCTCCTGTGTTAATTTTGTTCTTTTTTTTAGTGCAAGCCAAGTTTTTGATTTATACCCAATATTTTGTTTTAAAAGTTTGCTAAAATTGCATACTTTCTTACAAACCTTCAGCTGTCTTTATTGATCTCTCTGGTTTATGAAATATTATCCTCTGTACACTCCTGATTTCTTTTTCTCCGCCACTGGTGGCAGTGCCTTCAGGTACCTGGACTGTGGGCTTTGGAATTACCAGAGAAAGACCGCTTCTTTTTAAATATCCCTTGGCTCCAGTTTCTCCCACAAGTGGAAAAATCCTCATGGTATCCACCCCATCAAAGCCCTCAGCATCTTATATGCTTCAACAAGGTCACCTCTCATTCTTCTAAACTCCAATGGGTATAGCCTATCCTGTTCAATCTTTCATAAGTCCCTCATCCCAGGAATAAGTCGAGTGAACCTTCCCTGAACTGCTTCTAACACAATTATATATATTTTCAAAGAATAGTACCAGATGTGGTCTCACCAAGGTCTAGTTCAGCTGCAGTAAAATTCCCTACTTTTATGCTCCATTCCCCATGCAATAAACACCAACGTGCTATTTGCCTTTTGAATCACTTACATTTCCAAGTCAGGAGGGTGAGTGACTCCAGCTGGTGGTGTTTCCATCTGCCTGTTGCCCTTTCCCTTCTACACAGTAGTGGCCGTGGGTTTGAATCCAAGGAGTTCCAGCGGTGTACACGATGGCACATATGGTTGGCACTTTTTTTGGTGGTGGAGGAACTGATTTGTGGAAGGGGTACCAATTAAGCGGGGTGCTTTATCTTGGATGGTGTTGAGTTTCCTGAGTGTTGTTGGAGCTGCACTAATCCAGGCAAGTGGAGAGTATTCCATCACACTCCTGACTTGTGCTTTGCAGATGGTGGACAGGCTTTGGGGAGACAGGTGGTGAGTTATTTGCTGCAGAATTTCTAGCCCCTGACCTGCTCCTGCGGTTACACTATGTCCACTTCAGCTTCTGGTCAATGTTACCCTCTAGGATGTCGATAGTGGGGGAATTCAGTGATGGCAATGTCATTAAATGTCAAAAAGCGAAGGTTTAGATTCTCTCTTGCTGGCGATGATCATTGCCTGGCACTTGTGTGGTGCGAATGTTACTTGCCACTTGTCAGCCCAAGCCTGAATATTGTCCAGGTCTTGCTGCATTTGGACACTGAAGACTTCCAGTGTGAATGGTACTGAACTCTGTGCAATCGTCAGCAAACATCCCCACTTCTGACCTTATGATGGAAGGAAGGTCATTGATGAAGCAGCTGAAGATAATTGGGACACTACCCTGAAGAACTCCTGCAGTGATGTCTACATACAACAATCTTGACTGTTACATAGAATTCTACCAACTGGTCTATGTCAGTGTTTATGCTTTACAAAAGCCTCCTCCCACCCCCTTTCACCTCATGCTATCTTGTTTCCTTTATCTCTCAAGCTTCCTTTAAATACATCTATGATATTCACCTTAACCATTCCCTGCAGTGCTGAGTTCCATATTCTCACAACCCTCTGGGTAAAGAAGTTTCTCCTGAATTCCTTATTGGATTCATCAGTAACTATCTTATATTTATGGCCTCTTGTTTTGGCCTCCCGAATGGTGGAGACACCTTCCCCATGACTATGATAGGGAGTCAGTGCATCCCTCCTCCCCCGGGTTTGTAACAATTTGGGGCTATCACGGCCAGATGGTGACAAATCGAAGGTCTTGTCTAGATCAACTGCTTTGGAGGAGCCTTACTCTTGGAGTGGTCATAATGTAATGCAATCTGTCGTAATGTTAAACATGAAGTAGTTTAGTTCAAGTAGTTATAGTTGTGACACCAAAGTTAAGCACATAAACCTATGATAGTGAATGTTTTCATTATCTTAAAGATCTCTCTACAAGCCTCTTTTCTGGAGAAGGCGAGCTTTCCCCATCTCAATCTCAAAGTGTTCAAAAGTAAACGGAAAAACAAAAAGCAGGATTTTGTCCAAAGCCTCCCACGATTTTTCCTCTCTCAGAGAGTTGTCCTGGACAGACTAATATTCAATCCCCTGAAGACTCCAGGGCAGACCTATCTTTGGCACTTTACTGACAGAGATACTTGCGAAAGAAAAAAAAACACCGAACTGCAGTGGTTTTTCATCGTTACATCAAAAAATAGCCATAAATAAAACTTTATTCTTTCAGTTCCTTCACAAGCCTCATGACATCATTTTCCTGGGGAGAAGGGAGGGAGAGGTCAGCACCCACACTTCCAATATTAATCACTGTCATAAAGAGTAATTTGGAAAGAATAAAATTCAGCAGATGAGATTATGGTTCTTTCAAAGAAGAAAATTGATAGCGTGGCGAATTAACACTCTTACAGAAACCTGGTGGCGGGAGCGGGGTGCAGGAGAGAGGGACATCTCTTGTTTCGAAAAGTTCAATTCTTAATTTAAACATCTGTATCCTTGCTTTCCTCTCTCGCTCCTCCATCATCGCCATCTCCTCCGGTTGTGCCCTAAGCATCATGCGCATGAGCTGTGTCCTCTGTCAGTCTTGCCGTCATTTTACAAGTTCATTTATGGGTAATGGATGCCCTGGTTGCTGTTAATTTAATTTTTTTTTTAAAAAACGGGTAAAATCTATAGCAGCAGCAAGCAAACTCTGTGACGGGAAGGCAAGAGTAATATCTCAGAATGGAAAAACAAATTTAAACAAAAAAAGTCCTTGTCGGTTGTAACGTGCTCCCCCAAAAAAAAGAAAAAAAAAAATCATCCCGTGTTTCTTTTCATCTGCCGTCCGCGGGAGTTCGACTGAGAGACGCCATTACACGAGCAAAGCGTTCGCAGAGTTCATGCGTGGAGAAGGAAGGTAGCTTTGGCGGCTCACGGAAAGCTTTGATCTCAGTCGAGCAATCCAGCAGTTTCGGCAAGAAGTCTGTCAGCTTCTCTTGTAAGTTGGCTGCAAAGGGGAGTGAGAGGGGCAAGGTTTATTTGTTAAAAAATGACACTGCCAACGTACTTCCCGTAAGTGTCGCGATGCTTCAATTCAGAGACCCACCTTCAATGTATCCAGATTCATGTGAGCAGAACCACAGCGGGTCTGCTTAATATCTAGCATATGATTTGAATCTGATCCCTGTGCACTTTTCACTAACAACAACTTGCATTTATATGGCACATTTAGCCTATCCTCCTCCCACTTTTTCTCATCTAAATCTACCATCGTAACTGCTATTCCCTTGCACCCCCGGTATGTTGTATAGTTTCCCCTTAAATGTACCTATACTATCACCCGCTCCCTGTGGCAGTGAGTTCCACAATCTCATTAGTCTTTGGGTAGAGGTTTCTTCTGAATTCCCAATTGGATTTTTCTTATATTAATGGCCGATGCTCTTCCCCACAAGAGGAAACATTCTCCCTTTATCCATGCTATCAAAACCTTTCAGAATTTTAAACACTCAATTAGTCAGCTTTCATTTTTCAAGAGAAAAGAGACCCAGACCAGAATTCTCCCGTCCTGCCTGCCACAGGAATTGCCGCGGGCGGGACAGGACCATGCAAAAGTCCATCGACCTTGGGCAGGATTTTTTGGTCTTGGGGTGAGCGCGACCGGAAAACCTCGTCCCCAGCCTCTGCACCCTCTCCAGTGCCTCATATCCCTTTTATAATATCGTGATCCGAACTGCACACGGAACAGCAAGTGTGCTTTAACCAAGGTTCAATACAGGCTTTCCATAACTCCCCTCATTTTCAATTCTAGCCCTCTAGAAATAAATCCTTATGTTTGGTTTGCTTTTTTTTTTAATGACCTTGCTAACTTATAGTGCAACTTTCAGTGATTGATGTATTTGTACTCTATGATCTCTTTGTTCCTCTATCTGCAAATTCACATCTTCTAAGCAATAAGTGGCCTCTTTATTCTCCTCACCAAGTTCACATGGACTGCCCGTGATACTTTCAACTCTGACCTATTAGTGTGCGTATTATTTTATTTTTACATTAAACAAAATAACCCGGAATGAGGCTGGAATGGGAATGTGTCTTCTATCTCAGGCACAATGAAAAGCCCCACTGAACATATCCCGCACCGTTTTCATGGTTTTTATATCCTCATAAAGGAAGGCACAGCAACTGTACACAATACCCCAACTGCAGCTTAACTAAACTCCCGCGTGAGTTCAACATTGCTGCTTTATTTTTGCACTCAAAGAACAGTATAGCACAGGAACAGGCCCTTCGGCCCTCCAAACCTGCGCCAATCATGATGCCTCCCTGAAATAAAACTATTACTTAGGAACTTATAAAAGAACTAATTCTCTAGTGGGATGAATGTTGCTGGCAAGGTGCCAGCATTTGTTGCCCATCCCTAATTGCCCTTAAGCAGGGTGGCTTGCTAGACCATTTCTGAAAGCAGGTAAGAGTCAACCACACTATTGTGGGTCTGGTGTAGGTCAGGCCAGGCAGACTTCCTTCCCTAAAGGACATTAGTGAACCAGATAGGGTTTTACATCAATCAATAATAGCTTCGTGGTCACCGTTACTGAGGCCAACTTTGAATTCCAGATTTTCATTTGAGTTTAAGGTCCACTGGGGTGGGATTCAAACCCATGTTAGTGCAGCACTTGCTTAGGTCTCTGGATTATTAGGCAATGACATTAACACTATGCCACTGTCTTCCTCCTAAAGCTTTTGGGCCAACCCCCAGTCCAGGATGATGTTCACCTTCCACACAAAGCGTAGTCCTAGCTGATACCAGATGGCCATCTTGATTTTATATTCCTTTATCTCCCCCTTTTTCTTCAATCACCCACCCAATCTGCTCTTCAATGTTGACAAGATCTCTGTTTCAATCACCACCTCGACTACTGCATTTAATAGCCTCATAAGTCTCTGTGCAAAACAAGAGGGTTCTCTTACTCACTGCCCTGAATCGCCTACATTTGCTCTTGTATCTGTGACCCTTTGTTCTAGACCTCTTCAAACACTGGAAATAGACTGTCTCAATCTACTTCAGTCTTTCAAAATAAATCATCCAAAATTTCTTGTCCTAGCGTCAAAACAACCCATTCCCGGTGATAATTAACTATTTATAACTCTTTGCTTTCTTTCAATTTGATTTAAAAAAAAATCTAGTTCAAGATACTTCAGCCTATATCTAAATCCCCTGTACTTCTCTTTCATGACATCTCCAAATCTGGATGGCTCAACAGTCATCCAACCATACTTACGTTCCATTTCTTGCCCCAGATACGAACACCATCGATTCCTCATGTCCTCCACAGCCACAATGTCTTTCTCCTCCATTTCATCCACCAACAGCAGGGGCAGACAGGGTACGACCAACTCATTCATGGTGGTGAGACCTTCCTCTACTTCTTGGTCATCTCCAGACTCGAAGAGAGCTGCAGCGTGCTCGTTCAGTTTCTACCACAAGCACAGCAAAGGAGCATGTCAAACAGCCTTAAATGCTAGCATTAAACACAACAAATTCGGAGGGGGATCTGAAGATATTTTCTGGAATGGTTCCAGGGATAAAGGATTATAGTTATAGGGATAGAGTGGGGAAGTTGGGATTGTTCACCTTAGATCCAAGAGGTTTTTGAAACCATGAAGGGTTCAAGTAGTGCCCAGAAAACAACAGAATACTCTATGCCTCTATTTATAAAGCCCAGGATCAGAGAATCCCTATAGTACAGTAGGAGGCCATTCAGGCCCATCGAGCCTGCACCAACAACAATCCCACCCATGCCCTCTCCCCGTAACCCTACATATATTTGCTCTGCAAATCCCTCTGATACTGAGGGTCAATTTAACTTGGTCAATCAACCTAACTCGCACACCTTTGGACTGTGGGAGGAAACCAGAGCACCCAAAGGAAACCCACACAGGCACGAGGAGAATGTGCAAACTCCACACAGACAGTGACCTGAGGTCAGAATCGAACTCGGATCCCTGGCACTGTGAGGGAGCAGTGCTAGTCACTGCACCACCATGCCGCCTTAGGATCCCTAAGCCTTTTAAAAAAAACACTTTCTCAACCTACCCTGCCACCCTCAAATGATTTGTGTACATATAGTCCCCAGGTCTCTGTCCCTGCGACCCCTTTAAAACTGCGCCTTTTATTTTATTTTTACTCGCCGTCACAAGGAATAGTGGAGGTGAACGGCACAGATACATTCGAGAGGAAGTGAGCTAAATACATGAGGGGTAAAGGAATCGGAGGCTATATTGATGGGGTTAAATGGAAAATTGCAGGAGGAGACACGTGAAGCATAAACACCACCACTGATAAGTTGGGCCAAATGACCGGTGTCTGTGCTGCAAATTCAATGTAACACACATTATTTTCCAAATTACTCATGCTTACAGAAGAGTTGCATCTTTTATTATTTAGTTATTTAGCTTATTAAATCAATTAGATCCACAGTAAAACTCCCACTATTCTGCCCACGTGCCTCAAATGTCACTCCTCTGTATTGGTGAGTTGTTTTTCTGTTTTCCTCCCTGGTTAACTTAGTTCTCATTTACTTAGTTCTCACAAGCTGCCCCTTCAGTTGAGATTTATCAAACTCAACACATTCCCAGCCAACAAAAGAGAACTTTCCTCCCAGGAGTCATGGTGAGATGTGAACCAATATCCAAATATTACCAGGCCATTGTCCAACTCAATACTTCAAATGCCAGTACCAACACACGGGGATACATATCGAACCTGACATATAAGTCACACCTTTCATACATGTTCTTTTGCCCAACTAATAAAGGGGAGTGGACTGAATAACAATGCAGATTTTAAACATCTCAAAGTTACATGGAGCAGGACTGTATTAACAAATGTAACATTTTGACTTGTGAGTCATTGCCTTGAGACTACTGATAGGAAGATTTTTGGGTCGCCAAACTGTACTTACAAGCAAACACTCTCGCCTATAATGTGACATCAGCTCTTCATCATGCCCTCTGTATATCCCTTTGGACAGCAGCTCTTTGTTATATTGGTAAGCATGGATAAGGTACATCAAAGCTTCATTGTAGCTGCAAAAAGATCCACAGGTTACTCATCATATCAGGTTAATACATGCTGCAGCCTGAAGAATAAGGATACCGGGCACATGGAAGTACCATCATCTCCAAGCCACACACCATCCAGCCACACAGAGCCTTGGTCAAACCACACCAGGTGAACCGTGAGCAGTCCTGGAAGGATATACTGGCCTTGGAGGGAGTAAAAAATTAAAGTTTATTTATTAGTCACAGGTAGACTTCCATCCACACTGCAATGGAGTTACTGTGAAAATCCCCTAGTCGCCACACTCGGGCGCCTGTTCGGGAACACTGAGGGAGAATTTAGCATGGCCAATGCACCTAACCAGCACATCTTTGGACTGTGGGAGGAAACCGGAGCACCCGGAGGAAACCCACGCAGACACGGGGAGAACGTGCAAACTCCACACAGAGTGACCCAAGTCGGGAATTGAACCCGGGTCCCTGGCGCTGCGAGGCAGCAGTGCTAACCACTGTGCCGCCTTGTACAGTGTAGATTTACCAGACTGATACTTGGACTCCAAGGGTTATATTCCAAAGAGAGATTATACAAAGTAGGATTATACTCCCTGGAGTTTAGATGGTAAAAAAGTGATCTGATCAAAGTTTTCAAAAGTAGTACAGGGAACAAATAGAGTGGATGGAGAAGAACTACTTCTACTGGTTGTGGAGTTGAGGACTAGGGGACATGGTCTAAAAATAGAGCCAGAGCTTTCAGAAGTGAAATTTGGAAACACTTCGCTGCTCAAAGGACGATAGAAGCTCAAAACTCTCTTTTGCAAATGGTGACTGGAGTAATTGTTAATTTAATTCTGAAGTTGATAGATGTTTGCTAACCAGAAGTACTAAAGGATATTTAACAAAGGTGGGTTATGGAGTTAGATTGCAGGTCATCCATGAACTCACTGAATGGTGGAACAACCTTCAAGGGGCTAAATGGTCTCCTCCCCTTCCTATGAATATAACCTTTTCACCCATTCTCTCCAAGTAGCTAACTAAGTCCCTTCATACAAGTATCATCCTGATGAATTGTCTTTGTTCTGACATTCTTCCTAAGATAAGGTGGCCAAAACTAAAGGGCTTCCATTGCCCAGTCTCAGTTATGAAACAAAGCAGCAAATGTCAACCCAGAAGCTCTAAGGCTCTCCTTAATCAGTCGGTAAACAGCAGGGTGCCACTCAGAATAGAAGATCCAGGTGCCAGTCCTAGTATACTGCAAATTAGCTAATCTCATAAAACCACACCAGACCATGGCGTCACTTATGCTCCAGTAGGGGAGTATAAAACCAGAGGGTATAGGTTTAAGGTGAGAGTGAAGAGATACAAAAAGGTCCAGAGGGGCAATTTTTTCACTCAGAGGATGGTGAGTGTCTGGAACGAGCTGCCAGAGGTCGTAGGTTTTAAAAAGCATTTGGACAGTTACATGGGTAATGTGGGTATAGAGGGATATGGGCCAAATGCGGGCAATTGGGACTAGCTTAGTGGTAAATGCTGGGCGGCATAGACAAGTTGGGCCAAAGGGCCCGTTTCCATGCAGTAAACCTCTGACTTGTGCCTACTCCCACCTTGTGTGATTTAACCCTATCAGTATACCCCCTATTCCTATTTCCTTCAAATGTCTATATAGCTTCTCCTTAAACGTACACATACCATTCACCTCAGCCACACAGTGTGTTCCACATTCTCACCACTTTTTGGGGAGAAGAAATTTCTCTTGAATTCCTGATTGGATTTATGAGTGACTAACTAATATTTATGGTCTAGCTCTGGTACCACCCCCACAAGTTGAAGCACATTCGTTACGTCCATCCTGTCAAATCCCTTCATAACTTCAAAGTCCTCTCTCAGGTCACCACTCAGTCTTCTCTCTTCTACAGAAAAGATCCTCAGCCCATTCAGTTTTTCTGAACAGTTGTAACCTCAGTTCTGGCAACATCCTGGTAATTCTTTCTGCATCTTCACCAGTGCCTCTAAGGGTGGCACAATGGTTAGCACTGGTGCCTCACAGTGCAGGGGCCCGGGTTCAATTCCGGCCTCGGGTCACTGTCTGGGTGGAGTTTGCACGTTCTCCCCGTGTCTGTGTGGGTTTCCTCCGGACGCTCCAGCTTTCTCCCACAGTCCAAAGATGTTGGGGTTAGATTGATTGGCCATGCTAAATTGTCTCTTAGTGTCTCAAGACGTGTAGGTTAGGTGGATTAGTGGGTTAAATGTGCAGGGCTATGGGGATAGGGTGGAGGGTAGGGTCTGGGTGGGATGCTCTTTTGGAGAGCCGGTACAGACTCGATGGGCTGGATGGCCTCTCCCTGCAATGTAGGGATTCTATGATTTAAAAAAATCTGATAACAAGGACACCAAAACTGTTCACAGTACTGTACGGGTGGTCTAACAAAGGTTTCTAGAAGGAGTGATTAACTCTTCAGCTCTTGTTTTTTCCCTCTAGAAATAATAAACCCACACCACTCTTGTATGTTTTTTAATGGACAATGCAAGTGATGGGAATCTCACAATTAGTTTCAATGCTGCTGTACTAGGGAAGAGGAGAGAACTGGAAATAATCATTGTGGACTCCTACTCCTCTACGTTGTCCAGTGACCCATCCCGCAATCCCCTCTATAGGAAGAGGTCGGGTGAAAACCGGATCAAGCTGGGCCTCCTCCCCCTCCCCAAGGTGGAACAGACCATCGGCACTCACAGCTGACTAATGGACACTCGGACGAGATGCCAAACCCTGTAGAACTGGGCGAAAAGTCAGCGTGCTGAGAGCAAGGGGAGGGGAAAGTTGAACAAGGGAATCTATTGACAGTGAGATTCTTTCTTCCTTTAAACGGGCCAAGTCATCATCTATGAAAAATCTTGGTGGACAAACTTGACAGCTGTGAATACACAGGCCTGGTTCTGGGAACGGTTTCAAAGATGCAATCCAGAAAGCTTCTTTGAAACCATTTCAAAGGTACAGGCATCATGAAAATAACTTCATCAGTTTCAACAAGGAGGTTTGAACGCTGAATGTGCTTCAATCCTGCCATCGAGAACAAACCAAACACCATACACCGCACAGGGCAATCTCTGAATTTGGTTTTATTCCAAGGTTTTGGTGGAAGATGACGGTGCAGCCATTTTAAGTGTCTCTTCCCGGGCAGTTTGCCGCACTGTGTGGCCCCGGTTACTCATTCACCATGCTCGGCAGCTGTCAAAATCACCCGGACTCTTCTCGGAACTGGAACTGCGGGCTCGCAGCCAGAAGAGCAAGGAGCTTAAATTCCTTCCCCGAGTGATCTTTGGTGGTCAAAACAGCACATTGGGACCCTCGGAGATTCAGCTGAAAACACAAACAGGCACAGAGACACACGCATGCTCACGCAAACTCACAAAGTCCTGCTTCTGACTAGTCGCTGGGCAGATTAAATTGTACTGCTGAGTGTGCAGAACGGAGCATTGACAGATGAAAAACAGGGCTCTCCAGTACTCTTACTGGTTGCTCGCCAGGCTAATTTGGCCACTCACCCATTTCTTTGAATTGCTTCTTAGAGGGCAGGACTAAGGAATATTGCCAAAGAACCTTACGGATAACAAAGACCTGAAATATCCAGTGTCATGTACACTGGAATCAGATGTTAGCTAGTACTGCGGTAGGTTCCTGTTAAAGGGGGTGGAAAACTTGAACATCAAACAGCCTTCAATGTGTGACAATGCTTCAACTTACTATAGCCTTCCGCTCTGTCAGAGAAATTTGCTTTATAGAACTAAAGATATGCGCTTCTAAATGAGGATTGGGAAAGACTCAGGTCAGGCTCCGACTCCCCTGTGTTGTCCAGTGACCCTATCCTATCAATCAGGATGACCCAAAGTGTTTCAAAGCCAATTTAGCATTTTTGAAGTGTCGCAGAAAACCATAGAATGCCTACACTGCAAAAAGAGGCTATTTGGCCCATTGTGTCTGCACCAACTCTCCGGAAGAGCATCCAACCCAGGCCCTTCCCTCCACCCTATCCCTGTAACCCCATGCATTTACCACAGCTAATCCACCTAACCTACACATCTTTGGACACTAAGGGGCAATTTAGCATGGCCAATCCACCTAACCCATAAGACCATAAGAAATAGGAACAGGAGGAGGCCGTTCGTCCCCTCGCATCTGTTGCATCATTCAATGGGATCATGGCTAATTCAACATTCCTCATGTTCACTTTCCTTCCTTTCCCCATTACCCTCGATTCCCTTACTGATCAAAAATCTATCTCAACCGTACATATACACAAGGACTCTGCTTCCAAGCTTTCTGTGACAAGGAGTTCCAAAGACTCGCAACCCACTGAGAGGGGAAATTCCTCCTCACCTCAGTCTTAAATTGGCATCCCTTTATTCAGAGACTAGCCCTCTGGGCCTAGACTTTCCCATGAGGAAACCTACGCAGACATTGGGAGAACGTGCAAACTCCACACAGACAGTTCTCCAAGGCCGAAATCGAATCCAGGTGCCAGGCACTATGAGGCAGCAGTGTTAACCACTGTGCCATCGTGCCGCCAATTGGCAGGAGCCAATTTGTGCACATGTTCCCACAAATAGCAAGGCGAAAATGTTATGATGATGGCGGCTCCAATGGTCTTCTTCAGAGTAGCCCAGCTAAGGGGGCAGATGTTGGCTCAGTTTAACATTTAATTTGCAAGACAATGTCTCTGACAGTGCAGTCTCCATCTGTGCTGCACTGGAATATCCGCCCGGTTTACATGCTCAGATCTCTGGGGCGGGACTTGAAAACACAACCTTCTGACTCACAAATGAGAGTGTGCTACCCACTGAGCCACAGCTGACACGCCATGGCTCAGTGTGTCACACTGGGCTCAGAATGGTGTGTGTGTGTATGCCAGATATTGGGATGGAGCTAGATGCTGGTATCAAACTGCTGGATTTGGATGGCATATCCTAAAAGTAACAAATACCAGAGAGCAAAAGGGAGGGAGAGGAGGAAGGGCGGGGGAATGGGGAGAAGAGAAGAGGAAGCGAGAGGAGGAGATGATGGAAGGAGAGGAGAACTGGCGAGAGAAGGGAAGAGGGAGAAAGGAGAGCAGGGAGAGAAGAGGGTGAAGAGATAAGTTTTATAAGTTTATTTTTTTATCAGTGTCACAGGCAGGCTTACATTAACACTGCAATGAAGTTACTGTGAAAATCCCCTAGTTGCTACACTCCAGCACCTGTTCGGATACACTGAGGGAGAATTTTGCATGGTCAATGCGCCCTAACCAGCACGTCTTTCGGACTGTGGGAGGAAACCGGAGCACCCGGAGAAAACCCACGCAGACACGGGGAGAACGTGCAGACTCCACACAGACAGTGACTCAAGCCAGGACCCAAGCCGGGTCCCTGGCGCTATGAGGTAGCAGTGCGAACCACTGTGTCGCCGTGTGACTCCATGCCTGGAAAGAGTAAGAGAGTTACAGACTGCTCATTCAGCTGGTTTACATACAAAGTGAGTAACAGGCTGCTCTTTAACCTGGAAATTTCACATACTGTTGGAGTGTGGATAGCTATGAATTGGGTTCAGTCAATATGAATTGTATCCACTCGGAGTGAAAGCGTAAAGAGTTGTGACTTCAGGCTAACTGGGATCCAAGGAAAGAGGGCCCATGAATAATTGCTTTCGTCACGCGTTGGCTTTAAGCACAAATGAAGATAAAAATAAGGTTGTAAACAAGTTTAGAATGCCTTATAAAAAGTTGTTGGGAAGAGAACCTTCTCAAGGACAACTCGGAATGAACTATGCAAGCTGGTCTTGTTAATGATGTACTGCTCCTTCATCGGGTAAGTGGGAGTTCTGTTCACAAACAGGGCATATAAAGACACAAACACAATTTACAAAATAATGGTTGGAATGCGAGCCTTTACAGGTAATCAAGTCTTAAAGGTACAGACAATGTGAGTGGAGAGAGGGGTTAAGCACAGGTTAAAGAGATGTGTATTGTCTCCAGCCAGGACAGTTAGTGAGATTTTGCAAGCCCAGGCAAGTCGTGGGGGTTACAGATAGTGTGACATGAACCCAAGATCCCGGTTGAGGCCGTCCTCATGTGTGCGGAACTTGGCTATCAGTCTCTGCTCAGCGACTCTGTGTTGTCGGGTGTCATGAAGGCCGCCTTGGAGAACGCTTACCCGAAGATCAGGGGCCGAATGCCCGTGACCGCTGAAGTGTTCCCCAACAGGAAGAGAACACTCTTGCCTGGTGATTGTCGGGCGGTGTTCATTCAGCCGTTGTCTTAGCGTCTGCATGGTCTCCCCAATGTACCATGCCTTGGGACATCCTTTCCTGCATTGGGGAGACCATGCAGACGCTAAGACAACTGGGATCTTGGATTCATGTCACACTATCTGTAACCCCCACGACTTGCCTGGGCTTGCAAAATCTCACTAACTGTCCTGGCTGGAGACAATACACATCTCTTTAACCTGTGCTTAACCCTCTCTCCACTCACATTGTCTGTACCTTTAAGACTTGATTACCTGTAAAGACTCACATTCTAACCATTATTTTGTAAATTGAGTTTGTGCCTTTATATACCCTATTTGTGCACAAAACTCCCACTGAAGGAGCAGCGCTCCGAAAGCTAGTGGCTTGTGCTACCAAATAAACCTGTTGGACTTTAACCTGGTGTTGTGAGACTTCTTACTGTGTTTACCCCAGTCCAACGCCGGCATCTCCACATCCTTGTTAATTATGCCCATAGGCCAATAAAAAACACCATAGTTCATGACCCCTGAAAAAGCCAAATGTCAGAAATCGTGACCATTTCAATACCTTGGTTTTGATTGATAAAAGTGTGCACAGTGGGGGTAATGCTATGCTCAGAGAAGTGGATTACTTTCTATTTCAGGCACCCAGATACTCCCAGGTTAGGTTTTGATTAGGTATATATAAAAAAATATATTTATATTGTGCCTTTTACAACCACCAACTGTCTCAAAGCCAAAGTACTTCTGAACTGCATTCACTAATGTAAGAAACATGGCAATCAATCTGCACACTACAAATCCCATAAACAGTAATGTGATAATGGCCAGTTAATTTCTTTTATGTGATGTTGGTTGAAGGAGAAATACTTGCTAGGACTCTGGAGAAATCGGCATGATGGCACAGTGGTTAGCATCACAGCCCCAGGGACCCGGGGTTCAATTCAGCCTGGGTAAGATGCTCTGTCAGAGAGTCAGTGCAGACTCAATGGACCAAATGGCCTCCTTCTGCACTCTAGGGATTGTATGATTCAATGAAAACTCCCCTCGTTTGTTCATTGTCACCATAGCCTTTGTGGGGCCGTTTTCATGGTCCTGCTTCTTCTCTGGCTTCGACCAATTGTTCTTCTTCCTCTTCCTCAGTGTCTTCTTCAATTGTTGCCAAGGTGAAACCGTTGGGTCTTCATTTCAAATGTCTAATGTCTGTCCATGACCATCTTTCTCGATCTGTCCTTATCAACTCTAGTCTTCCAGATTGCCTGGATCCACTACAGTTCACCGATCGCCGCAACAAGGACACCATCTCCCTGGCCCTACACTCAACCCTGGAACATCTGGATAACAAAGACACCTATGTCAGACTCCTATTTATTGACTACAGTTCAGCCTTCAATACTATTCTTCCCACAAAACATATCTCCAAACTCCGTGGCCTGGGACTCGGCTCCTCCCTCTGCAACTGGATCCTGAACTTCCTAACTCACAGACCACAATCAGTAAGCATAGGCAACAACAACACCTCCACGATCATCCTCAACACTGGTGCCCCACAAGGCTGTGTCCTCAGCCCCTTACTATACTCCTCAGAAACCTATGACTGTATGGCCAAATTCCCCTCCAACTCGATTTTCATGTTTGCTGATGACACCATTGTAGTTGGTTGGATCTCAAACAATGACGAGGCGGGGTACAGGAATGAGATAGAGAATCTGGTGAAATGGTGCGACAACAATAATCTCTCCCTCAGTGTCAGTAAAATGAAAGAGCTAGTCATTGACTTCAGGAGATGTAATGGAGGACACGCCCCTGTCTACTTCAACAGTGATGAAGTGGAAATGGTCCAGAGCTTCAAGTTTCTTGGTGTTCAGACCACCAGCAATCTGTCCTGGACGCTCCATGCTGAATTTATAGTTAAGAAAGTTCACCAACGCCTCTATTTTCTTAAAAGGCTAAGGAAATTTGGCACGTCCACTACGATTCTCACTAGTTTTTACAGATGCACCATAGAAAGCATCCTTTCCGGATCCATCACAATTTGGTATGGCTCCTGCTCTGACCAGGACCGCAAGAAACTACAAAGAGCTGTGAACAAAACCCAATGCAGTTCCAGGTAGAATCATAGAATAGAATAGAATCCCTACAGTGTAGAAGGAGGCCATTTGGCCCACCGAGTCTGCACCGACCACAATCCCACCCAGGCCCTATCCCCTTAACCCCGCTTATTTACTTTGCTAGTTCTCCTGACACCAAGGGGCAATTTAGCATGGCCAATCAACTTAACCTGCACATCTTTGGAGTGTGGGAGGAAACCAGAGCACTCAGAAGAAACCCACGCAGACACAGGAAAAATGTGCAAACTCCACACAGACAGTGACCTGAGGCCGGAATTGAACCTGAGTCCCTGGCGTTGTGAGGCAGCAGTGCTAACCACTGTGCCACCCTCCCACCCATTGGCTCTGTCTACACTTCCTGCTGCCTCAGGAAAGCAGCCAGCATAATCAAGGTCCCCACGCACTCTGGACATTCTCTCTTACATCTTCTTCCATCAGGAAAAAGATACCAAAGTCTGAAAAGGGCGGCACACTGACTCCACCCTGGGGGAGATAGATTTCTGAACGTCTATTCCAGTCTGGGATCACTCCATGAGGACGGATCTGTCAGCTGTGTCCCAGAGGTGACAGTCTCATCTCGAACTCAGGATGGTCTAATTTCAAATCCCACATCAGAGAAATGAGCTCATGATCCAGGCAAGCAATTCAGTGCCATACTGTGGGGCCACACTGCCAGAGGTGCCACCTTAGGAATGAGACATTAAGCTGCCTGGTTGCTCAGATGGACATAAACAACTCCGCATTTATGAAGGATAGTGGTGTTCTCCCCAGTGTCCTGACCAATTGCTATCCCTCAACCACCATCATGCTACTGCTTGTAGGATCTTACTGTACTCACATAGGCTGTTGCATTTCTGACATTTACAAGAGACTGAAGTTGAAAAGTATTTGAGTGGATGTGAAACGCTTTGGGGTGTGCTGAGGCTGCGAAAGGCACCAGATAAATGCAAACCGTTGCTTCTTAAACAGTGAAGGGAAAGGGACGAAAGCGGGGCAGCAAAGGCAAATCCAGTCAGTCTGCACATCACCAACTGACAGGACACTTATTTGATACCCACCATGAGATCAAGCATGAAAGTGGTTAAGAAAGAATGACACCATGCCAGCTGAAAAAACAGAGTTCCGTATTGGAGAAAAGAGTGATACTTTCCCCAAAACACATTGACAATTGTCAATGCTGTCACTGAATTCAAAGTAATTCTAATCATATCACGTTTCTTTTTAGCACTCAGGACTGATGGCATTGTTTCTTAACAAAGCTGCTACCCCCTTCTTCCTTCATCATACCCAGAGCAAATTCCCATCCGCTTAATGAAAACCTTTAATGGTCTCACTGCAGTCTATCTTTGTAATCTTCTCTAGCCCTAGAATTGATCAGCAACTCTGGGCTTTTGCCCATCCGCCGCACCCGCCACTTCAACCCCACATTCAGTTCTTTAGACCCACGCTTTAAACTCCTCAGCCACAATCTCGCCTCTTATCATCCTGAAAACCCACCTCTTTGACCAAACATTCAGTCATCCTTTCCCACATAGAATCCCTGCAGAATCATAGAAACCCTACAGTGCAGAAGGAGGCCATTCGGCCCATCGAGTCTGCACCGACCACAATCCCACCCAGGCCGTATCCCCATAATCCTATATATTTACCCCACTAATCCTCTAACATATGCATCCTGGGACACTAAGGGACAATTTAGCATGGCCAATCAACCTAACCCACACATCTTTGGACTGTGGGAGGAAACCGGAGCACTTGGAGGAAACCCACACAGACACGGGGAGAACATGCAAACTTCACACAGACAGTGACCCGAGGCCGGAATTGAACCCAGGTCCCTGGCGCTGTGAGGCAGCAGTGCTAACCAGTGTGCCACCGTGCCGCCCCATATATCCTTATTCACTAGTGTTTTGTACCTGTTAACTCTGCTTTGCAGTGCTTGGAGGCATTTTCCTATGTTAAAGGTGCTGCGCATGCAAGTTAATCTTGTGGTAGATGTCAAGTCGAAGACTGGCGATTCATTCTACAGGAAATTTTTATGAGGTGTGATAAGGTGCCTTGCAATGTTATTCTTTGTTAAAAACTAGGTAAGTAAATGAATAAAGGGGGTTAAATAAGAAAAAAAAAACTTGTGTTTAATTCATTGCACTTGCTCATGTTTAGGTCCCAGTGCAACTGGTGGCTGAGTGAGCCAAATCTGCTCTATTCCTGCATGACATGGGCTCAGATTGTTGTACTTGGCAGGTTTCTCTTAAATGAATTTTTCAGAAAGGACAAAAAACAGTTTCAGTGATTAGTATTGTGATATCATCTCCATGAAATGAGGAGTATTCTAAGCAAATATGTTTTAAATCCTACAACTGAGGCAATTCTATTTTCCACTCGTCCGCCTTCTCCCGAAGGTAGGGGCTCCTGCCGTCAGCTGCCAATTTCCATGCTCGAGCCTAAGCAATGAACGATGGTGGACGATTTTACAGCTGAAGTCCTCACAGCTAAACTCAAACCCTGTTCTCACGTGATGGACACCGTTTCCAGGATGGTAGGTCACGGCAATCTGAGCAGCAGTGGGGGATCAACAGAAGACCATCTATCTCTGCCCGCCTGTAATTAGCTAAGTCAGCCAAAACTCTCTGGGTCCATGTGCTTCAGCTCCTCATCAGAACAACTCACTCAGAGGAGTCACGCACATTTTGTCCAGATTTTGTGTGCAGCAAGTGTGAGGCAGGAAAGAACATTCCTGTACACCAAGTTCGCATTCCAATTGCTTGGAAGAAATCTCCATATCCTAACTACTCCAGGATCTGTTCACTTTTCACCACTGTGTTTACGGACCTACATTCTCATCCTCGTTTTCAAATTCCTCTCTGCACCAGCCCTTCCCTAGCTGCTCTCTCCTCCAGTCCTACAAGCCTCCCAAGTCTGTGAGCTCTTCCAATTCTTGCCTCTTGCACACCTGGATTGTCATTGCTCAGCCATCTGTTCCTCCATAGGCAACAACACCTCCTCCACGATCATCCTCAACACCGGTGCCCCACAAGGCTGTGTTCTCAGCCCCCTACTATACTCCTTATACACCTATGACTGTGCGGCCAAATTCTCCTCCAACTCGATTTTCAAGTTTGCTGAGGACACCACTGTAGTGGGTCAGATCTCAAACAATGACGAGACAGAGTACAGGAATGAGATAGAGAATCTGGTGAACTGATGCGGCAACAATAATTTCTCCCTCAATGTCAACAAAACGACGGAGATTGGCATCGATTTCAGGAAGCGCAGAGGAGAACATGCCCCTGCCGACATCAACGGGGACGAAGTAGAAAGGGTCGAGACCTTCAAGTTTTTAGGTGTCCAGATCACCAACAACCTGGTCCTGGTCTCCCCATGCCAACACTATAGTTAAGAAAGCCCACCAACGCCTCTACTTTCTCAGAAGACTAAGGAAATTTGGCATGTCAGCTACGACTCTCACCAACTTTTACAGGTGCACCATAGAAAGCATCCTTTCTGGTTGTATCACAGCTTCATATGGCTCCTGCTCTGCCCAAGACCAGAAGAAACTACAAAAGGTTGTGAATGTAGCCCAATGCATCACGCAAACCAGCCTCCCATCTATTGACTCCGTCTATACTTCCCGCTGCCTCGGCAAACATCCTTTTTCCATCAGGAAAAAGATACAAAAGTCTGAGGTCACATACCAACCAACTCAAGAACAGCTTCTTCCCTGCTGCTGTCAGGCTTCTGAATGGACCTACCTTGCATTAAGTTGATCTTTCTCTACACTCTAGCTATGACTGTAACATTACATTCTGCACTCCCTCCTTTCCTTCTCTATGAACGGTATGTTTTGTCTGTATAGCCCGCAAGAAAAAATACTTTTCACTGTATACCAATACATGTGGCAATAATAAATTAAATCAAATCAAACCATTTGCTCCATTCTCTAGAATTTTCTCTCTAAACCTCTCCAACTATCCCTCTCTCTCCTCCTTTAAGATAAAAACAATGTATATTTATTTATATAGCCCTTTTAACAGAATAAAATGTCCCAAGATGGCTCACAGGAGCTTTATAAAACAGGGCATTAGTGAGACCACATTTTGAATACAGCGTGCAGTTTTGATCTCCTTATTTAAAGAAGGATGTAAATGCTTTGGAGAGAGTTCAGAGGAGATTTACTAGATTGATACCTGGAATGAACCGTTGGTCTTATGAGGATACAGTAAGAAGTCTCACAATACCTGGTTGAAGTCCAATAGATTTATTTGGAATCACGAGCTTTGGGAGAGCTGCTCCTCGATGAAGGAGCAGTGCTTCGAAAGCTCATGATTCCAAATAAACCTGTTGGACTTTAACCAGGTGTTGTGAGACTTGTAACTGTGCCCACCACAGTCCAACGCCGGCATCTCCACCTTATGAGGATAGGTTAAAAAGGCTAGGCTTGTTTCCACTAGAGTGAGGGGTGGCTTGATTGAAGCATATAAGATCCTGAATGGTATTAACAAGATCGACGTGGAAATTATGTTTCTTCTTGTGGGTGTGTCCAGAAGTAGGGGGCACTGTTTTAAAATTAGGAGTCTCCCTTATAGGACAGAGGTGAGAATTTTTCTCCCTCAGAAGGTTGTGAGATTCTGGAACTCTCTGCCTCAGAAGGCAATGGAGGCGGGGTCATTGACTATTTTTAAGGCAGAGGTAGATAGACTCTTGTTGGGCAAGAGAATCCAAGATTATCGAAGGTAGATGGGGAAAGTGGAACTCAATGCAAACAGATCAGCCACAATTTTATTGAATGGCAGAGCAGGCTCGAGGGGCCGAATGGCCTATTCATGCTCCTATTTTAGATATTAATAAAATCTGACAGCAGGCCACATTAAGATATATTAGGTCAGATGAATGAAAGCTTGATCAAAGAGGCAGTTATTAAGGTGTGTCTTCAAAGAGAAAAGAGAAGAAAGTTGGAGAGATGTAGAGGGGGAATTCCAGAGCTTAGGGACGAAGCAACTGAAGGTATTGTCCAATGGGTGGAATGATTAAAATTGGCAGGGGGGGTTGGCGGCAGGGGTGCTCAAGGGACCCGACCCAGAGAGTCACAGGGACTGGAGAAGATTACTGAGGCATGGAAGGTCAAGGCTATGGAGAGATCCGAAAAGAAGGATGAGTATTTTTTAAATGAAGACGTTCCTTGACCAGGAGCCAATGTAGGTTAACAAGCATAGGAATTATGGGAGAGTGAGATTTATTGAGAGTTAAAAGAGAGTATTGAGTGACCTCAGGTTTATGGAGAGTAGAATGTGAGAAGCCAACGCGGATTGCTCCAGTCCAGAGGTAACATAAGCATGAACAAAGGTTTCTGCAGCAGGTTAGATGAAATATCAGGTGATGTTTCAGGTAGAAATAGCAGTCTTAGTAATGGCATGACTATGAGGTAAGATGCTCATCTCGGGGTTAAATGTGACACCAAACTACCAACAGACTGGTTTATCTCAGACTGTTGCCATGGAGAGGGATGGTGTCAGAAGCTGGGGAACAGATACTGAGAAGAGTCTGAAATAGATGGCTTTTGAGTTCCCAAGATGCTTCTTAAAGCATATCCCTTTGACAAAACTTTTCATCATCTGTCTTAATATCTCCTCTGTGGTTCAATGTCAATTTATGCTTTGAATTATGCTCTTCTCCAAAATAATGCCACCTGAGAGGGCAGATGGGGGTCTCGATTTAACAACTCATCCGAAAGATTTTATCTGTGATGGTGCAGCAACCCTTCAGTGTTGCACTGGAGCATCAGCTTTCATCTTTGTGCTCAATTCTTAAAGTGGAAGGCGATGGCCTAGTGGGATTATCACCAGACAATTAAATCAGAAGCTCAGCTAATATTTTGGGAAACCCGGGTTCGAATCCCACCATGGCAGATGGTAAAAAACACTTGGATTTAAGAATCTACTGATGGCCATGAAACCATTGTCAACTGTTGAAAAAACCCATCTACTTCTTTTGATATCCTTCACAGACATCTTGAGAGAAGGAAATCTGTCGTCCTGCTCTGGCCCACATGTGAGTCCAGAGCCACAGCAATGTGGTTGACTCTCAACTGCACTCAAGTTTAAAGGGCATCTAGGGGTGGGCAATGAATGCTGGCCAGCAGCGACGCCCATGTCCCATGAATTAATTTTTAAAAAATCCGCTACCTTTCTGACAGGTGTGAAAGTGCCGCCAAATGAGCCACATCTGAAGAAGAACAGGGGAGTTCTTTATGGTATCCTGGCCAATATTTCTCCCTCAAACAATGTGACCAAAATGGATTATCTGGTTATCACGCTGTTATGTCAGATCTTGCTGAGCACAAAATGGCTGCCACAAAATGGCTGACGACCCTTGAGGTTACTGGTTACAAATCGCTGTGGCATGTCCTGAGGCTGCGAATGGAGGTACATAAATGCAAGCCCTCTTTTTTTTCTGTATCAATCAGGTATACAGTCCCTTTACCAACCGGGGGCACCAGGGAAGCTGCAGGAACAGTTTTTAATCTATTGGGCTGCAGAGTTTTGCAGCAGTTTGTCAACTACTGCTGTGAGGCTGCGGATGAGATAATTCCCTGGCCTGGTTACTGCCTTCATTCAAAAAGAGGGAAGAAATCACTACAGCTCTGTCTCAAACAGGCTTTTGGAGAAACCAGTGGCACGCCTGCCACCTAGAGGCATGAGCAGAATTGAGGCCACGGCAGTGAGGACGACGCCATTTCATGTATTTGAAAAAGAATACAGACGGTAGAAATTCCTAGCGATCAATTGAAAACAAGCTGGTATTTTTAATCCGACAGGTGAAACAGAACGGGACAGAATAAAAAGTGCAGAGTTTCACAGCAAAATGAGAGTACACTTGCTGTATTCAACATCATCATCGTCTTACCTTTTCTTTTGGAACAGCTCCAAGCCAATCATAACGCAAGCAGTCATTTCTCGAAACATTCGGTATTCACGGTGCCACTTCTGTAACAAATGCAAATCACAGCAGGGGGAAAGCGGTTACTTTATGGGCGAATCATAGGATCCCTACAGTGCAGAAGGAGGTCATTCGGCCCATCGAGTCTGCACCGACCACAATCCCACCCAGGCCCTATCCCGCTAATCCCTCTAACATGTGCATCTCCGTACACTATGGGTCAATTTAGCATGGCCAATCAACCTAACCTGCACATCTTTGGACTGTGGGAGGAAACCAGAGCACCCAGAGAAAACCCACGCAGACACGGGGAGAATGTGCAACTCCACACAGACGGTGACCCAAGCCGGGAATCAAATCCAGATCCCTGGAACTGTGAGGCAGCAATGGTAACCGCTGTGCTGCCGCGCCGCCCGTATCATATTTCCGAGTATCATATTTCCCTATAGCTTCCTTCTCCCACACGATATCGAGCCTGCGCCTACATCTCCCCCACCCCTCCCCCCGAGGAAACCATGTCCTGGTTGAGATAGGGCACTGTGTTGCCATCTGGTGCCTTTTCCGAATGATCATGTGTCTGGAGCCCGGGCACTGAGTGATGTCTGACTATGAGTTGGATGCCGTCCTCATCCAACACTCTCATACTCCCACTTTCCAGCAGAAATCCTCTTGTGCATCCTCCATCTCCTTTGTCCCACCATCGGCAGCAGTGCCCTCAGTGGTCTAACCCCCATACTCTTTAATTCCTTTTCTGAGCCTTTCTGACTTTCCAGTTCTCTCTGTTTCTTTAAGCTGCTGCTTAAAACTTATCTCGTTGACCAAGTGTTTAGTCACTTGTCCTACTAACTCCTCCCTCAGTCTGTGTCAGATTTTTATTGGTTACATTCGCCAAGGTGTCTTGAGATGTTTTACTTTATTAAATAAGAGCAAGTTGTTGTGGAGTCAGGGGGAAGTGTTCAGGGCCCTCCGCAGAGAGCGGCTGGCACACCGGGGATATTTCTAACCTCTGTGCCTCGTTACTTCAAGCTGACCTGCACAGTTCAGGAACCAGAGAGGCACAGAGGTAAAGTCAATCATATTTTTGTTTTGCTGGACTATCAGAGGGACAATTCACCGACTAACCATTTTTCAGACAGAATTGCAGCTGGCCATTCAATAAATGGGAGCATTGCACCTGAGGCCTATCAGCAATTGTCAAAATATAGCAATCAGAGAATCCCTACATTACAGGAGGAGGCCATTCAGCCCATCGAGTCTGCACCGACAACAATCCCACCCAGGCCCTATCCCCGTAACCCCACATATTTACCCCGCTAATCCCTCTAACCTACGCATGTTGGGACACGCTAAGGGGCAATTTAGCATGGCCAATCCACCTAACCCGCACATCTTTGGACTGTGGGAGGAAACTGGAGCACCCGGAGGAAAGCCACGCAGACACGGGGAGAATGTGCAAATTCCACACAGACAGTGACCCAAGTCAGGAATCAAACCCGGGTTCCTGGAGTTGTGAGGCAACACTGCTAATCACTGTGGCACCATGCCGCCCATGTTCACTTCTCTGCATGGACACTGGTTTGTTCCCTAAGGCAGGAATGCAGGAAGATCTTTCACTCTGTAACGCTGGGGCCAATGAGAGCATCCACGCAGCAGCCCTGGCTATGATCAGCTAACTTGGCACTGACTGGGCACAGACAGCCTGCATCTTAATAGTCTCCGTGGCATTGCTATACACACTGAAACATCTTTCTGCTCGGTACAAAATGAGATTGCACACATTTGGAGATAGCCTTAGTTTTGTCATGCAGAATGAATCAAATCGTCAGGCATTTGGTCCTTGAGCAAATGCAGAAACTTCCCAGCCTAGTCCCGCAGAATTACCAGTTTGTAGATTCAACATGAACAGGACAAACCACCTGAATCGAAATGGCTTCCTGAAACCATAGCTAACAAAACAAAAATCACTTCCATTTATAAATTCTCAGCTCATCCAAGTGACAGATGATCGTGCGGAGAAGTCGAGCAGCAGCTACCGGCAAATACATGAACAAAATGGATCAACTAGTGAGCTGCTTTTTGTGGAATCTTGCTGAGCAGTAACTGGCTGCTACATTTCCCTACAATTAAAAGAGTGCCAATGGTCCAGATGTATATCATTGGCTCTGAAGTGCTTTGGGACAATGTGAAGTAACTTTCCAAATATAAATTCTCTCTGTTTTTTAAAAAGTAGTACCAACCACTTCTGATTCAGTCAGACAGTGGTTAGCACTGCTGCCTCACAGCACCAGGGACCTGGGTTCGATTCCCGGCTTGGGTCACTGTCTGTGTGGAGTTTGCACATTCTCCCTGTGTCTGCGTGGGTTTCCTCCGGGTGCTCCGGTTTCCTCCCACAGTCCAATGATGTGCAGGTTAGGTGGATTGGTCATGCTAAATTGCCCCTTAGTGTCAGGGGGACTAGCTAGGGTAAATACATGGGGTTGTGGGGATAGGGCCTGGGTGGGATTGTGGTCGGTGCAGACTTGATGGGCCGAATGTCCTGCTTCTGCACTGTAGGGTTCTATGATTCTGATGGGTGTAGATTACAGCTCCTACTGCATTGCAACTTCTGAGGAAGACTCTGACTATAGAGGTGGGTTTTATGTTGCAGACTGAGACTGTCCCAAATTCCAGATTGTATCGCAACAAGTAGATAAAACACCAGCTCACCCTGATAACTGTACACATTCAGAAGCACCTGAAGGATTTGGAGAGGTTACAGAATAGATTCCAGGGATGTGGGGTTTTGTGGAATAATTGGAGAATCTGGGGCGGTTAACCTTAGCAGTGGTTAGCACTGCTGCCTCACAGCACCAGGGATCCGAGTTCAACTCTGGTCACTGTCTGTGTGCACTTTGCACGTTCTCCCCATGTCTGTGTGGGCTTTCTCCGGGTATTCCGATTTCCTCCCACAGTCCAAAGATATGCAGGTTAGGTGGACTGGCCATGCTAAATTGACCCTTAAGTATCCAAAGGTGTATAGGTTAGGGGGATTAGCTGGGTAAATGTGTGGGATTATGGGGGATAGGGCCTGGGTAAAGATGCTCTGTCGGAGAGTCGGTGCAGACTCGATGGACCTCCTTCTGCACTGTAGGGATTCAATGATTCTAGAGTATGGAAGGATAAGAGGAGAGCTGAAAGAGGCACTTAAAATCATGAAGGGTTTAGATAAACAAATTGTTTTGAATGGCTGAAGGCTCAGTAACCAGAGGACACAGTAGTTTACAGTAATTGGCAATAGTACCTGAGGTGATAACAAGAAAAACTTTCACACAATTACTAGATTCAAAAGAGAATTGAATGAATATCTGAAGAAAAAAATTGCAGTGATGGGGTAAGAGTCAGGGACCGGAATCACTGGATTGCTCATTGGAAGAGCCGAACCAGAATGGATGGACTGAATGGCATCTTTCTATGCTATGCCATTTTATGATTCGTGAAGAAGTTTTTCACACCATCACTCCGGGCTGGATTCAAACCTCGGTCTCAGGGTGAGGAGGCTGCTGACTGAAATATTGATAAATATTCAGATGCTAGCTCGAATTACAAACTTTTCTGTAAAGGCGGATGGTATGTTTTGCCTGGTTGTTTAACTCAGCAGTGTTAGTGTAGCGAATTGGCAGCATGGAGACTAAACCTAAACAAGTAATCCAGATGTGGTCTAACCACGGCCAGATGCAACTTCAAAATCACCTACTTTGGCTTATAAATCACAAAGCCTGGCCATATGCTGCAACGTTTTGTTTTATTGACCATCTGTGGTAAGTGAAGCAATGTCCTCCACCCTGTGCATTCCCTCAAGCATTTCACCATTTAGTATGTGCTGAGTATTTTTTTGATTCTTCTAATCTCCTGTCTTTACACTTCCCTGCGTTAAACTCTGTCAGATATCTCTCCCCCGCCCCCAGTGACCCAGACTGTCTGGATTCCACTGGATTATCGCACACGGGTCAGCATCGTTCACTCTCGCACCAAGTTCGGAGTCATCTATAAACTTATCAATTAGCTGTGGAATGCTGTGGAGCTTCCCGAAGGGGTGGAACACTACAAATGCAAGTTCCTTCTGAATACCATTAAATAAAATTTGAAAGAGCAGTCCCAAACTCAATCCCGGTGGGACTGCATTTTCAAGTCGTTTCCACCAATATCTCTGCACTTTTCTGTCCACTATCTTCACTGACAGTTCTCCAACTGCCTTTGCATTTCAAAACATCCCCCGCCTAATAAGAACATAAAAACTAGGAGCAGGAGGAGACCATCAAGGCCCACCGAGCCCACCCTGCCACTCAACGACATCATGGCTCAGTGGCACGGTGGCACAGTGGTTAGCACTGCTGCCTCACAGCGGTTAGCACTGCTGCCTCACAGCGGCTAGCACTGCTGCCTCACAGTGGCTAGCACTGCTGCCTCACAGCGCCAGGGACCTGGGTTCAAATCCCAGCTTGGGTCACTGTCTGTGGAGTCTGCACATTCTCCCCGTGTCTGCGTAGGTTTCCTCCAGGTGCTCCGGTTTCCTCCCACAGTCTAAAAGACGTGCTGGTTAGGTGGATTGGTCATGGTAAATTGCCCCTTAGTGTCGGGGGAACTAGCTAGGGAAATTGCATGTGGTTATGAGGATAGGGCATGGGTGGGATTGTGGTCGGTGCAGACTCGATGAGTCGAATGGCCTCCTTCTGCACTGTAGGATTCTGTAGGATTATATGGCTGATCTTCTATATAAGCACCATTTTCCTGCATTACCGCTGCATCCCTTGATCTTTCTAATATACAGAAATCTATCGATCTCAGTTTGAACGTACTGAATGATGGGAGTCTCCACAGCCCTCTGGGACAGAAAAGTTCCAAAAGTTCACCACATTCTGAAATTTCTCCTCATCTCAGTCCCCAAATGGACTGTGTCCCCTGGTTCTTGTCACCACCCAGCCTGGGGAAATGTGCTTCCTGCATCTACTCTGCTGATAACTTAAGAAAGAGGAGCAAGATTCTCATTGTCAGGCCGAAATGGGACCTAGAATCTATAGAATCCCTACAGTGCAGAAGGAGACCATTCAGCCCATCGAGTCTGCACTGACCACAATCCCACCCAGGCCCTATTCCCATAACCCCACATATTTACTGTGAATCCCCTGACACTAGAGTCAACATAACCCACACATCCTTGGAGTGTGGGAGGAAACCGGAGCACCCAGGGGAAACCCATGCAGACACGGGGAGAATGAGCAGACTTGACACAGGGAGTGACCCGAAGCCGGAATCGAACCCGGGCCTCTGGTGCTGTGAGGCAGCAGTGCTAACCACTGTGCTGCCGTGCCGACCTGCTCTTGTTCTTCTAGCACCTTTTTCCCCTGATTAACACTTTATTTTTAAATTGCTTATGATCCACCCTAGTCCCATGACAATATGACCACCAAATCAATGGGATAGAGTAGGGCAGTGGGATTGTTTGTACAAGCTGAATGGCCACTCCCTGTGTTATATGGTTCTGAGCAAACCTAAACAAACCTTCTTGGTGGTATAATCACTCACTACATATAATATAGCAGCCAATTTGCACACAGCAAGGCCCAATGAATAACAATGAGAGAAATGATTAGTAAAACTGTTTTAGTGATTTTGATTAAGGGATAAATATTGGCCAAGATGCCAGGGTGAACTGCCCTTTTCTTCTAGTGAATAGTTTTATGAAATCTTGGTTTTTACATCCACCTAAGAAAGTCTCATCAGAACAACGGCACCTTTGAATGCTGTTCATAGTGTACATTAATGATTGAGACGTGAATGTGGGAAGTACGATCATCAAGTTCACAGATCACACGAAAATTGGTGACGTGGTAAAAAGCAAGGAGGTAACCTGAGATTACAGAATAATATAGGCTGGCTGGTCAGATGGGTAGAACAGTGGCAAATGGAATCTAACCCTGAAAAGTGTGAGGTGATGCATTTTGGGAGGACTAACAGGGTATGGAAGTACACAATGATGCTTGAAAGTACAGATGACCAGAGGGACCTTGGGGTGCATGTTCAAAGATCCCCAAAAGCAGCAGGACAAATAGATAAGGTGGTTAAGAAGACATATGATATACTTGCTTTTTATTAGTCGAGGCATAGTACATAAGAACAGAGGCTCTGATGGAGCTGTACAAAACACTCGTTAGGCCACAACTAGAGTACTGTGTGCAGTTCTGATCGCCACACTATACGTGCAGAGGAGATTCACCAGGATGTTGCCTGGGCTGGAGTGTTTCAGCTATGAAGAGAGCTATGAAGGCTGGGGTTGTTTTCCTTAGAGCAGAGAAGGCTGAGAGGGCACCTGATTGAAGTGCATAAAACTAAGAGGACATAGATAGGGTAGATAGGAAGGAACTTTTCCCCTTAGCAGAGGGGTCAATAACCGGGGGCGTAAATTTATAGCAATGGATTTAGAGGGGATTTGAGGAAAAGCTTTATCACCAAAGGGTGATGGGAATCTGGAACTCACTGCCTGGTCATAGAGTCACACGGTGCACACTGCCCTTCGGCCCATCCAGTCTACACCAACAATAACTATCACTAAAGTTGCGCTAATCCCATTTTCCAACACTTGTCCCATATCCTTGAATGTTATGGTGCTTCAAGTACTCATTCAAATACTTTTTAAAGGTCGTAAGGTTTCTGGCTCCGCTACCTTCCCAGGTAGTGCATTCCAGATTCCCACCACCCTCTGAGTGAGTGTTTTTTTCTCAAATTCCCTCTGAATCTCCTGCCCCTCACCCTAAAACTCTGCCCCCTCGTGACTGACCCTCAACCAAGGGGAACAGCTGCTCCCTACTCACTCTGTCAATGCCCCTCAATCGTATACACCTTATCATGTCCTCCCTGGTAGGAGAGGCAGGAACCTTCACAACATTTAAGAAGCATTTAGGTGAGCATTTGAAATGCCATAGCATACAGACCAAGTGCTGGAAAATGGCATTAGCATTTATTGATTCATTTATTAATTCATTTATTATTGTCACAAGGAGGCTCATATTAACACTGCAATGAAGTTACTGTGAAAATCCCCCAGTTGCCACACTCCAGTGCCTGAGCAGCACAGTGGCGCACTGTTGCCTCACAGCACCAGGGACCCGGGTTCAATTCCTGGCTTGGATCAGCAGTGTCTGCACGTCCTCCCCGTGTCTGCGTGGATTTCCTCCGGGTGCTCCGGTTTTCTCCCACATTCCGAAAGATGCACCCGAACAGGCGCTGGTGTGGCGCGACAAGGGGATTTTCATAATAACTTCATTGCGGTGTTAATGTAAGTCTACTTGTGACACTAATAAATAAACTTAAATTTAAAACTGTTCGGAATAGATAGGTGCGTGGTGGCCAGCATTGACACAATGGGCTGAAAGTCCTCTTTCTGTGCTGCAAAACTCTATGACTGTTCTGGGAGTGTGGGCCTAGGTTATATGCTTGAGGCACCGGATGCAGGGACTCGGGTTCATAGCAAAATGCAATTGACTGAGCTAAGGCTGACACACACAATGCCATCTGGTTTATTAAAGCCTTAAGCAACAGGTGGGAAACACGACAAATAAATCTGCTGGGAAAGATTTACTGAAATGTCGCACCTTCCTCTAATACACATTCAACTTTCTCGCTACAGCAAAATACTTAGTGAATCTGGTCATGCTGATCGGATTTGTCCAGCATGGCTGCTGTAACCGACCATGCTCCACTGAAAACGCTGCTTACAATCTACTTACATGATGAATCAAACAGAAAGTAGCATTGGGATCATTATTTCCCCAAGGACCCAACTTTGATGGAAGATGATAGGTGATATTGGGTACTGAAATAAAACCAAATGCTTCCTGCAGGTGTAACAAACTATACATGTGAAAATTTACAAGCACGGAAATGGTGGTGATTGGGGGGGTGGGGGGTAGAAAGCATTTCACTCTCCAAAACGTTCTCTCTATTTTTCTTTCTGAAACGCGTGGGTGTTTTAAGTGCATGGCCCCTAGAACTTTTTCAGCCTGAACACGCACTCACAATAATTTAGAAACACAGAAACGTAGAAGATAGGAGCAGGAGGAGGCCATTCGGCCCTTCGAGCCTGCTCCGCCATTCATCACGATCATGGCTGATCGTCCAACTCAATAGCCTAATCCTGCTTTCTCCCCATAACCTTTGATCCCATTCGCCCCAAGTGCTATATCCAGCCGCCTCATGAATACATTCAATGTTTTGGCATCAACTACATCCTGTGGTAGTGAATTCCACAGGCTCACCACTCTTTGGGTGAAGAAATATCTCCTCACCTCCGTCCTAAATGGTCTACCCCGAATCCTCAGACTGTGACCCCTGGTTCAGGACACACAGAAAGGTCAAGCTTATGCTCAGCTAGTAAGTGAACATTTGCCTTGCTGTGCAACCATGGAGTTTGAAGGGAACACAGGTCTCCAGTGACTGTACCATCAGTGGCTATCAATCACGAGGACTGTCCCTAGATATAAACCAAGGGCAGTGACTTCCATCTTACCTGTTGCAGAAAAGGCATCGCAATTATGCAAAACACGCTAAGTAAACATTACCACTGAATCATACACAAACAGGAGGCCATTCGACCCATTAGTTCTGTGTTGGCCCTTCTAAACAGCTATCCAATCACTTGCTCTCCCTTTCCCCATAGCCCTGCAAACATTCCATTTTCAAGAGTATTCATTCAATTCTCTTTTGGAAGTTATTATTGAATGCGTTTCCATCGCCCTTTCTTTCAGACAGAGCATTCCAGATCATCATAACTCTCTGTGTTAAAAAACATCTCATCTCCCCTCTGCTTCTTAGTGAATTTTTGAACTCTGTGTCCACCCTTTATTAAACCTCCCCTGAATCTTTCACTCTCCAAACAGAGCAATCCCAGCTTTCTCCATAGCACTGAACTTCCATGCCTGCTATTATTCTGCACTGCTCCAAGATGGGGAGAAGGTGGCATAGGAGTAAAGTCACTGGACTAGCAATCCAGAGGCCCAGGCTAATACCCTGGAGACACGGGTTCAAATCCCACCATGGAATTTAAATTCAATTAATAAAATCTGGAATATAAATTTAGTCTCAGTAATGGTGACCATGACAACTATCAGCATTGTTGTAAAAAGCCATCTGGTTCACTAATGCTCCTTAGGGGAGGAGATTTATTGTCCTCACCTCGTCTGACCTACATGAGACTCCAGGCCCATGGCAGTTAACTAGTAACTGTCCCCTGAAATGGCCGAGGAAGCCAATCCATTCAAGGGCAATTAGGGATGGCCAACAAAGTCCTTGCCAGTGATGCCCACAGCCCATGAAAGAATAAACAGAAAAAACAGTTTGAAGTCTATTTATTAGTGTCACAAGTAGGCTTACATTATCACTGCAATGAATGAAGTTACTGTGAAAATCTCCTAGTTGTCACACTCCGGCATCTGTTTGGGTACATCAAGGGAGAATTTAGCATGGCCAATGCACCAAATTTGCATGTTTTTCAGATTGTGGGAGGAAACTGGAACACCCGGAGGAAACCCACATGGATACGGGGAAAATGTGCAGACTCCACACAGACAGTGACCCGAGCCGGGAATTGAACCCGGGTCCCCGGCGCTGTGAGGCAGCAGTGTTAACTACTGTGCCACCGTCCTTTAAAAGGAAAGTAGACAAATACATGAGGGTAAGGAGAATAGAATGATACACAGTACATAGAACATAGAACATTACAGCGCAGAACAGGCCCTTCGGCCCACGATGTTGCACCGACCAGTTAAAAAAAAACAAAAAAACTGTGACCCTCCAACCTAAACCAATTTCTTTTCGTCCATGAACCTATCTACGGATCTCTTAAACGCCCCCAAACTAGGCGCATTTACTACTGATGCTGGCAGGGCATTCCAATCCCTCACCACCCTCTGGGTAAAGAACCTACCCCTGACATCGGTTCTATAACTACCCCCCCTCAATTTAAAGCCATGCCCCCTCGTGCTGGATTTCTCCATCAGAGGAAAAAGGCTATCACTATCCACCCTATCTAAACCTCTAATCATCTTATATGTTTCAATAAGATCCCCTCTTAGCCGCCGCCTTTCCAGCGAAAACAATCCCAAATCCCTCAGCCTCTCCTCATAGGATCTCCCCTCCATACCAGGCAACATCCTGGTAAACCTCCTCTGCACCCTCTCCAAAGCCTCCACATCCTTCCTGTAATGTGGGGACCAGAACTGCACACAGTACTCCAAGTGCGGCCGCACCAGAGTTGTGTACAGTTGCAACATAACGCTACGACTCCTAAATTCAATCCCCCTACCAATAAACGCCAAGACACCATATGCCTTCTTAACAACCTTATCTACTTGATTCCCAACTTTCAGGGATCTATGCACACATACACCTAGATCCCTCTGCTCCTCCACACTATTCAAAGTCCTCCCGTTAGCCCTATACTCAACACATCTGTTATTCCTACCAAAGTGAATTACCTCACACTTCTCCGCATTAAACTCCATCCGCCACCTCTCGGCCCAACTTTGCAACCTGTCTAAGTCTTCCTGCAAACTACGACACCCTTCCTCACTGTCTACCACACCACCGACTTTGGTGTCATCAGCAAATTTGCTAATCCACCCAACTATACCCTCATCCAGATCATTAATAAATATTACAAACAGCAGTGGCCCCAAAACAGATCCCTGAGGTACACCACTTGTAACCGCACTCCATGATGAATATTTACTATCAACCACCACCCTCTGTTTCCTATCCGCTAGCCAATTCCTGATCCAATTTCCTAGATCACCCCCAATCCCATACATCTGCATTTTCTGCAGAAGCCTACCATGGTGAACCTTATCAAACGCCTTACTAAAATCCATATATACCACGTCCACTGCCTTGCCCCCATCCACCTCCTTGGTCACTTTCTCAAAAAACTCAATAAGGTTAGTAAGGCACGACCTACCTGCCACAAAACCATGCTGACTATCACCTATCAATTCATTACTCTCCAAATAACTATAAATCCTATCCCTTATAATTTTTTCCAACATCTTGCCGACAACAGAAGTGAGACTCACCGGTCTATAATTCCCGGGGAAGTCTCTGTTCCCCTTCTTAAACAATGGGACAACATTCGCTAACCTCCAATCTTCTGGTACTATACCAGAGGCCAACGACGACCTGAAGATCAGAGCCAGAGGCTCTGCAATCACTTCTCTTGCCTCCCAGAGAATCCTTGGATAAATCCCATCCGGACCAGGGGATTTATCTATTTTCAGACCCTCCAGAATATCCTGCACATCCTCCTTATCAACTGTAATACTGTCTATTCTACTCCCTTGCAACCCAGTGTCCTCCTCAGCTATATTCATGTCCCCTTGCGTGAACACCGAAGAGAAATATTGGTTCAATGCTTCACCAATCTCCTCCGGTTCCACACATAACTTCCCTCTGCCATCTATAACTGGCCCTAAACTTGCCCTAACCAACCTTCTGTTCTTGACATACCTATAGAACGCCTTAGGATTCTCTTTAACCCTATCCGCCAAAGTCTTCTCATGTCCCCTTTTAGCCCTTCTAAGCTCGCTCTTCAACTCCCTCTTAGCCAATCTAAAGCTTTCTAGTGCACTACCCGAGTGCTCACGTCTCATCCGAACATAAGCCTCCTTTTTCTTTTTAACCAACAAAGAAACTTTTTTGGTGCACCACGGTTCCCTAGCCCTACCAATTCCTCCTTGCCTGACAGGGACATACCTATCACAGACTCGCAGTAGCTGCTCCTTGAAAAAACTCCACATGTCGGACGTTCCCAGTCCCTGTAATCTCCTAGTCCAACCTATGTTTCCTAATTCTCTCCTAATAGCCTCATAATTACCCTTCCCCCAGCTAAAACCACTGGCCCGAGGTTCATGCCTATCCCTTTCCATCACTAAGGTGAACGTAACCGAATTGTGGTCACTATCACCAAAATGCACACCAACTTCCAAGTCTAGCACCTGGTCTGGCTCATTTCCCAGCACCAGATCCAATATAGCCTCACCTCTAGTTGGCCTGTCTACATACTGAGTCAAAAAACCTTCCTGCACGCTTTGAACAAAAACTGACCCCTCTAACGAGCTAGAGCTATAACAATTCCAGTCAATATTAGTCAAGTTAAAATCCCCCATAACAATTGCCCTATTACTTTCACTCCTAAGCAGGATTGACTCCGCAATCCTTTCCTCAACCTCTCTAGAACTTTTAGGAGGTCTATAAAAGACTCCCAACAGGGTGACCTCTCCTCTCCTATTTCTAATCTCCGCCCATACTACCTCAACAGATAAGTCCTCATCAAACCTCCTCTCTGACACTGTGATACAATCTCTGACCAATAATGCTACCCCTCCCCCTCTTCTACCTCCTTCCCTACTTCGACTAAAACATTTGAACCCCGGGACCTGCAGCATCCATTCCTGCCCCTGTTCTATCCATGTCTCTGAAATAGCCACAACATCAAAGTCCCAGGTACTGATCCACGCTGCAAGTTCACCCACTTTATTGCGAATACTCCTGGCATTGAAGTATACACATTTCAAACCCTGCTCCACCCCACCTCTGCAATGCCGTGCATTGCAGTCCCCATCCATGCATCCCTCACTTTCAGCACCACTACTCAGGATCCCTCCCCCCCCCCGAATCAGTTTAAACCTCCCTGCATGGCCTTAGCAAATTTACCCCCCAGGATATTGGTCCCCTTCTGATTAAGGTGTAGACCATCCTTCTCATAGAGGTCACACCTTCCCCAGTACGAGCCCCAATTGCTTAAGTACCTGAACCCCTCCCTCCTGCACCATCCCCTCAGCCATGAATTCAAACCTTCCCTCTCCCTATTCCTCTCTAAACTATCCCGTGGTACAGGCAAGAGTCCAGAGATAACCACTCTGTCAGTCTTGGCCTTTAGTTTCCACCCCAACTCCATAAATCCCTGCCTAATATCCCCTTCCCCTATCCTCCCTATGTCGTGTGTCCCCACATGTACAATAACTTGTGGTTTATCTCCCTCCCCCCTAAGAGTCCTGAATACCCTGTCAGACACATCCCGGACCCCAGCCCCTGGTAGGCAACACACCAACCCTGAGTCCCTACCTTTAGTTCCGACCCTCCTATCTGTCCCCTTAATTGTGGAGTAAGGTTGAAATGAGGTAGATAGAATGGTGTGAAGAATGAGCACCAGTATGTGCTAATTGGGTTGCATGGATTGCTCTGTGCTGTATACCCCATGTAACTAACTATGCTCACACACAAAGAACATCCAAACCCCACAAGATGCCAATGATTTCCAGGCAAGAGTCAAAGTCTTAATTTATAAGCATTGATAAAAGCCACTTCAGATTTCCATCAAAGAGCAAGCTATCTGAAATGCTCCGGGCACCTTCCGACATAGTTAGCCCCATTTACCTCATACTCCTCCATGTTGACTTCTTTAGGTTTGATCAGCTCAAGTTTGGCCCGAGCGATTTTCATGACACTGCGACACCTGAAACACAGAAGGAGTGGAATTAGCTTGTGTTTTAAAAGCAAACACAAGAAGATGAGAAATAGGAGGAGAGGACCAGACACTCCTTTGAGCCTGCTCCACCATTCAGTATGATCGTAGCTGATCTTGGGCCACTTTCTGACTCACTCCTTTGATTCCATAGCAAACCAAAAATCCAGTTCAGACTTAAATATATTCAGCAATGAATCACCCACAACCCTCTGGATACACAATTCCAAAGAACTGTAACCTTTGAGTCAAGAATTTTCTCCTCATCCCAGTCCTAAATGATTTACTCCTTACCCTGAGACCCCATGTTTTAGATTCCCTGGGTAAGATAAACACATTTTCAGTATCCATACTGTCGATCACCTGCGCAATTTTGTATATGTCCATGAGGTCACTTCTCATTGCTCCAAACTGCATAGAACACAGGCCTAATTCATCATAGAGCAACCTTCTCATCCCAAGGACAAACCCAGTGAACCTTTGCTCTGCCAGTTCCAAGGTGAGCGCAGCCTTCCATAGACCTCCTACGGAGGTCTCCATAGAAATGGAGACCAAAACTGCATATGGCATTCCAAATGTGATTTCACCAAAGCCCTCTGAAATTGCAGCAATAACCCTTTATTCTTGCACTCCAATTTCCTTGCACTAAAGGCCAATATGCCATTTATCTTCCTAATTGCTTGCTACATGCTGATTTTCTGTGCTCCTTGTATGAGTGACCCAAATCTTTCTGAACAGTGACAGGTGTTCATGCCTCTTAAAAAAAAATTCTGCTTTTTTAATCTTGTGGCCAAAGTGAATAACCTCACATTTTCCCACATTATACTTCATTTGCCACCCTGTTGCCCATTCACTTAACTTGTCCACATCTCTCTGTAGTTTCTTTGGGCTGGATTTGATGTGCCCCATGGAACTGTCACACAAGCAATCGACAAATTCACATTCCAAGCTATCTTTGCCAACTTGATTTGACCAATCTATTTGAAGATTAAAGTCCCTCACCATTATTGCCTTGTCTTGATTTTTTAACAACTAAGCTCTAGTTACTTCTTGTTTAATGCTTTGTCCAGCGGTATTACCATTTTTAGGGTATCTATAAACGATTCCCATCAATGCTTTCTGACCCCTGTTCTTCCTAATCTCTATCTATACTGATTCTACATCCTGATCATCTGAACCATTTCTCACTTCTGTCCTCATGTCATTCTTTACTGTGATGTGGAGTTGCCGGCGTTGGACTGGAGTAGGCACAGTAAGTACTCTCACAACACCAGGTTAAAGTCCAACAGGTTTATTTGGTAGCATGAGCTTTCGGAGCGCTGCTCCTTCATCAGGTGAGTGCAGGATTTGTTTCACAAATGGGCATATAAAGACACAAACTCAATTACAAGATAATGGATGGAATGTGAGTCTTAACAGGTAATCAAGTCTTTACAGGTGCAGACAATGTGAGTGGAAAGAGAGTTAAGCACAGGTTAAAGAGGTGTGAATTGTTTCCAGCCAGGACAGTTAGTGAGATTTTGCAAGCTCAGGCAAGACGTGGGGGTTACAGATAGTGTGACATGAACCCAAGATCCCGGTTGAGGCCATCCTCATGTGTGCGGAACATGACTATCAGTTTCTGCTCAGCGATTCTGCGTTGTCGTGTCGTGAAGGCCGCCTTGGAGAACACTTACCTGAAGATCAGAGGCTGAATGCCTTTGACTGCTGAAATGTTCCCTGACAGGAAGAGAACAGTCTTGCCTGGTGATTGTCGAGTGGTGTTCATTCAACCGTTGTCGTAGAGTCTGCATGGTCTCCCCAATGTACCATGCCTCGGGACATCCTTTCCTGCAGCGTATCAGGTAGACAACGTTGGCCGAGTCACAGAGTATGTACTGTGTACCAGGTGGATGGTGTTCTCACGTGAGACGATGGCATCTGTGTCGATGATCCGGCACGTCTTGCAGAGGTTGCTGTGGCAGGGTTGTGTGGTGTTGTGGTCACTGTTCTCCTGAAGGCTGGGTAGTTTGCTGCGTACAATGGTCTGTTTGAGATTGCGCGATTGAAGGCAAGAAGTGGAGGTGTGGGAATAGCCTTGGCGAGATGTTCGTCTTCATCGATGACATGTTGAAGGCTCCAGAGAAGATGTCGTAGCTTCTTTGCTCCGGAGAGGGGTACTGGATGACAAAGGGCACTCTGTCCGCCGTGTCCCGTGTTTGTCTTCTGAGGAGGTCTGTGCAGTTTTTCGCTGTGGCGCATCGGGACTGTCGATCGATGAGTCGAGCACCATATCCTGTTCTTATGAGGGCATCTTTCAGCGTCTGTAGGTTTCTGTTGCAACCCTCCTCATCTGAGCAGATCCTGTCTATACGGAGGGCTTGTCTGTAGGGGATGGCTTCTTTAACGTGTTTAGGGCGGAAGCTGGAGAAGTGGAGCATTGTGAGGTTATCCGTGGACTTGCAGTACAGTGAAGTGCTGAGGTGACCGTCCTTGATGGAGATGCGAGTGTCCAAGAATGCAACCGATTCCGGAGAGTAGTCCATGGTGAGTCTCTTGGTGGGATGGAACTTGTTGATGTCAGTTGTTTCAGTGATTGTTCACCATGAGTCCAAAGGAAGAAAATGTGCCACCCCTGCATGGTATTTGCGGGAGCTTGCGGTGTGCAAATTGGGTGCCACACTTTCTACGATATAACAGTGCACTTCAAAAATACTTCATTGGCTGTGAAGAACTTTGGGAATTCTCGAGGTGATGAAAAGAATTTTAGGAATGTCAGTCTTTAATTTTTCTATGTTTTATTAGCCCTGGGGATTTTTATAATACATTTTGCGCCTCTGACAGGAGATTTCCGTTGATTGGGTAACAGGCACGGAATTTCTCGTAATGATGCTCTAATCATCACGTGTTGATCAGGCTTGATGGACCAACTGGCTGTTTCCTGCCCATCATTTTATATACTTATATAAAAATAAACTTTACTTGCTGGTACCAGTTGAGTAAGAGCAGGAGAATAAATCCTTGCTCGTCTGTCCCTGATCCTCTTTGAATAGGCATGGGGTTTTTAACAAGGATTTAAATTGCCTGAACAAGCCTCACTTTAATGCTTCATCTGAAGGATGGCACTTGGGATTAAGCAGCACTCCCCTAGCACAGCGCTAGTGTGTTGACCAAGATTATACTTAAAACCTGCAGCAGGGTTGAGCCCACAGATTCTTCAGCGAGATGAAAGTGCGACCATCCAAGCCAATCTGACATCGATTTATTTTACTATGCCTAATACCGTCTGCCAGTCTAATGACTGATATTGATTAAAGTGGTGATTTACTTCTGTGCTCTCTCTCCTTCCTTGCCGAACTCCCCCCCTGGTTTACTCTTTCACAGGTGCCGGGTGACCTTCAGAATGTCAGGTCAAGTGGTCATTCTGCTGAAAGAGCCTGGACATTATCAGTGGGGTCACAGCTAACCCTAACCTGTCTTTGGCTGACATTTACACACTTAACACTCTGCAGCACAGGGTCACTGGCTTATGATTAAGAGCAGAAATCCCGCCTGACCTTTTTTTTTCTCTTCTTGAGACTGAATTGCTTACTGCAAAATTATACTTTCTTCAGAAAATGTCTGAAGATACATCAGAACACAGGTCAAGAGCAGCAGTATGTAAAGCGTTTTACAGATTAGTTTAAATACAGCACACAGCACTCTATACACTTCTGACTCACTCCACTGACAATGTAAGTTGCATCACGCACCTATCTATTCCGAACAGTTTTAAATTTAAGTTTACATTTCAGAGCTGCCTGAAGAATTTGACAACGAGAGCCCTTCTCACACCAGCCAAGACATGTCTTGTTGGAAAATTCTGGCTGGTCTGAATGCCTCAAGCTAACGCAACACAGACCAGGACCAGACCTGGGAATCTGTCTGTCAGTATGACTCGGATTCCACAGTAGCTAGTACTTTTACGAACTGACCAATTGATCCACTGCAGCTTTCAAGAGGTAACTTAGGAGAGATCAACATAATTAATGAGTTCTTAGTCTAACAACAGCTCATAAATAATTGTCAACTTGTTCTTTATTTGAAGTTTCAGCAGTGGAAGGTCAGTGGAAGTTGAAGAGGTCCAATCAAGTGTCAAGTGTTGTGGGAAGGGGGGGATTTATTGCATTCCAAACTAATGTTCAATATAAGGTGATGCGAAGAATTTGAATTAGTGCCAGCCCAGTTCAAGATATCCAGCAGGCTGAATAAGTGATATCAGTAAATGGGAGATACAAAGACAGGGAAGGTAGCGGGGCAGTAATATTGTGACTGAACTAGTAATCCAGAAACCCAAGGTAATGCTCTGGGGACTTGGGTACGAATCCCACCATGGCGGATAAATTTAAAAATCTGGAATTAAAAGTTGAAACTTTTGTTGAATGTCATAAAACCCATCTGATTCAAAGATGCCCTTTCTGGAAGGAAATCTGCTGGCCTACATTGGCTCCAGACCTAGAGTAATGTGGTTGACTCTTAACTGCCCACTGAAATGGCCGAGCAAGCCACTCAATTGTATCACAATCATTGAAAGTCTATAAGGAATGAAACTGGACTGACCACATGACATTGACCTAGGCACCAGAAATGACAACAGCAAACTCAGCCCTATCGGTCCTGCAATCTCCTTAAAGAACAAAGAACAGTACAACACAGGAACAGGCCGTTTGGCCCACCAAGCCTGCGCCGATCATGTTGTCCTACCTAGACAAACTGCCTGTATCCCTCTATACTCCCTCTGCCTGTTCATGTACCCATCCAGATAAGTCTGCAATGAAGTTACTGTGAAAATTCCCTAGTCGCCACAAGAGATGAAGTCCTATCTTCACACTGAGGATACCCTCCATTGTGTTGTGTGGCACTATCACTGCACCCAACCAGCAGCAACAGAATTGTACTCAACCACAATCTGTAACCTGGCATATCCCCCACTCTGCAACTAGCATCAAGCCAGGGAATCAACCCTGGTTCAATGAACAGTGCAGGAGGACATGTCAGGAGTAGCACCAGGCACACCTAAAATGAGGTGTCAACCTGATGAAGTACAACACAAGATTATTTGTGTGTCAAACAGCAGAAGCAGGACAGAGCTAAGCAATTCCACAACCAATGGGTCAGGTCTAAGTTCTACAGTCCTGCCACATCCAGTCATGAATGGTGGTGGACAATTAAACAACTCACTGCTGGAGGACAAGGCTCCACAAATATCCCCATCCTCAATGATGGGGAACCCAGTATATTAGTGCAAAAGACTAGGCTGAAGCAGTCGCAACAACCATCAGTCAGAAGTTCTGAGTGGATAATCCATCTTCACCCCTTCCAGAGGTCCCCAGCACCACACATGTCAGTCTTCAGCCAATTCGATTCCCTCCACGAGATATCAAGAAATGGCCGAAGGCACTGGATATTGCAATGGCTATGGACCCTGGCAATATTCCTGCTATAGTACTGAAGACTCATGCTCCAGGATTTGCCGCACCCCTAGCCACGCTGTTTCAGTACAGTTACAACACTGGCATCTACCCGGCAATGTGGAAAATTGCCCAGGTATGTCCTGTACACAAAAAACAGGACAAATCCAACCCAGCCAATTACTGTCTCATTAGTCTACTCTCAATCATCAAAGTGATGGAAGGGGTCATCAACAGTACAATCAAGTGTTGCTTGCTTAGCAATAGCCTGCTCACTGATGATCAGTTTGGGTTTCGCTAGGGCCACTCAGCTCCTGACCTCATTGAACCTCATTGGTTCAAACATGGACAAAAGAGCTGAATTCCAGTGGTGAGGTGAGAGTGACAACCCTTGACATCAAGGCAGCATTTGACCAAGTGTGGAATCAAGGAGCCCTAGCAAAACCGGATTCAATGGGAATCAGGGAAACAACACTAGATTTGTTGGAAGTCATACCGAGCACAAAGGAAGATGGTTGTGGTTGTTGGAGGTCAATCATCTCAGTTCCAGAACATCACTGTATTCTTCAGAGGAATGTCCTAGGCCCAACCATCTTCAGCTGCTTCATCAATGACATTCCTTCCATCATAAGGTCAGAAGTGGGGACATTCATTGATGATTGCACAAGGTTCAACATCAATTGCAACTCTCCAGATACTGAACCAGTCCATGGCCAAATGTAGCAAGACCTGGACAAAATCCAGGCTTGGATTGACAAGTGGCAAGTAGCTTTCTCGCCACTCATGCGGCAGGCAATGACCATCTTCTACAAGAGAGAATTTAAACATTGTCCCTTGACATTCAATGGCATTATCATCACTGACTCCCCCACTGTCAACATCCTGGGGCTTACCATTGACCAGAAAGTGAACTGGGCTGGCCATATAAATACTGTGGCTACAAGAGCAGGTCAGACTCTAGGAATCCAACTGTGAGTAACTCACCTCCTGACTCCCCAAAGCCTGTCCACCGTCAACAAGGCAGTCAGGAGTGTGATGGAATACTCTCCATTGGTCCGGATGAGTGCAACTCCAACAACACTCAAGAAGCTTGACACCATCCAGGCCAAAGCAGCCCGCTTGATTGGTATTCAATCCACAAACATACACTCCTTCCACCACTGACGCAGTGTGGCAGAAGTGTGTACCAGCCACAAGATGCATTGTAGGAATTCACCAAGGTTCCTTACAGAGCACCTTCCAAACCAACAACCACCACCATCTAGAAGTGAAAAGGCAGCAGATAGATGGAAACACCACTGTCTGCAAGTTCCCCTCCAAGCCACACATCATCGTTATATATCAGCCTTTCCTTCACTGTCACTGAGTCAAAATCCTGGAACTCCCTTCCTAATAGGATACTTACAACACAGACTGTAGTGTTTAAGACGGCAGCTCACCACCACCTTCTCAAGGGCAAATATGAGAGAGGAACCCAAGGTCCAGAAGCCTGTTTAGCTGTGTGCTGAATCAGGCTGTATTTTGACCGATGTGACCTTGTGAGGCTTGACTTATAACAGGGAACGTAAACAGGCTGGGCATGTGATGGTTAATAGGATCATTGCCCACTCGACCTTTAACATCAGCCATGGCTCGGTGAGTAACACCTATGCCTCTGTGTCAGAATGTGAAGATGCCGGCGTTGAACTGGGGTAAGCACAGTAAGAAGTCTCACAATACCAGGTTAAAGTCCAACAGGTTTATTTGGCAGCATAATCTTTTGGAGTCTCAGGCTCCTTCTTCAGGTGAGTGAAGGGAGCCTAAGACTCCGAAAGCTCGTGATGCCAAATAAACCTGTTGGACTTTAACCTGGTGTTGTGAGACTTCTTTCTGTGTCAGAAGATCATGGGTTTACAAAGTCCCAGCCTAGAGACTGGGGCACATAATCAATGGTGGTACTTTCCAGTGCCAGTAACTGAGTGGGTGCTGCACCACCAGAGGTGACATCTTTCGGATGAGATGCCAAACGGGGAGCCTGCCTATCCTCTTGGGTGGATGTAAGAGATCCCGTTCCTCTAGTGTGAATAGAGAGGTAGGGGAGCGTTGACCTGGTGTCCTGGCCAACACTTATTCCTCACTATCATCAGAAAACAAAAAGGCAATTGATTGTCTGGTGATTGCTGCTTTGCTCCAGGAGGAATCTTGCACATTGGATACCTAATTTTCAACACTGGAACAATAACAAAGAACAAGGAACAATACAGCACAGGAACAGGCCCTTCGGCCCTCCAAGCCCGTGCCGCTCCCTGGTCCAAACGAGACCATTCTTTTGTATCCCTCCATTCCCACTCCGTTCATGTGGCTATCTAGATAAGTCTTAAACGTTCCCAGTGTGTCCGCCGCCTCCACCACCTTGCCTGGCAGCGCATTCCAGGCCCCCACCACCCTCTGTGTAAAATATGTCCTTCTGATATCTGTGTTAAACCTTCCCCCCCTTCATCTTGAACCTATGACCCCTCGTGAACATCACCACCGACCTGGGGAAAAGCTTCCCACCGTTCACCCTATCTATGCCTTTCATAATTTTATACACCTCTATTAAGTCTACCCTCAATCTTAAAAAGCAATTAACTGGCCGTAAATCACTTTGCAACGTCCAGAGAAGCACTTACTTTATGCTCTTATGCCAACAATAAATCACTTTTTACCTTTCATCAAAGTTGAGATTCCGATCTGCAAACTGTTCCAAGAGCGTCCGCTCGATGATCTTCTTTGGCGCCTCGTTGTGTAGGAAGTAGACCACCACGTGTTTTAATCGGTTATCATTGTCCAGTGTGGTGTCTTCCTGGGCCAGTCTAACCAAACGGGAGTACTCCGCTGTGAAAGCCTGGAGAGACAAAGAACCCGCTGGAAATGCATTCGGAGAACACTGTCACTGCTCTGAGGTGCCGCGTAGCCCTGACTGCGGGGAATGTTCGGTAATATTTAAAGGAAAAATCAACTGCCAAAGCTACGCGGTAAAATCAAATCCAGTACCTAACGGCAAACAGCTACATCCCAACCCCAAATGGGTCCCCTGCTGGACGTGAGTTGAGCAGCTAAACAGTGTGTCTCAGACAGTATAAAAGGTCCTAGGACATGATTCCCGCTTTGTGTTTAAGTTTATTTATTAGTGTCACAAGTAGGTTTACATTAACACTGCAATGAAGTTACTGTGAAAATCCCCTAGTTGCCACACTCCGGTGCCTGTTCGGGTACACTGAGGGAGAATTTAGCATGGCCAATGCACCCAACCAGCATATCTTTCGGACTGTGGGAGGACACCGGAACACCCGGAGGAAACCCACGCAGACATGGGGAGAAGGTGCAAACTCCACACAGACAGTCACCCAAGCTAGGAGTCGAACCCTGGTCCTTGGCGCTGTAAGGCAGCAGTGCTAACCACTGTGCCACAGTGCCTCCCGAACTCGGTTAGGATGGTTCAACTGACCTCAGTCGTCATGGGTTATAAATGGAAGGGGTGGGGAGGGAGAATAGTCACTTGGGGGCTCCCTAGATCAATGCACAAGTTGGCCAGGGCTGTTAGAAACCTCAGCTCAGATGTGTCCTGTCATCAAACTGCCTGCCAACTCTCATTGTTGCGAGTCACCCATGATAGACGGTTACGAGGACAAAAGCACTGGATAACACCTTAGTGTGGTGTAGCAAAGCCCCAGCCAAACGTCAACACCCCTGAGGGGTGGAGGAAATAAGCAAAATATAGCACCCAAAAATCCTACCTTTCAAACTTAAATGCCAGAGTTGCAGGGGTCTCTTCCCTCCTGCAAACTCCACTATCTTAATGGTTTGTTGCCCTGTTTTAAAGCTTTTCTCAACCACTCACTCCCTCTGCTTTACCAGTATAGCAGGACAGAGAGGCAGACCAGTTGCTCGCTTTGAGCTTGCTGCCAATGGTCTTTGCACCAACAGCTTGGACAAGGGCAACATCTCTGGGATTGCTTTCCAGACATTCAGAGGCAGAGGGGGAAGGGAGGATGGAAAGACAATTAATTCTGTTTCCCTTCATGACCTCCACTGTACAATGGTGGAGATCAGTACAGGGCAACTAACTGCATCAATGAATTCATTACCCCTGCCCACCGCCCCAACCATTCTAAAATGTCTTGATCACTTCTGCTCTTTTCAGCCTTGTCAGATGATGTACTTTTACTGCAGTATAAGTTTTAAGCCTCACACTGGGGAAGTGGCGATGGCACAGTATAATCAATTCAGAAGCTCAAACCTCAAGCTTTACAACTGAAACAAGAACTCAACTGGATTTGTTTCTTAAAAAGTTTGTCGTTAGGAACTGAATTTGAGGGGTTCACCTTTTAAAACACGTTAAAGATTGGCTCACCGCCGTTCATGCAACTGCCGTTCATACAACCATGTGTCTCTAAACGATCACAAACGGTACACACAAGCAAAACGGGTGGCTATTGAATATTTCAATTTTCTCAGAGTTATATGCTTTCAGTGGATCAGTTTTTGGAATGCAATATTAAACTATGCTACATTCTGTAGTTTCACATTCCAAACTCTCCTGCTGGAATGGGTGTGTGCATTGGGTAAACCCCTGCAGGCATTTGCAACCCTAACCGTTAGCCCCCCTCAAGCGACTCAATTGATAGATGTGGCAATACAGAGCATAAGTCCCAGGCTAACTCCTGAAATTAAGTCCCAAGTCTGGCCCGAAAGCACATGTCACGCACGCATCCACGGATTGCCAGTGGAAATTGATAGTCACCCATCAAGTCCTCAAGAAGCAGCATGTGTGGAGTCAGAATGAGGAATAGAGGGAGGTCAAGATGTTAAGACAATGGCAGGTCTGCTCCTCGATCCCTTTATCCGCCTATTCTCCAAGTTCTTCGCTACTCTTATCAACTTAAATCTGCCTCAGCGATGAGAATTTCAATTGCCAATAGCCTTTTGAGGGAATGAGTTCCAAATTTCCACTGTCCTTTCTGTACTGCCTGATTTCACTTCTATAAGGCCGGGTTTTACTTTGAAGATTATGTTCTGCTGGATCAGGATTGTCCCATAGAGGAAATAGTTTCTCCGTGGCCATCCGATCAAATCCCATTTCATTGCCGTGATGCCATTGTGAATAATTTGTCAATATTTACTTTCTAGGGTTATGCTTCAAGAATGGACTCTTAATGAACAAAGTCACCTGTGGAATTCTAATCCCATACACTCCTGACAGAAGGGAATAAAAACAACTGCTTTCTTGAGCCGCTGCAGTCCATGGGGTGTAGATACACCCATAGTGCTGTTAGGGAGAGCGCCAGCATTTTGACCCAGTGAAGGAATGGCAACATATTTCAATTTCAGGATGATGGATTGGCTTGGAGGGAAACTTGCAGGTGGTGGAGTTCCCATGCATCTGCTGCCCTTGTCCTTCCAGTTTTTGGAGGTCGTGGGTTTGGAAAGAATGTAGAAGGAGGCTTGGTGAGTTGCTGCAGTGCATCTTAAATATAGTACACATACTGTCACTGGTGGAGGGAGTGTGAATGTTTAAGGTAGTGCATGGGGCACCAATCAAACCAGTTGCTTTATCCTGGGTGAGATTGAGATTCTTGAGTTTGTTAGGGCTAGCAATCTAGGCAAGTGGAGAGTATTCCTTCACACTCCAGCCTCCTGCCTTAAAGAATGTATGATGTGGAGATGCCGACATTGGACTGGGGTAAACACAGTAAGAAGTCTCACAACACCAGGTTAAAGTCCAACAGGTTTATTTGGTAGCAAAGGCCACTAGCTTTCGGAGCGCTGCCCCTTCATCAGGTGAGTGGGAGTTCTGTTCACAAACAGGGCATATAAAGACACAAACTCAATTTACAAAATAATGGTTGGAATGCAAGTCTTTACAGGTAATCAAGTCTTAAAGGTACAGACAATGTGAGTGGAGAGAGCGTTAAGCACAGGTTAAAGAGATGTGTATTGTCAGTTAGTGAGAATTTGCAAGCCCAGGCAAGTCGTGGGGGTTACAGGTAGTGTGACATGAACCCAAGATCCCGGTTAAGGCCGTCCTCATGTGTGCGGAACTTGGCTATCAGTCTCTGCTCTGCTCAGCGACTGTGCGTTGTCAATCACCAGGCAAGAGTGTTCTCTTCCTGTTGGGGAACACTTCAGCGGTCACGGGCATTCGGCCTCTGACCTTCGGGTAAGCGTTCTCCAAGGCGGCCTTCACGACACCCGACAACGCAGAGTCGCTGAGCAGAGACTGATAGCCAAGTTCCGCACACATGAGGACGGCCTCAACCGGGATCTTGGGTTCATGTCACAATATCTGTCACCCCCACGACTTGCCTGGGCTTGCAAAATCTCACTAACTGTCCTGTCTGAAGACAATACACATCTCTTTAACCTGTGCTTAACGCTCTCACCACTCACATTGTCTGTACCTTTAAGACTTGATTACCTATAAAGACTCACATTCCAACCATTATTTTGTAAATTGAGTTTGTGTCTTTATATGCCCTGTTTGTGAACAGAACTCCCACTCACCTGACGAAGGGGCAGCGCTCTGAAAGCTAGTGGCTTTTGCTACCAAATAAACCTGTTGGACTTTAACCTGGTGTTGTGAGACTTCTTACTGTGTTAAAGAATGTTGACAGGCTGGAGAGAAAGTATGCAAGTTACTCACTGCATGCATTCTCAGCCCCTGACCTGCTCTTGTTGCATATGGGTCCTGCCAGGACCACTCAGCTCCTAACGTCATTACCACCTTGGTTCAAACACGACAATGCTGAACTCTAAAGGTGAGGTGAGGATGACTGGCCTTGACATCAATGCAGCATTAAACTGAGTGTGGCATCAAGCAAAACTGGAGTTAATGGGAGCCAGGGGCAATGTTTTCTGCTGGTTGGAATCATACCTGACACAAAGGAAGAGGGTTATGGTTGCTGGAGGTCAATCATCTCAGCTCCAGGAGTTCCTCAATGCAATTCTCTCCTTCAGAATTTTCTCCAATAGTTTCCTTACTATTGACATGGTAGGGAAACTTTGTGAGAAAATTCTGAAGGAATGAATTTCCACTTGAAAACATATGGGTTGATTAGGGATAGCCAGCATGGCTTTGTCAGAGGGAGGTCATGCCTAACAATTTTGATAGAATTTTTCAAAAAGGTGATGGAGTGTGTGGATGAAGGAAGTGCAGTTGATGTAGTTTGTGTGGATTTTTTACAAAGCCTTTGACAAGGTCCCACATGGGAGACTGATTGAGAAGGTTGAAGCACGTAGAATTCAAGGAAATTTGGTGAGATGGATCTGAAACTGGCTTAGTACTAGGATCATTTCCACTCCATCTGACGAAGGAGCAGTGTTCCGAAAGCTTATGGTATTTGCTACCAAATAAACCTGTTGGACTTTAACCTGGTGTTGTGAGACTTCTTACTTAGTAATAGGACACAAAGGGTCACAGATATTCAGAGTAAGTGAATAGGGTAGTTGAGAAGGCATATGGGACAGTCATGGCACAGAGTATAAGAACAAGCACGTTATGCTGGAGCTGTACAGCATGTTGGTTCGGCCATAGCTAGAGTACTGCGTGCAGTTTTGGTCTCCTCATTATTGGCAGGCTGTGACTGCACTTGAGGGAATACAGAGGAGATTCACCAGAATAAAAGTTTTTTTAGTTTTAAAGTTTATTTATTAGTGTCACAAGTAGGCTTACTGCAATGAAGTTACTGTGAAAATTCCGTAGTTGCCACACTCCGGCGCCCGTTTGGGTACACTGAGTAAGAATATAGAATGGCCAATGCATCTAACCAGCATGTCTTCTGGACTTTTGGACCAGGGCAGCATGGTAGCACAGTGATTAGCACTGCTGCTTCACAACTCCAGGGACATGGGTTCGATTCCCGGCTTGGGTGACTATCTGTGTGGAGTTTGCACATTCTCCTCGTGTCTGCGTGGGTTTCCTCCGGGTGCTCCGGTTTCCCCCCCACAGTCCAAAGATGTGCGGGTTAGGTTGATTGGCCATGCTAAAATTGCTCCTTAGTGTCTTGAGATGTGTAGGTTAGAGGGATTAGTGGGTACAATATGTAGGGATATGGGGGTAGGGCCTGGGTGGGATTGTGGTCGGTGCAGACTCGATGGGCTGAATGGCCTCTTTCTGTACTGTAGGGTTTCTATGATTTCTATGATCTATGATTTCTATGAGAGGAAACCGGAGCACCCGAAGGAAACCTATACAGAGGCAGGGAGAACGTGCAGACACCACACCAACAGTGACCCAAGCCGGAATCAAACCCATGTCCCTGACGCTGTGAGGCAGCAGTACTAACCACTGTGCCACCGTGCTGCCCTATTGCCTGGGATGGAGCATTTGAGCTATAAGGAGAGACTGGATAGGCTTGGATTGTTTGCTTCAGAGCAGAGAAGGCTGAGGGGGGACATGATTGAGGTGTATAAGATCATGAGGGGCATGGACAGGGTGAATAGGAAGCAGCTGTTCCCCTTCGTTGAGGGTTCAATCACGAGGAGGCATAGTGTTAGGGCGGGAGGCAGGAGATTCAGAAGGGATTTGAGAAAAGAAAATTCACTCAGAGGGTGGTGGGAATCTGGAATGCGCTGCCTGGGAAGGTAGTGGAGCTGGAAACCTTACAACCTTTAAAAAGTATTTGGATGAGCACTTGAAATATCATAACATTCAAGGATATGGGACAAGTGCTGGAAAATGGGATTAGTGCAACTTTAGTGGTGGTTATCGTTGGTGCAGACTCGATGGGCCTTTTCTGCACTGTATGACTCTATGACTCTTGTGTCCTAGGCTCAAACATTTACTATCTTTAGCTGCTTCCTCCCAATGACCTTCCTTCCATCATAAGGTCAGAAATGTAGATCGTTCATTGAAGACTGCACAATGTTCAGTATCATTCGCGATACTGAAGCAGTCCATGTTGCAAAGCAGGAAGACCTGGACAATATCCAGGCTTGGACTGACAAATGGCAAGTAGCATTCATGCCACAGCTGCAAGGCAATGACCACCTTCAACAGGGGCGACTCTAACTATCTCCCCCTTGACATTCAATGCTATTACCATTACTGAATCCCCCACTATCAACATCCAGAAGATTATCACTGACCAGAAACTGAGCTGGACTGGCCATATAAATACCATGGTTACAAGAGCAGGTCAGAGGCTAGGAATCAAGCGGCGAGTAACTCACCTCCTGACTCCCTCAAGCCTGCTTGCAAACTATAAGGCACAATTCAGAAGTGAGATAGTATACTCTTCATTTGCCTGGATGACTGCAGTTAGAACAACATTCAAGAAGCTTGATGCCATTCAGGTCAAAGTAGTCTGCTTGATTGGCACTCATCCACAAACATCCACTCCCCCTAACACTGATGCACAGTAGCAGCAATGCATACTACCTAAAGCAATTCACCAAGGCTCTTAAGACAACACCTTCCAAACCCACAACTGCTACCATCTAGAAGGGAAAGGGCAACAGTTACATGGGAACACCACCACCTGCAAGTTCCCTTCCAAGTCATTCACCATCCTGACTTCGAAATATATCGGCTGTTTCTTCACTGTCGCTGGGTCAAAATCCTAGAACTCCCTCCCTAACAGAACTGTGGGTACCTCCACCACATGTGCTGCAGCTGTTCGAGAAGGCAGCATCACTTTCTCAAGAGCATTTAAGAATGGGCAATAAATGGTGACCTAGCCAGCAAAGCCCACATCCCATGCATGAGTTAAAAAAAATGGCTGGTCTCGTTCAGTTTCTGTTCAATGGTAACCCCCAGGATGTTGATAGAGGGGGTGATTCAGTGACGTTATGGCCATTAGAACATAAGAACTAGGAGCAGGAATAGGCCATTTGACCCCTTGAGCCTGCTCCGCCATTCAATAAGATGGTTGGTCTTTTCGTGGACTCAGCTCCACTTACCCGCCCACTCACCATAACCCTTAATTCCTTTGCTGTTCAAAAATCTATCGATCTTTACCTTAAAAACATTCAACAAGGTAGCCTCAACTGCTTCACTGGACAGAGAATGCTACAGATTCAGAACCCTTTGGGTGAAGAGTTCCTCCTCAACTCAGTCCTAAATCTGCTCCCGCTTATTTTGAGGCTATGCCCCCTAGTTCTGACTTTACCGCCCGTGGAAACAACCTCCCTGCTTCTACATCAAGGGAAGATTAGATTCTCTCTTGTTGGAGGTGGCACTTGTGTGGCAGGAATGGGACTTGAAAGCCGTTATGTCTGAACAAGTTACACACAAAGATCATTATGATCTGTCACACAGGGCCCGATAGAGGTCTTTAAAATGATTAAACATTTTGATAAGAAAGTTGCAGAGATGATTGTGGGCATACCCAGAACCTGTTAGGCAAGCACACGAGGGAGAAAGGAATAAAAGGATATGTTGATATGGTGTGGAGGAGCACAGTAAGGAAACACACGTGGAGCATAAACAATGGCATGGACCAGTTGGACTGAAAGGATTGCTTTTGCGTTGTAAAATCTTGTGTGCCTGCAGTTTTGAAATGTAATGAACGTAATGTCATGTAAATAAGGATCATATAGTACTGTAAAAATGACTGGTTCTTTTGCACTGTTTGTAATTATTGGATATGTTGTTTTGCAATGGTTTATTTGAGAGGTTTTTTTTGAATAAAGTAAATTTTTGAAAAATCTTGTGTGCCTGCAGGCCTAATCATTGGCAGCTTTGCCTGCAGAACTGCAATAATAACCTCATTACTCTTTCGTATTATTGCGTGTCTCTGTCTGTATTTAGTTTTTTCAGGGGAGAACCTCAGTCTGAGTTCATAACATAAGCACTCACAAGAGCTCGTCTTGCCTGGTAGCCCAGTGGTTAAGATTTGGCGATTTCACTGCCACGGCCTGGGTTCAACCCCTGGTCAGGGAATGCAGATTTATAGGGGCAGCACGGTAGCACAGTGCTTAGCACTGATGCCTCACAGTGCCAGGGACCTGGGTTTGATTCCCGGCTTGGGTCACTATCTGTGTGGAGTTTGCATGTTCTCCCCGTGTCTGCGTGGGCTTCCTCCGGGTGGTCCGGTTTCCTCCCACAATCTTAAAGACGCGCATTGACCTGAACAGGCGCCTGACCGTGGCAACTAGGGGATTTTCACAGTAACTTCATTGCAGTGTTAATGTAAGCCTGACTTGTGACTAATAAATAAACTTTTACTTTATTTTCTGGGTCATGAGGCAAGTGCAGTCAGGAGTGGGACCAATCGAACAGCTTTGTCAAAGTGCCGGCACAGAAACGATAGAGCGATTACCCCAGTTCTGAGAGGTTTGATTCGACAAAATTGAGAACATTGACAATTTTTGGAAGATCTGCCAAGACTTTGTTAAAGGACATAGCATTACAGCCGTCCCTGCTGCTATCCTTCTGATCTGTGCACTTCAGAGTTCCGCAAAGTAATGCCTTTACCCACTGAGATCTTCCCATCATTCATCAACGTTTGAGGCGTGAAACACAATAAGCAGCCGTCTGGCACCACCCCCCAGATTGCCATTTTGTGTCAACACACAAGCAATTACGGTCAGATGATTCTGTCCTTGGTTCATGCACACACACATATTTCTCAAATGGAATGACTGACAGTCAGTCAGTGGGAACGGCGAGCTGACATTTCTCACCACCTGTTCTGCTCTAGAAGCATCCCGGTGCAAAACACAGAGCCTCAATGGGGATCAGCACAGACCTTGGAACCGCTGCTCTGCGTGACTCAATCTTGCAATGGACAGTGTCATTAGAAGATATTTACGCAAAGATAGCATCTCTCACCCATTCTAATTAGTAGCACTGCTGATACAGGAATTAGATCTGGTTGAGATCAGGCGACAGCCTGCTGAAAAGCAGCAATGCAGTTCACATTTACAAACAGAGATGTATAATCTAGATAGAATGTTTTGATAACAGCATCTTGTGTGCGTCATTCTTGCAGCTTTTAAGTTGGGACAGCGGAGGATGATTTATGGAGGCCATAATGAGTAAAAGGTTAGATTTTGACGTCAAAGTTTTGCTCTGTTTGAATAAAACAAAATCTGGCAACAAGGCTTAAAGACCCATTAACTTTCCACAGAGTTAGGTTTAAGCTTTACATGAAGCACTGAAACATTCTAGTTGTGAGCACCAGTAAGGAGGTTCTGATTCTTAATCTAATGTGATTAACTAGGAGAAAGGGGGAATAATTTATTGGTGGATTTTAAAATTTGGCACCAATTCTGCCCTCTTCTCTGGAAGATGCTGGTCTCCTTGCCATGTGACGGAAATCGCTGGTAGCCCTCTAGCAAGGGGCCATTGAATGTCAACTGTTCAGTGCCAGCAAGCTATGCAACTGCGGAGGGCATCACAGCTAAGCTCATATCTGTCTCCATACTTTCTCATACACTAATGAAAAGACAAGTGGGCACTTGGCTACCTCACTCGCAATAGCAATCAGCAATAGGAATCCTGATCAACTTTCCCTGACTGACAAGTTAAATAACAGCCATAAATAAATGCCTCATTGACAGGACACTGGACTGGTTTCATTTGTTAACATGTTGTGTCACTTCTGGCATTTTGTTTTTAAGTATGGGTTGACAGGATGATGGTCTCTCTGCTAGCAACAAGGATGTTTTAAAAAATTGCGAAGCAAAATTTTTTTATAGAACTTGACACTGATCCATAGAGTTTCTATAATGAAGGGAATCATGACCTTGGTGCGTAAAGTTGCAAACACAATGCAAACTATACCTGTGCTATATTAAAACTTCAGCCAGTTACCCCCTACACTGCTCAACTTCTAGCATAAGCAATGCTTTCAGGGACAGAATGGATAGAATCATAGACTCCCTACAGTACTGAAAGATGCCATTCGGCCCATCGAGTCTGCACCAACCACAATCCCACCCAGGCCCTACCTCCGTATCCCTACATATTTACCCACTAATCCCTCTAACCTACGCATCCCAGGACACTAAGGACAATTTTAGCATGGCCAATCAACCTAACCCACACATCTTTGGACTGTGGGAGGAAACCGGAGCACCCGGAGGAAACCCACGCAGACACGAGGAGAATGTGCAAACTCCACACAGACAGTGACCCAAGCCAGGAATCGAACCCAGGTCCCTGGAGCTGTGAAGCAGCCGTGCTAACCACTGTGCTACCGTGCCGCCCAGTCAGAAGCTAACCACTGTGCTACCGTGCCGATAGTCAGAAGCTTTTTCCCCAGGGTGGAAGAGTCAATTACTAGATGGCATAGATTTCAGGTGCGAGGGGCAAGGTTTAAAGGAGATGTACGAGGCAAGTTTTTTTTTTACACAGAGGGTGGTGGGTGCCTGGAACTCGCTGCCAGGGGAGGTAGTGGAAGCAGATACAATAGTGACTTTTAAGGAGCATTTGGACAAATACATGAATAGGATGGGAATAGAGGGATATGATCCCCGGAAGGGTAGGGGATTTTAGTTCAGACAGGCAGCATGGTCACTGCAGGCTTGGAGGGCCAAAGGGCCTGTTCCTGTGCTGTAATTTTCTTTGTTTAGGCACAATGCAACACTATGAAGAAAAGGGTCTTGTCCTTTAAGCAACTGGATGTGTGATCCTTTATGTCATCTCCTTTTGGGCAATATCTGATCAACAGGTATTATATTGGGAGCCAAGGGTGTGCAGACTGGAGGCTGGATGTCTCTTGTTTGTCAAACTCAAGGAATAAAAGAACAGTTCAGCTGCTGCTGGCCTGCCATACTGTGCATCAGCCATAACTCAATGGGCAAGCACTCCCGCATCGGAGTTAAAGGGTTGCAGTCTCAGGTTCCACTCCAGAGACGCGAGCACAAAATTCAAGTTGATGCTCCAGTGTGGTGCAGAGGGAAGTTGTTGCACATGTAAGCCAGACCAAGTAAGGATGGCAGATTTCCTTCCCTAAAGGACATTAGTGAACCAAGTGGGTTCTTTTTTTAAAACAACAATCGACAATTGCTTCATGGTCATCATTCGGTTTTTAATTCCGGATTTGTTTTATTGAATTCAAATTCCACCACATGCCATGGTGGGATTCGAACCTGGGTGCACAGAGCATTACCCTGGCTCTCTGGATTACTAGTCCAGTGACAATACCATGGTCTCCTCTCCCACTAAAACAGACGATCTGGCTATTGGCCATTAGAACAGTGACTACACTTTAAAAGTAAATAATTGGTTGGACGGCCGTGGTTAGCACTGCTGCCTCACAGCGCCTTGGTTCAATTCCAGCCTCGGGTCACTGTCTGTGTGGAGTTTGCACATTCTCCCCGTGTCTGCGTGGGTTTCCTCCGGGTGCTCCGGATTCCTCCCACAGTCCAAAGATGTGCAGGTTAGGTTGATTGGCCATGCTAAATTGACCCTAGTGTCAGGAGCTTAGCAGAGTAAATATGTAGGGTTGTGGGAGTGGCGCCTGGGTGGGATTGTGGTCGGTGCAGACTCGATGGGCCAAATGGCCTCCTTCTGTACTGTCGGGATTCTATGTACTATGGGACATTCTGAGGTCATGAAAGAGGCTATAGAAATTTAAGTCTTACTCTCTATCTTGGTAGCCTGATTTAAGCAGCACTGATAGAGGCCAGGTAACTCCATGTCATATATGCCTGAGACACGTTCCGAAACCAAGTCATTTTCTATTAGAGATGGGGCGTTTCAATTTATTGGGGATGAAAGTACCTCCTAACTTGCAACTTGTGTGTAGATTTTGTGCTCATCATGCTTTTTGTTTAAAAACGAAATGCAAACTTGAATAAAAGCAGTGGCAGAAAAACACAGACCAGATTATGGGTAGGGTTAAGGTAGCTGAAAACCTCCTTCCCCCACCACCCCTGATCCCGCCAGCCCCATCTTTCCATACCAATCTGTGTACCACACGAGAGAACTGCAGTTTCACTCAATCTCAGAAACTTACAAGGTTAGAGCTGCCGCAGTTATCATAGGCCATGGTAGAAGAACACATTTTAAAATATTCTTAAAGCCCCTCAAATCAACATAGTGCATAACACATACCCGTAATCTAAACAGCAATAATGAACTCAAAAATCGTGCATCCCCTTTCACTTTAACCATCCTGAAGCCCCAATATTGCTGACTGGGAAATGTCAACACTCAGCCCTCAAGCAGGTAGCAGGACTTGTTTTTAGAGTTCATTCCTGAACACTCACCCCTTTGCAGTAACTGTATACGCAAAGGTGACTCAATACAGTATAGCGACATACACTGCAATTGTAGGCAAGCAATAAATTACACCGAATGTCTAAAGGGCTGACCACTGGGCGAGAGGCATTGCTCCAAAGTTACAGTGCTGAGGAAGGGAGCGGGGTTCAAAAGAAAAAGGGAAAGAAGGCAAGAGAAAAAATAAGAGGGCAAAGAGAGTTTTTTTTTTTAAGTGAGTCAGTAAAGGAAAAGTGGGTGAGAAAAATTGAGAAAGGAAATGAACAGAGGGGATTTAACAAAAATGAGCACAACAGAAGTGAGAAAGAGGGAGAAAGAGAGGTAGGGAGAGGGAGTGTAAAATGAAGGCAGCAAAAAGAAGGTAAGGAGAAGGGATGAGAAAGGAGGCAGTGGATATGGAATGTCTGATCAGATTAGACCATTACAAGCCCTTGTGATAAAACGCACGATGCTGGGTTCAATATTGCTTTAATATGCAACAGCAGACAGCATAGAATCACACTGAATGAAATAAAAGGGAGAATAAGTACCTTGAAGAAACCAGCCTCAGCACCATGTCTGTCATACACATTCCTGGCTTTACTTATAGCCATGATAATACCTTGCATGGTTGGGGTCAGCATGACCTGCCAACAAGGGGTCGTAGGTAAAAGGTCAGATACGGATAAAGCTATTCAAAACATATGAATTGGCAACATTTTTTTTGAAATTTTATTATTTTTTTTTAAAAATAAAAATAAGTTCACATAAGGAAAGAGCTCGAAACAAAATAAATCATCTTAAAAAGAGATTAATGCTACACGATGAAATTAAGCAGTGAATAAGCAATGGTTTTTAAAAAATCTATGCTTTGTATATATAAAAATTAAAAAGCAATTGACAGGCAGCATGCACAAAAACGATGAGTTTTTTTTTCTTTCCTTGCAAGTGGCGAGAGCTTGGCATTAGCTGGGAATTACAGATGGTCATCAGCACGCTGCCTATGGTGCAATCCACAAATGCTCGGCTGTACACTGAATGCAATTCTCTCTTCCATGCTTTAAGTTACCACTGTACATCAATGAGGCCACTTACTCAGAAATACAGAAACATACAGTACGGGAGGATAGCCATTCGGCCCATTGCAACAGCGCTGGATTTTTGACAAAGCTACCAAATACCTGCTCTCTTTCAACAGATCTGCCAGAATTTCCTTTCAAGCATTTATCCAATTCTCTTTTGAGAGTTGTCGTGGAATTTATTGCACAACCCTTTCCGACGGTGCATTCGTAGAAATTGCCTGGTGCTTACAGAACTGAAAACTGCCTTTCTGCCCAGGTTAGTGCTCCACAGGTGCTCATTTCTGGGCATGTTTACTAACCTTTTCTTCAAAATAAAGTTCTATAAATTTAACTCCACTCGCATGTCTTCTGAACTTCCTTCAACAGGGGAGCGGAATATTATTATTCATCAAAAGTAGAAACAAGGTGGCTTACACAAAAAAGGAGTAAAAAAAAAAGAAAGACCTCGTTAAAAGGTTTAAACTGTCCCTGGTCCCAACTGGGTAAGTATTTTGGAGAATTATCTTTAACTCTGGCACCTCCTGAGGGGTGACTGACAAACTGGAACTCCCAAAGTGTAAGGGGGCAGATCATCATTTTGGAAATAGCTGCAACTTCAAGATTGAGGGGTAGATGGGGCCAAGAGGAAGGAACAGATAGTTACCAAGGTCAGGGTACAAAATAAAAATACATGAAGGGGAGAAAATAAAAGACTCTGAAAGTATCTGCTGAAATACAAACACCCTTTTTCCCTCCAGAACCATCCTGATAAATCAACAGATGAAACAGCTGGGACAACTTCTTTTAAAGTCGATAAAAGTTAAATGTTCACCAAATATTTCTAAAATATACAATTAGGACACTTCGTGCATATATTGAGACATATTCCATACTGTCATTTTAGAACTCCAGTCATCTGCGTCACGTGACCAGTGCAAACCTGAAGTCAGACAATTCTCGAGTGTTGCTGAAAAGAAGAGACAGGCTATCAAATTTCCATCTTGCACTCATCAGAAGCTGGCAAGAAATGACCAAACTGCAACAGGGGAACAACAATTTGCCCTGTGTGAGAAGACAGTGCTGACTGGTTGGCAAGTGGACTCTGATCAGTGCCTGCTTTTCCATGGAGAATGAGTATGGTCCCCGGAAGGGTAGGGGTTTTTAGTTCAGTCAGGTAGCATGGAAGGTGTAGGCATGGTGGGCCGAAGGGCCTGTTCCGGTGCTGTAATTTTCTTTGAAGCATAGAGCAGTTAACTGCCCTGCTCTATTCAATTTCAAATGGAATACGTTGACTCTGAGCGATCACAGCATTACCCTGGGGAATGAACCAGGAAATGGCTGTTCCCTAAGCTTTTGTTTAGTTAAAAAAAGGCGTATTTCTGTCTGCAAAGGACAGAGCCTCCCCACTTTGTGTGTGTTTTTTAAAAAAATTATTCATTCTTGGGACATGGGCGTCGCTGGCTGGCCAGCATTTATTGCCCATCCCTAGTTGCCCTTGAGAAGGTGCTGGTGAGCTACCTTCTTGAATCGCTGCATGTTCTGTGGGTTGACCCACACTGCCAAAGTGTGAGAATAGATGAGGACAGTGCAGCTGATGTAGTCTACATGGACTTCAGTAAGGCTTTTGACAAGGTCTCGTACAGGAGACTGATCAAAAAAGTAAGACCCCATCGGATGCAGGGCAATTTGGCAAATAAAATCCAAACTTGGCTTAGTGGCATGAGGCAGAGGGCGATGGTCGAAGGTTGTTTTTGTGGCTGGAAGCCTATGCCCAGTGGTGTACCGCAGTGATGGGTGCTGATTCCTTTGCTCATTGGAGTGTACATTAATGATCTAGATGTGAATGTGGGAGGCATAATCAGTAAGTGCGCAGATGACAAAAATTGGTGGTGTGGTAAATATTGAAGAGGAAAGCCTTAGGTTACAGGGAATGTTGATGGGCTGGTTGGATGGGCAGAATAGTGACAAATGGAATTTAATCCTGAAAAGTGTGGGAAGATGTAGTTTTGGAGGATTAACAAGGCAAGGAAATATACAATGAATGACAGGATGCTTGGAAGTACAGGATCAGAGGGATTTTTGAGTCCATATCCAAAGATCCCTGAAGGCAGCAGGATAGGTGGATCAGATGATTAAGGTGGCATACGGGATACTTGCCTTTATTAGCCAAGGCATAGCAAAGAAGGACAGGGAGGTTATGATGGAATTGTATAAGGTGCTTGTTAGGCCACAACTAAAGCAGTATGTGCAGTTCTGGTCACCTCACTGTAGGAAGGACATGATTGCACTGGAGAGGGTGCAGAGGAGATTCACCAGGATGTTGCCTGGGCTGGAGCGTTTCAGCAATGGTTAGGCTGGGGTTGTTTTCCTTAGAGCAGAGAAGGCTGGGGAAGGGTGGGGGGACCTGATTGAGGTGTACAACATTATGAGAGACAGATAGGAAAATACTTTTCCCCTTTGTAGAGGAGTCAATAACCAGGGGCTATTAAGTTAAGGGGCAGGAGATTCACTGGGGATTTGAGGAAAAGCTTTTTCACCCAGGTGGTTATGAGAATCTGGAATTCTCTGTCTGAAGGGGTGGTAGAGGCAGGAATCCTCAACATTTAAGAAGCATTCAGAGGAGCACTTGAAATGCCATTGCATACAAGGCTATGGACCAAGTGCTGGAAAATGGGATCAGAATAGATAGATGCATGATGGCTAGCACATACACGATGGGCCGAAGGGCCTCTTACTGTGCTGTAAAACTCTGACTCTATGAGCAGGATTTTATGGCCTCGCTCGGCCCGAAACCGTAAAATCCCACCCGAAGTCAACGGGCTTTTCCATTGTCTGCCCCTCGCCCGCTCCGATTCCTGTAAGTTGGACCTATGTTTTGAGTTTTGCCAGCAAAATTGCCAAGGCAATCTATCTGGTTTGAAATTGGACAAGCTGGGCAGTTAACTGATCCATGCTGAATTCACCATGGCAACACCTCCATCAGAGTCCACTTGCCGACCAATCAGCACTCTTCTCTCGTGCCATATAAATTATTGCTCTCCCCTTTCTTTTCGGAATGTGTGTGTAAAGGTGATGAGTACAAAATAAAAAGCTTTAATCGCATGTGTCTTTTACTTAGCAATACCCAAGTTCTGTGCGACCAAAATAATAATTCAGTTAAAAATTTTATTTCAAGTTATATACGCATGCAAGATCACTGCACAAAGAACATGCATATTCTCCTATCCTGCAACACGTAACTTAGAACACATCCATACGCTGCAACGTGCAATGCATCTTCTTCCTTACCCTGCTTTGTTTAATGTGTCCACCCGTGTACACTGCATTGTATAGTGTCCTCTCCCCTACCCTGCATTTGATGTGTCCACCCCCATATGCAGCATTGTATAATGTGTCACCTCCCATACGCTGCATTATATAATATGCCTTCTCTCCTACCCTGCACTGTATAATGTGTACTCTCCCTTCCCTGCATTGTGTGTGTCCAATGCCCATACGCTGTATCGTAATGCACCTTATCCTGCATTGTATAACGTGCACTCTCCCATACCCTACCTTGTATAAGCTTATTATTTTATTCATTAGTGTCACAAGTAGGTTTATATTAACACTGCAATGAAGTTACTGTGAAAATCCCCTTGTCGCCACACTCCAGTGCCTGTTCGGGTACACTGAGGGAGAATTCAGCATAGCCAATCCACGTAACCAGCACGTCTTTTGGACTGTGGGAAGAAACCGGGGCACTCGGAGGAAACCCACGCAGACACGGGGAGAACGTGTAGACTCCGCACAGACAGGACCCCGAGGCTGGGAATTGAACCCGGGTCCGTGGCACTGACGTAGCAGTGCTAATTACTGTGGCACCCTATATCCTCTCCCCCTATCTGATTGTATAATGTGCCCTCTCCCCTATCCTGATTATATAACGTGTCTTCTCTGTATAATGTGTCCTCTCCCTTATCCTGCATTGTATAATATGTCCACCCCAATAAGTTGCATTTTGTGTGTTCACCCCCATACCCTGATTGTATAATGTATCCTCTCCCTTATCCTGCCTTGTATAGTGTGCCCTGTCCCCTATCAAAAACTGCATAATGTATCATTTCCCCTATCCAGCATGGTATAATGTGTCCACTTCCATACACTGCATTGTATAATGTGTCCTCTCCCTCATCCTGCATTGTATGTGTACTCTTCCATATGTGCATTATATGTGCCCTCTCCTTTACCCTGCATTGTGTCCTTCCCATTCCCCAACCCAGCACTGTAAATTTTGTTCTCTTCCCTACCCTGCATTGCATAATATGTCCTGCCCCCTATCATAAGCTACATAATGTATCCTCTCCTATATATTGCATTGTTAACTTGTCCTCTCCGATACCCTGTATTGTTTAAGGTGTCTTCTTCACTATCCTAGAATCTGTAATGTGCTTCTCTTACCCTGCATTCTGTAACTTGAGCTAATTTTTTTTTTAAATGACTTGAACTGCAACTCTCGCACTCCTACGCACTGCAGTACACAGAAACATGCCCATTTGAGGGTGCCATGCAACAAATGTCCGCATGCTATCTGGTCATTCATACATGGCCGGGCACTGGGTAGATACCTCATCATCATAACCGCCTTCCTCTGACTCTATGACCAACCTTCCTATCTGGGGAATCTCCACCTCAACCACACGCTGGCTGGGACCAGGCTTGGGGGAAGCTGCAGCAGAGCCCTACAGGAAAAGGGCAAGGTCAGGTTGTGATGGACAGCACAGGAAAAGGAAAAGATGCAGGGTCACAAAACAACAACGTTGATTCCACAAAGGGTCCATTTCTTTCCAGCTGCCAGCTCAAGAGCAGCTTCACATTTCCTCCCAAGGTGAACTGATGCAGACTCCTACGAGTGCTGAGCCCAGACAGGTGGTCTTCACATGAGTGCCTGAACTGGGAGAGGGGCTGGAGGGGATTTCAATGCCAAGGCCAGCTCAGCCAAGTTGGACCCAACCCTCACCTGACGGCCACCTGGGCACTTCCATCAGGACGCTGAGGTCATAGAATCAGAGAAGAATCATAGAATACCTACACAGTGCAGAAGGGGGCCATTCAGCCCATCAAGTCTGCACCGACCACAATCCCACCCAGGCCCTATTCCCTTAACCCCAAGCATTTACCCTGCTAATCCCCTGACACTAAGGTTAATTTAGCATGGCTAATCAACCTAACCTGCACATCTTTGGAGTGTGGGAGGAAACCAGAGCACCCGGAGGAAACCCACGCAGACACAGGGAGAACGTGCAAGCTCCACACAGACAGTGACCCGTGGCCAGAATTGAACCCGGAACCCTGGCGCTGTGCGGCAGCAGTGTTAACCACGATGCCACCGTGCCGCCCATTCGGTAGTGTCTCAAATGTCACCCAGCTGAGAGCAAACAGTAATTCAGCATCAGACCAGGAACCTAACCTGGCATGGTCTGCACTGCCAACGCAACAATCATAAGGAAGGTGAGGTTGAAACATGGACTAATTGTTGGCTTTGTAACCATTTTGCCATATATTTCTTAATATTCATTCCTGGAATGCAAGTGTCACTGGCAAAGGCCAGCACTTGTTACTTATCCCTAATTTCCCTCGAGGGGGGGATGGTGAGTCGCCTCCTTGAACCACTGCACAGTGGAGGCATACCCACAGCACTGTTAGACAGGCGGGGAGGGTCCAGGTTTTGACCCAGGAACACTGAAGGAACAATGATGTGTTTCCAAGTCAGGATGGTGAGCGACTTGGAGGGGAATTTGCAGGTGGTGGGGATTCCCAAGTGCCGGCTGTCCTTACTCTAAGTGGCAGAGGTGGTCACAGATGTGGAAAGTGTTTTGGGAAAGTGCTTTGTGCCTTTAGTGAACAAGCAGAGATTTCACATTCAATCATTCTTCTGTCATTTACTGGTCCCTCAGTCCTCCCGGATACCTGAGTCAGGAACAAAAAAAGCCCATGTTTGAGCTGCCCCGATGGTGACTGTGGTTACACTTGAAGTGGGCAAATCACTGATATAAACACACGCTCAGTCACACTGTAGCACGGCCAATGTGTTTAAACTAGCACGGTCTGCATGGAGCAGCAAAGATTGAATGGGTTGCCACACAGCACCACCCAGTGGCAAATAATGACTCCGACAGCAACACACTAAAGACAAAGCACAGAGTCCATCTCCTCTGGCTCAAAGAATAAAAGGCTGCAGGAAGTTTGAAAAGTGTAAAGCAGAACAAATACTGTAAAAAGCACACAAAAAGGAGAAAGGGTCATAGAAATCAGTGAATTAGTGCTTCAACATATTTACAGCAATTAATAAATGAATATACAGGAAGACAAGGAGTGGGAGGAAAGGTAACAAGGAGGAAAGAGGAGGAGAGATGGGGGGGGGGGGGAGAGAGAGAGAGAAAACGGCACCAAAGCCGGGGGGGGGGGGGGGGGGGGGGGAGAGAAAACGGCACCAAGGCGGGGGGGGGGGGGGACGGAGATAAGAGGAGGGGGCAGAGGAGGATGAAAGAAAGGAGGGTGGGAGGGAGGGAAGAGGCCGAGCAAGGGGAGAGGAAGAGGTGAAGAGATTCAAGGAAGAGTTGGGGAGGGAGGGGTCAGAAAGGAGGCAGGCACATTGAGAGAACATTCAGGGGGCAGAGAGGGGAGGATGAGGAGAGGAGGGAGTTGTGGGGAAGAGGAATAGGTGGTGGTGGGCGGGGAGAGCAGAGGAGACGATAGTGTTATAGTTTTTGGAGGCATTCCTCGGTATTGTGACAGTATTTTTAGCGATATTCCGGGAGTGAGACACTATTTATAGGTGTCTCCCCCAGCATACCTCATCCTATCCCCAACACCACCTCGCGAATGGTAGAGTGAGATAGTACAGCCTCTCCTGAGTGAGATATATTTCCAGGGGTCATCTCACAAGCAGGAAGGAACATCACTGTTGTGCTTTATTCAGCTAAATTACCAATGATTATTGGTTTGTCACTAGTAGTGATAGCAAATGGAGAGCTTAAATTGGTGAATCAAGAGCAGAAAACAGGCTTACAACCAAAGTGAAACCTTTTCTGTAGATTGGCACCCTTCAGGCAAATCTAGAGAAAGCACCGTTAACCAGAACAAAGAAAGACAAAAGAAATATATAGCATACAGTCAAGGCAACGTTGCAAAATCAGGAAGAAACTACATCTCCTGATCCCACAGGAGAGTTAATTCGCATTGTTTCCCCCTACACTGCGCTGCATCAGGAGCAAGATTGACAAGACATACAGCATTCTACATTCAGTGTACAACAGTGAGAAGCCTTCATGGAGGAGCAGGTGGAAGGAAAGAATGAACAAGGGAAAAGGAGGCTTAAAGCACAGCCGCAGCATGATGATGGCAGCGACTGCAGGGCAGCAGGAGGGTGCAATTCACAGGCAGCGAGCGTTCACATCAGGACAGATTGGGATTAAGAGTGGGGAAACATACAGACAAAATTTAACTGTCTGCTTCTGTCCATAAATGCAATTTTATAATATACACACGCACGTGTACTAAAAGTCACAAAACATAGTTACCACACCTTAGGTTATATCAACAGTTCCAGCAACAATACATATATTCTCCTCTCCAAACATACTTCATAAAATGTGTTGGCCAATCCCAACCACCATCGCCTGCACAAGCTAAGCAAGGTCACGATATCAGGCATTCCCACAATGTTATTGGGTGCAACAGTGTGGTCACCTGAATCTCACTCAAGTGCAACATTGGGCATTTGCAGCTCTAATTATGCCCACTTGCAGACTGAGGAAACAGTCAGTAAAGTATTGCCGAATGATACGAATTAGGGACAGACATCCAAACTTAATGTTGGAGTGTGGGGTTATTAGGGAGAGGGAGAGATGGGTTAGGAAATGCAGCCACCCCAGAGGCACGAGGACATCCTTGTGGGATGTAACTGTGCCCAGGGGGAAGGTGGTACTATTACACCAAATGTTATCTCGTCCTTGTTCTGTTCCATCCTGTAGTGTGAACTTGATAACTACCCCTTGTCTGTGTTCTGTCATTTAATAAAACTTGGGTTGTGCCTCGGGGAAAGCATCCGAGTTGTACATTAGCAGGGTAGACAAACTATCTGAGGCCAGGAATTAAAAGTAGCTTAGACAAAGACTTCTCTATAGGCCACGGCCACTAATATAGTTACAGACCCGAATTATCACTTTGCTGTCCAAATACGAGGCTTATTAAGTGGAAGCATTGAACACACAAATGTTCCTTTAGGGAAGAAAGCCTGGTGTCCATACCCTGTCTGGACTATACGTAACTCTAGTGCCCAACCTATATGATTGCCTCTTAACTACTCTCTGAAATGGCCAAACAGGTCAATTAGTTGCATCAAATTATTACCACTATTTCAAGGCAGCAGCCCACATCACCTTCTTGGGGCAATTGTCAGCCTTCCTTTGCCAGCAACATCAAGCCCAAGATGGGCTGCAATGCCATATCTTGTCAGTTTCGATCGTCTTTGTCTCTCTTGTGGAGACCATAAATTGGATTCAATTTGAATTTGGTTTTTGGAACAAACAAGGAATGGATTTGGGTTTGCCCGGTCCACTCTGAGCATTGGCTTTGTAACTTTAAGGATGGAGTAAAAAAATTTTAAAAAAACAAAGATATAAAAATTTTAACATGAGTTGGTTGACCTGATTTGGTCTAACGCTCCTTCCTTGTTCCTTTAGTATGAACTAGGAGATCAAGGTTATCATTTACGCTTTCCTTTTTAAAACAAAATCATTTACAGGATGTGACATTGTTGCCACGGCCAGCATTTGTTGCCCATTGAAATAAACGCAAATTACTGCGGATGCTGGAATCTGAAACCAAAAGAGAGAAAACGCTGGAAAATCTCAGCAGGTCTGGCAGCATCTGTAAGGAGAAGAGAGAGTCAACGTTTCGAGTCCAGATTACCCTTTGTCAAAGCTTTGAAAAAGGGTCATCTGGACTTGAAACGTCAGCTCTTTTCTCTCCTTACAGATGCTGCCAGACCTGCTGAGATTTTCTAGCATTTTCTCTTTTGATTTGTTGCCCATTGCTTGGTGGTTGTGAGAAGGTAGTGGTGAGCCACCTTCCTGAATACAACTGACTGGCCTGATAGGCCATTTTACAGGGCAGCTAATAAACAACCACACTGTTGTGGATCTGGAGTCCCAGACCAAGAAAGAATGACATTTCTTTCCCGAGACAACCTTTGTAAACTCGATGAGTTTTTAAAGACAATCTGTTAGTTTTGTGGTCGCCAATAGCTTTTTATTCTAGATTTAGTTAATTTGAATTTAAATTTCCCAGTTGCCATGGTAAGACTCCAGATTAGTAGTCCAGTAAACAAAGTGATATGCTGCTATACCCTGGATTATTACCCATGGATCTTTACTGACCGGGCGCTCAAGGATCTGGGTTCAATTTCTCATCCCCGGCCCAGCCAAGGAACTGTGGTGATCCTGATGAAACTTGGAATCAGGGCTAATAAACTAACAGGTTCAGCATAAACCTGCATATAGCAAGCCTGCAAGCTGTGTTACCCCATTAACTGGATTTCCATTTTAATCATGCCCTGGGTCACTGGCTTACAGTTGTCACAGGAATCCCAAGGCAGTGGCATCCCAAGCATTTACTAGAATTATTTAATATTTGGTCACTGTAAACCAGCAGCTCTGCTCATGCACAATGCCTCCTCCTTCATGCCACAAGCTCTTCAATCTACAATATCTAACATGGACTCTGCAAACTGTTCAGAAACAGTTCCAATATTACAGGGTCGCTAATGCTGCCTGGAAAGTATCCCAGGCGGCTTCATCACGTGACGTCCAACTGCCTCACTACCACTCACCCTGCACTGAAACTCCCGCCACTGGTCACTCCACAATAATGGCAACTGCCGTACCCACAATCCTCTGCACCCCAGAAAGTGTCCTATCTGATGTCTGGTTATCCAAGAGTGGCATTACATTTGGGTAGTCTTGCTGCTCGCCAAGGTACAAGACAGTGCAATGCTTTCTAGATTGCTGGCAAGAATGCGTGGGAGATTAATCCTTTATTCCAGGGCAAAATCTAGGAGGAACTGGGAACCCCATTTACCTGGACAGGTTTAAGGCCTAGAATTCTCAGGACAAAGTCAAGCGCAGCCTCTCTGCCCCTCCCACATGCTGGGACAGATTTAAACCACACTGTTCCACAGTTGGTGTGAAAGTTATACCCTCTCCCCAAGCTAAACCTCTTTTGCAGATATATACAAACACACATGTTAAGGAGCAAAAGAAGCACACCAGCATAAAATAACTGGTAAAATATTACCATGTAATGAAGAGGGTTAGAAAACCAAACTGGTCTTTAACAGCCAAGGTCAATTTTAGGAATACAAGGTTAGTGTGCTGCCTCTACTGATCTCTGCCCTGTGCCCCACGGCCTCTGATCAGTGTTCCTGGCAATCACAGCCACGAGGTGGGGCACAAAGCAGAGGTCGACAGCATGATTGCAAACTCCGCTTCTGCCTCTCCCTCCCCAAAATAAAACACAGAAAAATATTGTATCGGGAGGAATGTTAGAATCAGTTTATTGGAAGAATATAAATTGGCTTCTTTAACTCTTGTACATCTGCGTTTTGATTTGCAATAATACAAGACAACTGTGGGACACTGAAGTTTGAACTGGCAAGGCGAGACTTGGAGCTCCATAAATGAAACATGGCACAATGGATAAATAAAGATTAGCATAAAGACCGTTAAAGAGCATATTATATACAGGAGTGCTGCACCTCTGTTAAGTGTGAAGCTGCTGCTAAACAACCCACTGCCTCATCAGTTCATTTCAACGAGTAGGTGAACCCCCCCAGTCAGACAAACAGGACTCGTGGTTGGTACTTCCCACCTGCCAGTCTATGCCAATTTGGAATGACAGCTTGGAAGCCTTCTATGCCACTGGGCTGAAGAGCTGGAAAGCCAAGCCAGATTCCTCAGACCATTAATTGTCTAGGGGTTTTGATTAGGTGTGCGTGCGGATGTTGGTCGGGGATGGGGAATCAGGATCCGCCGTGATCCTGCCAGCATCAACTAGACTTGCCTCGCTTAGGCAGGCCAAGAGGGCCAGCTTGGACAAGGTTCCAGGAGGAAGCTACTGGCACTGATAGAACTGACTCCCAATGGGAGCTGCCATTTTTGGGAAGGAAGAGGGAAATGTAGAGAGGCATTGGCAGGGGAGTGGAACTTGAATTTATCAGAGACCTGGTCATGACCTCAGAAAATCCTGAAGTGTTTCACAAGCAATGAATTGTATTTTCATTGTGCATGCCTGGGATGTTTTGTAGGGAACATATTTTAGAGGAAGAGGAGGGAAAGCATAACTGTTCTTTTGCTGAGTGACAATACTCCTGTATATAACACAAGTAAATTGTGGCTTTTAATGGGATGGGTAAGGACGATGGATGGGAGTGGTCGAATGGTATTTCTTAGCGAGCAATAACTGGCCTAACATTAACTAGTCAGCATTTCTTGATTTTATATCATAAGTAAATAGGAAAGAAAAGTTGGCTTGTTGCAAGTCATACCGCTTGCAGAGCAGCCTCTGGGCCCCGATCTTCATACTCTGTGGCAGCTTTGGAGACGGTCCTTGCCGTGTCTCCTTCACAAACTTTAGAGGGATCTTTTGCTGATGGCTGTTCCAAGTATTCCAATTCTTTTCCTTGTACTACAAAACAAAGAGAACATTTTAAATAAGACCATAAGACATAGGAGCAAAATTAGGCCACTTGGCCCATCAAGTCTGCTCTGCCATTCAATCATGGCTGATATTTTTCTCATCCCCATTCTCCTGCCTTTTCTGCCATAACCCTTGACCCCTTTATTAATCAAGAACCTAGCTATCTCGGTCTTAAAGACACTCAATGACCTGGCCTCCACAGCCTTCTACGGCAAAGAGTTCCACAAATTCACCACTCTCTGGCTGAAGAAATTTCTCATCTCTGTTTTAAAGGATTGTCCCTTTAGCCTGAGGTTGTGCTCTCTGGTTCTAGTTTTGCCTACTAGTGGAAACATCCTCTCCACATCCACTCTATTCAGGCCTCGCAGTATCCTGGAAGTTTCAATAAGATCCCCCCCCTCACCCTTCTAAACTCCAATGAGTACAGACTCAGAGTCCTCAACAAGCTCTTCATTCCAAGGATCATTCTTGTGAACCTCCTCTGGAACCTTTCCAAGGCCAGGAAATCCTTCCTTAGATATAGAGCCTAAAACTGCTCACAATACTCCAAATGGGGTCTGACCAGAGTCTTATACAGCCTCAGAAGTACATCCCTGCTCTTGTATTCTAGCCCTCTCGACATGAATGCTAACATTGCATTTGCCTTCCTAACTGCGGAATGAACCTGCACGTTAACTATAAGAGAATCACATCAGAATGACATTTTTCCAGATAGCTTTCTTCCTCGCTGAGAAGTGGTTTTATCCAGCAAGAATATGCATCCCACTGGAGTCAGTTCAGCTTGCTGCCCTCTGCTTGAGCTTACACTACTCCAAATGGTTTCTGCGGCACAGCATCGGGTATGAAACAAAACAACAACATGTCAAACCATAAGCTTAAAGATTCTTTGATTGCTCTGCTGATAAACCGGGGGTGGGGGTGGTGTCATTCCATCGGAATATTCCAGGTTCCTGTCCTACATTGACAGCTAATCTTTTAAAGTTTATTTATTAGGCACAAGTAAGCTTACATTAACACTGCAATGAAGTTACTGTGAAAATCCCCTAGTCACCACACTCGGGTGCCTGTTCGGGTACACGGAGGGAGAATTTAGCACGGCCAATGCACTTAAGCAGCACGTCTTTTGGACTGTGGGAGGAAACCAGAGCACCCGGAGGAAACCCACGCAAACACGAGGAGAACGTGCAGACTCCGCATAGACAGTGACCCAAACCGGGAATCGAACCCAGGTCCCTGCTGCTGTGAGGCAGCAGCGCTAACCACTGCATTCCTGTGTAGCCCTGTAATCTCAGAACTACATAGAATTTTACAGCTCATAAACCAAACATTCGGCCCAAATGGTCTATGCTGATGTTTAAACTCAACATGGGCCTTTCCCACCCTTCTCCTCAGTTTGATGAAACTACCCTGGAGTGCTGTGAACAGTTTGGGTCTCCATACCCAAAGGAACAGTACGAAGGAACGGGGTGGCACAGCGATTCGCACTGCTGCCTCACAGCACTAGGGACCCGGTTTCAATTCCCAGCCTGGGTCACTGTCTGTGTGGAGTTTGCACGTTCTCCCCATGTCTGTGTGAGTTTTCTCAGGGTGCTCCAGTTTCCTCACATATTTGGAAAGACGTGCTGGTTAGGTGCATTGACCCGAACGGGTGCCGGACTGTGGCGACTAGGGAGATTTCACAGTAACTTCATTGCAGTGTTAATGTAAGCCTTACTTGTGACTAATAAATAAACTTTAACTTTAAGGTAATGTTTTCTTCGGAGGCAGTTCACCAAATCTGTTACCAGAATGAATGGGTTATTCTCTGACGAGACGCTGAGTTCATTGGGTCATTATACCCTCGAGTTCAGAAGAATGAGACATGATCACATTGAAACATATTAGATACCGTAAGGGCTTGACATAGTAGCTTGGCTATTTCCGCTGGCTGGTGGATTTAGAATAGGGGGCACAGTCTCAGGATAAATGGTTGATCATTTATGCCTGAGACAAGTAGAAATTTCATCACTCAAAAGGTTGTGAACCTTTGGAATTGCCTACCCAACAGGACTGCGGATGCTCCATCGCGAATATATTCAAGGTTGAGACAGACAGACCTTTGGTCTCTCAGGGAATCAGGGGATATACTGGCAAGAAAGTGGAGTTGAGGCAGAATATCAGTACTGAATAGCAGAGTAGGTTTCAGGGAGCATATGTTCTTTTGGTCACCTTATTAGCATATCCAGCCTCCATCATGCCCTTATCTGGCTATCCCTCAGATGCATCTAGATTATTTGCCTCAGCTCCACGTGGCAATGAGTTCCAAATTCTAACCACTCGCCACATAAACAGCATCAGCAGATGGCAGCATAGCCAAACCCGATGTTGTTCTCACTACGGACATCCACCCACAGGAGTTGCCTGATGACTAAACACCAGAGCCAACAGACTGAGATCAGGAGCGGGAATGCTGCCTTGAATTTTCCACTAAACAGCTCACAGATCCCGAGGACCTGATTGCAAATCTTGGTTTGCGCTCAGCTAATTTAGCACAGACCAAGAACTGGACCCAAGATGTTCTTAACCTGCACAGATCCATTTTTACATAAGGACAGACAAGTGCCTCAACACATTGACTAAAACATTGCTCAAATAAGTTTAAGTTGATGTATTTATCAGTCACAAGTAGGCTTACATTAATACTGCAGTGAAGTTACTGTGAAAATCCCCTAGTCGCCACACTCCGATGCCTGTTCGGGTACACGGAGGGAGAATTTAGCATAGCCAATGCACCTAACCAGCATGTCTTTTGAACATCAACATGAAGAAATTGCGATTAAGAACAATAAATAAGGATGCAAGCTGATTTTAAACCTCTCACCTGAGGTAGATGCTCCAGTGGGCTCCCTCTGGGTAGTGTGTATCTCCATCTTTTCCTGTAGAGCTTTCTTCTCCTGCTGTGCGTCCCATTCCTGCAGCTCCTTCTCAAACCTTCGGTTATCGTCTCTGACGTACTCTTTCAAATCGCAGGGCAAGGTGTTCATTCCAGTCAACGCCTGACCAGTCTCCTTATCAAACTCCTCTACAAGAGCAATGGAAAAGATTGTATTATATACTCTGTGAACTAAATAGCAAAACACTATCGTTTATAAATTCAGTACATTTCATTCCACCTGCATATCCCACATCCTTGATATTGTTGACTCAAGAGATGACAGTAAAATGATGCAGACAGACCAGATTTCACCCTGTTCTATGTTGTGGTGGCAGTACTGGCAGTTAGAATGCGATGAGAATATTGCAAATCAACCAGAGTTCCTGCTCCTTCACATTATTCAGGCACTTTGTGGAAACTGACTGTGAGAATATTGGGTGAAGATGAGAACAATCATCCCTGCTGCCATTTTGAAAGGACCTACCTTATATATTAAGCTGATCTTTCTCTACACCCTAGCTATGATTGTAACAATACATTCTGCACCCTCCCCTTTCCTTCTCTATGTTTTGTCTGTATAGCACGCAAGGAACAATACTTTTCACTGTGGGTGGACACGGTGGTTATCACTGCTGCCTCACAGCTCCAGAGACCTGGGTTTGATTCCCAGCTTGGGTCGCTGTCTGTATGGAGTTTGCACTTCCTCCCTATGTCTGTGTGGGTTTCCTCTGGGTGCTCCGCTTTCCTCCCACAGTCCAAAGATGTGCGGATTAGGTGCATTGGCCATGCTAAATTACTCCTTATTGTCCCGAGATGCGCAGGTTAGCGGGGTAAATATGTGGGGATATGGGGATAGGGCCTGGGTGGGATTGTTGTCGGTGCAGACTTGATGGGCCGAATGGCCTCCTTCTGCACTGTAGCCTATGATTCTATACGAACACGTGACAATAATAAACCAAATCAAAATCAAACCACAAGCTTGGTCAGCCAGTCCCAAATCGACATCCTATCTTGAACTTTCAAAATGATGCAAATTCGCTACTTAAAAAAAAAAAATTAATCACCCATGCTCGTTAAGACAGCCTCTAAGCCAGCGCTGGCCAATGGAAATTTCTAAGTAGCCATAAGCATGGCTGTAAGAACACCATTTTTGTCTACCAATATCAGGGCATCTGACTATATCTTACATACACAAACATTACAAGTCCACCAGCATCTTCTCAGAATAATTGGAGATGGGGAATAAATGTTGGCTTTGAAGTGACACTACATCCCCAGAATGAATAAAGGGGAAAAAGACAAATGTTCTTAAACATATACCACCATTCAGTAATCAAACGAGTATTCGGCAATCCAAAAATACATTCTCACTTCTTTTTCACACATTTTTACCAACATATTAAAAAAAGAACATTATAAACTGTGATAGCAGAGAAGCAGACCATTCGGCCCAACATGCTGGCCTTTATGTTCCATCAGAGCAAAAGTTAATTCCCTGGCTGGTATTGAATCTGGGTTGAAATGATTCTTAATCACACGGCCATTAAGGTGGTTTCTGTAATGCAGAAAACCAGAGAGAACTCCCTGCTGTTTTCTGAATATCGTCATGGGAGCTTTTATATCTGCCCGAGGGGGCAGGTGGGGTCTCAGTTTAATGCCTCATTCGCCCCATGATATTTTTTGCTTACCCAGATTTTGGATGTCTATTACTTACTTTTAGCAAACAGAAATGTAATTAGCCACATGTGGATTCCCAGTCACAGCAGGCTGAAGTGTGAATACACTCGCCCACTTCTTCCTGGAACCTCAGTCATTCTGCTGGGCAGAGAGTTTGCAGAGCCCAAGACTTTTTGCTACAACAGCTGAAGTGTTAACCCAACGCTGACCCTGCACTTCACGCAATGCAACTGCAGAGCAGGTTTTCCAGTCAACGGGCTGTTCAGTCTGAATTTTCATGTTTCACTTTCAAGTCCGATCAAAGAGCTGCCCCTGACATAATCTTATCAAAGATCTAGTGCTGCTGACTTTTCATACTGGGGAGGGATTCTCTGCCCCAACATAACATTATTTTAAGGCGACAGCATCTCTGATGTTCTATCTCCTGCTTCTCCCTCCTTTCAAAAGGAAATTGGATGGACATTTGAGGGATAAAGAATTTCAGCTCTTCAAGGATAGACTGGCGAAATGGAAATGACTGGACTGCTCTGCAGAGCTGGGATGGATTTGACGGGCCAAATGGCCTTCTGCACTGTAATGGTTATGACTCCCCATACTCAGGTCCTGCTTGCACCCACCTTTCTTTTGTCTGGTCAATAATGTTCGGCTCCTCCTGTTGAGCCTCCTCCATGGGTAAGCAGTACCTTTACAACAACTTGCATGAAGTAAACTAACCGAGCAATACAAGGAGGGAGGGTCTCTAAAGGATTGGTCAAAGTGGCAGGATTCCAGGAGGGTCTTAAAGAAGGGGATAGTCAGAGAGAAAGATATTTAAGAAGGCAATTCTAGAGCTCAAGACGCAGACGGTTGATGACATGGCTGCCAGTTATGCAGTGAATTGAGGAGTGGGGGTCATCTCAGAGGGCCTCAGGATCAAGGAGGGCTTGTTCACTAACCATGACCCCATGAATAAGTTCACAAACACATTTCAGACACACCGAATATTTCATTTCGAGTTATAGAAAATGATTGATCATTTATATGTTAGTAGAAACATCATCAATGTCAAATGGTAAAAACAAACAAACTATTTATGCTTTGGATGCAAAGGGTCTGCACATCTCTCACAGTCAATGTTGTGAAGAATCAGCACGCCCTGCACTTCACTTGCCCTTGCTTTACGTTGTATCACTTCAGTCATACCGGTAGGAAAAAGGCTAAAAGTTTATTTATTTGTCACAAGTAGGCTTACATTAACACTGCAATGAAGTTACTGTGAAAATCCCCTAGTCGACACACTATGACGCCTGTTCGGGTGCACTGAGGGAGAATTTAGCATGGCCAATCCACATAACCAGCACTACATCTAACCAGCACGTCTGTGGGAGGAAACCGGAGCAGCCAGAGGAAACCCACGCAGTCATGGGGAGAACCTGAAGACTGCACAGACAGTGACCCAGGCCAGGATGTGGGCAGAAATCAGCGGAACGTGGCAATCCTGCTCATGGGCGATGGTCAACAAAATGTCTCATATGCCAGATGGGCCGCATGTGGCTCCCCCAGCCGCAGGCTGTCCACCACTGCTGTAGGAGGTAACAGAGATAGAAGAGTGAAGCCATGCAGCGCAGGGATCTAAATACAAATACAAGAATTTTAAAGTGGGCCTTCTGTGACTATAAGCCTAGGTTGGCCAGCAAGCTTGGGGGTGATGGACCAACGCAGACTGGGAAACAGGCAGCAGAGTTTGAGATGAGCTCAAACGTACAGAAGATGGTGGTGGGGGGAGGGGGAGTGCAGCTAACACAGCACTGAAATAACTGAGGCTGGAGATAAGATGGGCGGCACCGTGGCAGAGTAGTTAGCACTGCTGCCTCACAGCACCAGGGGCCTGGGTTCAATTCCCGGCTTGGGTCACTGTCTGTGTGGAGTTTGTACATTCTCTCAGTGTCTGCGTGGGTTTCCTCCAGTTTCCTCCCACAGTCTGAAAGACGTGTTGGTTAGGTGCATTGACCCTAACAGGCACCGGAGTGTGGCGACTAAGGGAATTTCACAGTAACTTCATTGCAGTGTTAATGTAAGCGTTACTTGTGATTAATAAATAAACTTTAAACTTCAAAAATATACATGGATGAAGGTTTACATAGAACATAGAACAGTACAGGGAGCTGTACCCTATCAGGGCGGTTCCCTATCATCCCGAAGTACTCCATGTGCCTATCCAATAACCGCTTAAATGTTCCTAAAGTTTCTGACTCCACTATCCCTGCAGGCAGTCCATTCCACACCCCAACCACTCTGAGTAAAAAACCTACCTTGGACATCCTTCCTATATCTCCCACCATGAACCCTAGAGTTATGCCCCCTAGTTACCGCTCCAATCATCCGAGGAAATAGTCTTTGAACGTTCACTCTATCTATCCCCCCCATCATCTTATAAACCTCTATCAAGTCTCCTCTCAACCTTCTCCGCTCCAAAGAGAAAAGCCCAAGTTCCCTCAACCTTTCCTCGTAAGACCTACCCTCCAAACCAGGCAGCATCCTGGTAAATCTCCTTTGCACTCTTTCCAGTGTCTCCACATCCTTCTTGTAGTGAGGTGACCAGAACTGCATACAATATTCCAAATGTGGTCTCACCAAGGTCCTGTACAGTTGCAGTATAACCCCACGGCTCTTAAACTCAAACCCCCTGTTAATGAACGCCAACACACTATAGGCCTTCTTCACGGCTCTATCCACTTGAGTGGCAACCTTCAGAGATCTATGGATATGAACCCCAAGATCTCTCTGTTCCTCCACATTCTTCAGAACCCTACCTTTGACCCTGTAATCCACATTTAAATTTGTCCTACCAAAATGAATCACCTCGCATTTGTCAGGGTTAAACTCCATTTGCCATTTTTCAGCCCAGCTTTGCATCCTATCTATGTCTCTTTGCAGCCTACAACAGCCCTCCACCTCATCCACTACTCCACCAATCTTGGTGTCATCAGCAAATTTACTGATCCACCCTTCAGCCCCCTCCTCCAAGTCATTTATAAAAATTACAAATAGCAGAGGACCAAGCACTGATCCCTGTGGCACTCCGCTGGTAACCGGTTTCCAGTCCGAAAATTTTCCATCCACCACCACCCTCTGTCTTCTGTTAGATAGCCAGTTACCTATCCAATCGGCCAAACTTCCCTCTATCCCACACATCCTTACTTTCTTCATAAGCCGACCGTGGGGGACTTTATCAAACGCCTTACTAAAATCCATGTATATGACATCAACTGCACTACCTTCATCTACACACTTAGTTACCTCCTCAAAAAATTCTATCAAATTTGTGAGGCAAGACTTGCCCTTCACAAATCCATGCTGACTATCCCGGATTAAGCTGCATCTTTCTAAATGGTCGTAAATCCTATCCCTAAGGACCTTTTCCATCAACTTACCGACCACCGAAGTAAGACTAACCGGCCTATAATTACCAGGGTCATTTCTATTCCCTTTCTTAAACAGAGGAACAACATTCGCCACTCTCCAGTCCTCTGTCACCACCCCCGTAGACAGTGAGGACCCAAAGATCAATGCCAAAGGCTCTGCTATCTCATCCCTTGCCTCCCAAAGAATCCTAGGATATATTTCATCAGGCCCAGGGGACTTATCAACTTTGTTTATTCAAAATTGCTGGTACATCTTCCCTCCGAACATCTACTTCCTCCAGCCTATCAGCCTGTGACACCCTCTCTTCCTCAAAAACATGGCCCCTCTCCTTGGTGAACACCGAAGAAAAGTATTCATTCATCAACTCTCCTAGCTCTTCTGACGCCATGCACAAATTCCCACTGCCGTCCTTGACCGGCCCCAACCTCACCCTGGTCATTCTTTTATTCCTCACATAAGAGTAAAAAGCCTTGGGGTTTTCCTTGATCCGACCTGCCAAGGACTTCTCATGTCCCCTCCTAGCTCTCCTAAGCCCCTTTTTCAGCTCATTTCTTGCTAACTTGTAACCCTCCCTTTGTTTAGACAACAAATGATCTAACAAACGGGCTGAAAGGGTTATTTATAAAGGTGAATATTGGTGGTCTTTATGCTGGAGGGGATTTAGGGTAAGATCCGCAGCTCTGGGTCTGATAGTAGGTGGTGGTTGTGAACCGTCTGTTTCTCCGAGACTGCAGCCAGGGTGTGAACTAGAATTGGTGGCAATCAACCTCTGTGCCACAAGACCTTCTTTATCGTCTTTGACCCCTGCAAAATACTCACGCTTTTCACCAATTCCAGTCCGCACCCTGGTTACAGTCTCAGCAAAAAAGAACGGAGGAAATTTTTTTGTTTTTATGCAGCAAATTATAATGAATGCAGTGCCTGAAAGTCCGGTGGAAACAGTAATGTCTATAAGGGAATTGAATAAATACTTGAGAAAGCAAGTTTCAGGGCGATGGGTAAAGGCCAGGGAAACGGATCTAATTTGGTTAGCCCTTTCATGTTAGGCCGACTGGCCTCCTTCTGTGCTGTATGATCCTCTGCGCAGAAACTGAGACGCAACAGAAAAGCAGAGGATTCACACACACGCGCGACAGCAAAATTAAAAGTATCATTCCGCCGCCACAAATGCATTCCATGCGATACACACATTACAAGCTGCAGGTTAAAAAAAAAATGAATATGCAGCTGATGAAAGTACCTTCTATTAAGTATCGCTCTGTGTCATTTATGTACATTAAACAGTATGCACTAGCATTCCTGTAACCACCAAAGGAATCGCGTTCTAGCTCCTCCCAGGAGGATTTGGTAACAGCTATGTCGTTGTACTTCATCCACCTCTCGTGGTGGTGATCATGGATGTAGGCCCAGTAATGCCCAGCATTAGCCTGACCTTCATGCACTAAGACTGCATGCAATCGGTAAGGAACCTAGAGCACAAAGGGAAGATGTGATAAGCAAAGGCTCAATACATTGAAGAATATAAATGCACATCAGAAACTGCGTAAGGTGATGCTGCAGCTTCTGGTATTTATTAACACTGGTCAAATCTGTACTCTATCTGTAACATGCTCATTTAAACTGTCTCCTCACGCTAACATGCACAGAAGCTTCGAAAACGGCACTTTTGTCAAAACATTCGGTTCATATTTCATCGGGTGAGCTCTGATGGAGAGATGCAGCTGAAATCATTTCCCCTTCAGGAGCCTGTCGAGCCAGATCAGTACTCCTATTTCAGAGTTCCCACCCTTGCTAGTAGCGAAACTAACTGCAGACCACTGGAACTCAATCAGGTGGCACTGCCCTTCGCACCCTGCTTATTTCAGTAGCAGATTGCCTGCAGCTCAGTTAAAACCACACAGACATTGTGCTTACTTGCATCATGGTCTTGTCCGTATACATCAGATCGATTGTTCGGTGAAGCCTGGCGATGCTCTCCTGCAGATCTGAAAAACACGCCAGAAACTGTGATTGACAGCTTGAACGGGGAACAGGATTTGCATCCCCTATGGGGACAACGACTGAACTCTGAATGAACACAAATAATTCCTACTCAAAATATAAGAAAATGACTGACTATTTAAGCTTTGGAGAGCTTGCTTAAAAATGAATCTCAGGGATTGTCCTCTGAAGTTCATAGAATCATACAATGCAGAAGGAGGCCATTCGGCCCATCGGATCTGAACTGACCACAATCCCACCCAGGCCCTATCACCCACGCATTTACCCTAGCTAGTACCCCCCTGGTACGAAGGGGCAATTTAGCATGGCCAATCCACCTAACCTGCACATCTTTCAGACTGTGGGAGGAAACCGGAGTACCCGGAAGAAACCCATGCAGACACGGGGAGAACATGCAGACAGTGACCCAAGCCAGGAATTGAACCCAGGTCCATGGTGCTGTGAGGCAGCAGTGCTAACCACTGTGCCACCTTGCCGCCTGCTAGGAGTTAAGGACAGCCAAAAATAAAATCCTTCTCTTTATCTGGAAAATTCTACAGGCCATTGCCGAGTTCGCTCTTTGTACAAGAGCATAAACCTACAGGGTACTGGTGCAGAGAGAGCATCACTACTAAGCCCAGTACTATCATAGAGCAAGCGCATGTGCTCTATAAAGAACATCTGTGCAATTATTTGCCCAGACACCAAATACAACGTCCCAATTTAAATGTGCAAACGCAGCTTAACTGCTGAAGTTGCAGTTGAAATGGGAGGTGTTCCGATCCCAAGCACCAATATCCCTCAAAATGAAATCAGAAAATGCCACTCCAGCGTCACCTGGAAAAAAGCAAATGTTTGACACACAGACAAGTATCAGAACATAGTTATGTTCTAACCAATGCCTCCATTCAAATCACCATTGTTATTATTAGGGAGGAGGTCAAGACAGGAGTGTAGTGGAATTGAGGCCAGTACGAGTTAAACCATGATCATGATGAATGCAAAGTAGGTTTGAGGGGCCATATAGAGTACTCCTGCTCCTATGTCTTACATTTCCTCAGATCCTGGGAGACCTGCAGTTTACTACCAAGGTTTTCTAATTTTGGATATCAAGGATTTACTCTGTGCTCGAATGATTGGCACACAAGTATAAAATTAAAATAATTGCACCATTGACAGGGGTCATAATTGTCTCGTTGTGAGGCTTTGGCATGTCAACCCATGAGATTGACATTTAATTGCTTTACTCAATCAGCTAAACCTGTTATTTTTTTTAGCACTTTCCTAGCTTCCCAATGTACTACTTCATCATTCCCAATGCTTTTTCAATTCTTTAATCAAATGAAAGCATCACTGGTTAGACCAGAATTGATTCCCATCCATAATTATGCAACAAGACGGTGGTGAAGACTGCCTTCTTGAATCGTTGAAGCTCATGCTGTGTAGGTACACACACCGTGCTGTTAGGGAGGGAGTTCCAGGATTTTGACCCAGTGGCAGAGAAGGAACGATGATTTATTTCCAAGTCAGGATGGTTGATTTGATTTATTATTAATGTCACATGTATTAACATAGTGGAAAGTACTGTTTCTTGCGTGCTATGCAGACAAAACATACCGTTCATAGAGAAGGAAACGAGAGAGTGCAGAATGTAGTGTTACAGTCATAGCTAGGGTGTACAGGAACGTCAACTTAATGCAAGGTAAGTCCACTCAAAAGTCTGATAGCAGCAGGGAAGCAGCTGTTCTTAAGTCGGTTGATACATGACCTCAGACTTTTGTATCTTTTTCCTGAAGGAAGGTGGTGGAAGAGAGAATGTCCGGGGTGCGTGGCGTCCTTAATTATGCTGGCAGCTTTGCCAAGGCAGTGGGAAGAGTAGACAGAGTCAATGGCTACATTATCACACTTCATTCATTCACATAATCTCAAATTCCCAAAATACCTCGGTCATTCCTTGACATTCAACTTAAAGGCGTTTAGAATGATCTGATTACCAATATTTAGGCTCAGAATCCCTTTTTGGATTTGATGGGAATGTACCTAAAGACCTCACCTTTCTTCTGGGCCCCTCAATGAATCATCAGACAGATGAGTACTGGACAGCAGGTTTTACTGAGAGATAATAACTATCTTACAGAGGGTAGAGTTTCAGATCGCAGAGGGGAAAGGAAATCATACCTCTAGTGTCATTCTCCACCTCCATCCTCCAACGATGTAGACAGCCTTCCAAGACCCTCAGCTCGTCCTCCGTGATATGTCGTGGTGCAGGGTGCATCGGAATTTCTGGTGGGATCCTCGACTGCGTGAATGGTTTGTGAACTACCGGCCGTTGAAGAGGGGGTGTGCAGGGAGCTTCCATGGGTGCCAAGGGTCCTTGTTCCATTGGGCTATTGGCAGTTTTATACCGTGAAGAGAGGATGATTAATTCATCTTTCAAAGCATTTCTCCCAATCACCCAAGTCCATGCAGATTCTGAACCCCATATGATGCTTTAAGAGTTTGGATACCTCTCTAATAAAAACCAAATAATAATTCTTGGCTTATAAAGAACAAAGGACAAAGAAAATACAGCACAGGAGCAGGCTCTTCACAGGCTCTAGCACGTGCCGATCATGATGCCCTAACGAAAAATAAAACATCTGCCTTTAGTCCATATCCCTCTATTCCCTCCCTATTCATGTGCCCATCCAAATGCCTCATAAATGTTGCTAATGTACCTGCTTCCACCACCTCCTCTGGCAGCGCGTTCCAGGCACCCACCACTCTGAAAAACTTCACTCGCAACTCTCCATTAAACTTTCCCCCTCTCGCCTTGAACTTGGGCTCCCTTGTAATTGACACTTCCACCCTTGGTAAAAGCCTCTGAATATCCACCCTGTCTATGCCTCGCATAATTTTGTAGACCTCTATCAGGTCTCCCCTCAGCCTCCGTCTTTCCAGTGAAAACAATCCTAGTTTATTAAGCCTCTCCTTCTTAGCCTGAAGTACGCATCATCACCAGCCACCCCAAGCCAAGAAGCCGTCAAATTCTACTAAAGCTATTTACAGATCTGTTAAGTATGAGGATGTAGTAGGCGGGTTCTCCCTCAATTTACTTCTAATCCTAATAAAACAGTACTCATCCTGCACTCACTATCCAAAGAACAGTACAGCTAAGAAAGATACAGGAGGATGCACATTCCAGCTTGACACACGTCATGCTCTGTGCTACCCGTAGGCTTTCATTTTTAACAAGGGCTCCATTGCTGACACAATTTTAAGGTACTCAAGGTGAAGGATGAAAACATTTCATGCATTTAGCAGCAAGCTAGAGAGGGAGTTTAACACATGCTCTCTCTCACAATATTATCCACTATATGTAGGAAAAAGCATTCTATGGGGGAGGGGCTGAATATTCCAGTTTAGAACCATCTTTTAATGTTCTTATAACTTCAAAGTAATCAATTGACATATATATATATATAAGAGATGTGAAAAGGTGCTATATCAACTTTAAATGTAACATTTTTCAACAAAATTCAACAAGCCGTCTATTTCTTGCGAATTGGCTAAGAATGTCCTGCTTTATGTACCAACCTCTCTTGCCTGGCTGTTGTCTGAGGTGCTGTCGTGCTACTAGGGGGAGCAGTTTCAACATCATCTACCGGTGAGGTACACACAGGTTTACTCGAGGCAAACTCCAAGGCATACTGGAGAACATCTGCCAGCGGGAATCGTTTGGGACCAGAACCATAGCTTAGATACCTGTAAAGAGAAAAAGAGAGTCAATGGGATTAGGGAGAGGAAAGAAAGAAGAGAGGGGAAGAGGGAGAAGAAAGGGAGGGAATGAAAGAAAAAAATTCAAAAGAGAAATTTAGTTAAAAGAGAGAAAAATAGTAAGAGAGATCTCCCACCTTACATCAAAGTTTAAAGTTTATTTATTCGTGTCACAAGTAGGCTTACATTAACACTGCAAGAAGTTACTATGAAAACCCCCTAGGTGCCACATTCCGACACCTGTTCTAGCACACTGAGGGAGAATTTAGCATGGCCAATGTACCTAACCAGCACGTCTTTCGGATTCTGGGAGGAAACCGGAGCATCCGGAGGAAACCCACACAGGCACGGGGAGAACATACAGACTCCGCATTGACAGTGACCCAAAAATTGGGAATCGAACCCGGGTCCCCTAGCGCTGTGAGGCAGCAGTGTTAACCACTCTGCTATCATATCACCATCAAACCAGATCACAATATCCTACTACTAATACTTTCTTCCTCCTGGGTTTACCTAGTGCCATTTTAAATGCATCTATCTCAAATTCTGACCAGAAAGAATTGGCACAATCTCAGCATAAGAGAGCTGATGCTTATCTATTAGACTCTTATCAGGTTACAGCACTGGGACAAGATTTTTCTTTGCCCATTTCAAATGACCAAATCTCAAATCACAATTCTTGCTTCCATACCTTTCCAACCGCTGCTGCAACACGGTAAGGTGCTCCTTCAGCCGTCGTATCTCTTCCCGTTTGATTCTGGTGATTTCTCGGTTTTTATCCATGTACCTGTATTTTTAAACAGTCACACCATCCAATTAAGAAATTATCTCATTCCCAAAAACATGGGAATCAAAGACATCAAGTTGGCAAGTATCAGAATTATATAGGGAGAAGGCCATTTGGTCCAATGTGCCTGTGCTAGCTCTTGGAAAGAGCCATCAAATACATCCCCGCCTTTTCCCACAATCCTGCAATTTTATTTTTCTTTTCAAGTAAATATGGAATCCCTTTTTGAAATTTCCTATTGAATCTGCTTCCATCACCATTTCATGTAGTGCATTCCAGATCATAATAACTCGGTGTAAAAAATATTCCAAGCTGTTTGTTTCTGATCTTAAATGTGCGCGCTGATTCCTGACAATGAGAAGAATACCCCCTTCATTATTTTAATATAAAGGTGAATGTAGTAAAGGTTGAATACCCAAACCACAACCACTGCAATCTTTATATTGTGAAATAGTCTCTATTAAGAGGGTATTTGATTCAGACTGAATTAATAAGATGAGCTGAGTATCAGTGGAGTAGGGGGACCATGGGAAACATAAGTATCGCTGCATTGTTTGATGATGTTTTTCCCAGGAGTAGTCAGGGAAAGAATGTAGTATTCCTGAAAGACATGGATTGGTGGGTGGCATCAGTACAAAAAGGGGAAGAATGATGGGAATCTATGGTCGAATCAAACTTGCACCTCTGCATGAATTGAGCTTGGTCGCAAGAGTCTAGACTTTCTTAAGTTGCAAACAGTCCGAACTGACAGAGCTGGAATGGGGAAGGTTGGAACTTCCTTCACAGTTTGGATAAAAATGAAATGCATACTTCACACATTTAGCTCTAAACCTCTGCGCCTCCTTTAAGATGGGCACAGTAACTTTCACAACACCAGGTTAAAGTCCAATAGGTTTATTTGGAATCACGAGCTTTCAGAGCGCTGCGCCTTCCTCAGGTGAGTGGAGAGTTGGGTTCACAAACACGGCATATGTAGACAGAGACGCAATTGCAAGATAATGGTTGGAATGCGAGATTTTACAGGTAATCAAGTCTTTACAGGTATAGACAATGCGAGTGGAGAGAGGGATAATCACAGGTTAAAGAGGTGCGATTTGTCTCGAGCTTCACAATCTGCTGTGGTGGGATTCAAACCCAGAGCATTACCCTGGGTCTCTGGATTACTAGTCTAATGACAATGCAACTATGCCACTGTCTCTCTAATGAACCACGTTACATTGCTTCACTCCAGTAAAGCACTATGAAAATGCAAGTTGACCTTTCGAAGAGCACCAGGACACAGTAAATTACAGGCTGCTGTACCTGTCCATGTACAACACGGATGGAAATTCCAATTTGTGATGGATCTTCTCAGGTCTTCCCAAAGCTTGATTAAATTCAAATCTGGAAAGTTCGAAGGTTAGGACAGGTGGGAGTGCAGTGAACCAGTGCTGTGGGAACAGAAGAAAAGCAGTTGCTGCAGCTGAAAATAGCAAGACAATCATTTATTTGGGGGGGGGAAATGGGAGTCATAACTGTGCCAAAAAGGTGCAAGTGTTACTCAGTGGCTGCGAATCTCAGATCTGCCCAGTTGCTGAAGAAATCAAACCACTTATTAAAGATCACAAAACCAGTCAAGTATTTTATTAATTAAGCTTACTCTATTGTTAAATCTTGCATTGTGAACATTACCCAATTTAAAGTGAACTTTCCAGTAATGTGGAGTAACATGGCTAAGAACGACACAGCAAAGAAAGACCATTTGTCCCAACATATCTGTTATGGAACAATTCAAAGCTAACCCATTGTCAGGCTTTCTCCACTCTTCTCAAGTATTTAATCTTCTGTTTCCAATATTTTATGCACCTTACGCTTGAAAGATGCAATTATCTCTCCCTCACTACCAAAGTATTACATGGTCCAGTAACAATCTTCATTAAGAAATTTCATGCTGCCTCTCCTGACTCTCTCTGTGGCAACTTCAACATGACAGCCCCACATTGCCAACTCCCCAGATATTTTTTCTTTCGTCATCCTGTTAAAACTCTTCAATTTAAAAAAAAAGATCTCTTAGCTTGCTCTGTTCAAGAGCAAATAGTCTCAGTATCTCAATTTCGTTCCTCAATATAGACTATCATTAATATCACCCCTGCTGAATCTGGAAAATTGGTAAAGCAGTTATTTTTATGAGACTGCCTTAGGTAAAGTTTGTTGCTGACTGTCAGCATTTCTTTCCAACCAATACTGCAGCTCTCTCTATCAGGAGCGTCAGAGATATGCCTTCTGATTTCTTCCAGCCTTATAGTGTAGAAAATTATGAGTATTGAAGCGGGGGGAAACTACATTTGGTCACTGGGGAAGAGAATGTTGTTCTGAAGAGAGAATAGAATCCCAGGAGGGAGAATGAACGTTGAGATAATTTCTGGAAAAAGCTGTGGCATTTATTCCACCTGCTGATTTTGTACGTTGGAAATCTATAAATTGTGAAGTAATAAACCAGCTCACCATTTTTAAAGCAATTTGTCTTTCACAATGTATACAAAGTTAAATGGGAGAGATCTAGTGTTTGGAAGTATGCACACTCTAAAATGTCCCATGAGATAACGTCACAAGAAACTTTGCATTATTATTTCAAGACCTGGCTAAGAATCCTAAACTTTTCACAAACACCCCAGAAACATCTGTGTGTTTTTAATTTGTCCAATGTCTTTGGAATCAATCTTCCTTTCACAATTCTACAAAACTGCCTGCAGCTGAACGAATTGATCAGTGGTAATTAAATGGTCCAAAAATTCACTGACTAGCTCTTAATAACTTAACAATTCTTAACCTACTAATTCTTCATAATAACTCCCTTAACTCACCTCCTGCAAGCTGCTTCCCACACCGCTTGCTGCCGCCACCTACTCGCCATCTTCCTCAACTCGTCACTTCCCTCTCTGAGCCTCCCATTTGCCGATCATCCCACTCACCATCTCCCTCTTGCTCGCTGCTTCCTACGTGACCCATTCGCTCATTACCGCCCCCTCTCACCAGCTCTCCCATTCGACGCCCCTCTCTCTTAAACACACACTGCGAGCAAGAACAGCAACAAGGAGGAAGCGATTGAGGCTGCAAATGATGGGTTGGAGGGTGAGGGTGAGGTGCCAAGGGGAGGGGGCGGCACCAAGTGGGAGGAGGAGCTGAGGGGGACAATTCAGCAGCCAGAGAAGCATTGTGTGGGCCGCAGGAAAGGCGAAAGCTGGGTGATTCAGGCATCAGACACGTACACAAGTGAATCTTAGCTGTTGAGTCAACCTGATTAATGCTGCCAGGCTTTCATTATACAGCAGCTCCAATAAACTGTCTCAAGTATTGGGTAAAAGTGGATTTTTAATAAAGAGCTTCATCGATATCTAATAATGATTTGCACTTTCCAATATCCTGATATTGAAAGCGGTTTGATCTGCTGGGAGCCTCGAGACCAGATCTGCTCCATTTGTCCACTGCCACATAATCAACGGAAGGCAATTCTACATGATGGATCTAATCTCATGGAAGTATCGTTTTCACCAATCAATAGCTGCATCATAAACTGGGATGGGGTGGGATAGAGCGGTGTGTTGAGAGGGTATAATCCAGACAGAGATAGACAGGTTCTTGATTAATAAGAGGGGTCAGGGGGAAAAGGCAGGAGAATGGGGATGAGAAAAATATCAGCCATGATTGAATGGCGGAGCAGACTCGATGGGATAAATGGCCTAATTCTGCTCCTATGTCTTATAGAGATGCTCAAATGGAGTGTGCTTTAAACAAAGAGATTGCTTTGAAGTTGTCTTTTCCTTTGCTATAGCGACTCATGGCGTCAATTCTTTGAGTAGAGCAAGAAGCTTCACATTGACCATGCTACTGAATTAACTAGAAGATGCAGCAACATCCTTCAACCCACCTCTTGTCCAGACTTTGCAGAGTTGGCAGAATTTTCTGCCTGTAAGGACTCAATCTCGCCTTCAACCATCGCAGCTTCGAGGCACTCATGAAGATCCTTAAATCCATTCACTTGCAGTGGGTACTGTCCAAACATCTCTGAATTCTCAAACTTTTTTCCTGTTGCAAAATTAAAGGTATGTAAGGTTTAAACTGAATCGGATTGGTTAAGATTTCCAGGACTAGTGCTGCCTTTTAGTACGGTTCAATATGATCAACCTCATGCCTGCTTTTTAAAAAATAAAGTGCCTTCTTCACTGACAGAGTTGTGGAAGAAAGTGTGGCTGAGCCATGCAGGCAGGGAAAGCAGGATCAATTCTCCAAGTGAGCAAATTTGGGTCATGGCGGACAATAGGGGAGTGACAATTACCCTCATTAATCCTGAGCCAGGGTGGGGAAACCAGCAAGGGCACCCACACCTCATCCCAATCGAGGAACCAGTGTGTGAAGTGCTGATGTTTGCTTATGTCAGAAAAGAAAGAATAGGCTTTGAAAGCAATGCCAATCATGATAGAACACCTTAACATTCCCCAATTCCATTTCCCGGTGCCCTCTCCCAACTCCATCCTTTGCTGGTGTCTTCTCCCAATTCTATATTAACTAGCACTCTTTTTCAGTCCTCATTTTTGAGTGCCTTTCCAACAAGGATCACAGAAAGAGCTTTATTCTCGAGTCTCATCTGCGAGCAAGTAAGGGGGAAGCTTTATATCAAACGTGCTCTGGACCTGTCCTGGGAGTGTCTGATGGGAACTGTATAGAGGGAGCTTTACTCTGTATCTTATCCCGCGATGCACCTGTCCTGGGAGTGTTTGATGGGGGACAGTGTAGAGGGAGCTTTACCCTGTATCTAATCCCGTGCTGTACCTGTCCTGGAATGTTAATGAGAAAATATTGACAGAGTTTTATTCTAAATGTGCTGTGCATGATGCAGTGCTTGACTGTAAAAAGTGAAGCCCCAGAAGAAAAGATAAGCTAAACCTTTTCCACTGGCTGTAAAATGGTATTAAAAATTCAGGTTTGCTGAACCATAGTTAGATGGAGGGTCCAGGTGTAATGCATCTAAGTTTGCTGATGATACAAACATAGGTGGAGTTTCTGTGTATAAAAAGGTGGGAGGATAAGCGCGAGGAGGATGTAAGGAGGCTGCAAATGAATACAGACCAGTTAAACGTGTGGGAAGATTGTGGCAGATGGAGTATAATGTGGGAAGTGTAAAAATTATCCACTTTGGTCGGAAGAACGGAAGAGCAGAATATTTTTTAAAATGCGCGAGACTGACAAATGTTGGGTTTCTGAGAGATTCGGATGTCCTTGCACACATATCACAAAGTTAACATGCAAGTACAGCAAGCAATTCAGAAAGGAAAGCGTATTTAAAACTTTAATGCAAGGGGTTTGTAGTACGATGATAAAGAAAGACCGCTGTAAATATATAGGGATTTTGAGATATACAGAGCACATTTTTGGTCTCCTTACCCCAGGAAGGATATTCTTGACTTAGAGGGTGTGCAACAAGAGTTTACTGGGTTTGTTTTGAGGAGAGGGTTGTCCTATCAAAACAAATTGAGTAGAATGGACAGAGAATGCTGGAAAAACTCAGCAAGTCTGGCAGCATCTTTTTAAGCGAGAAAAACTAGATTTAACATTTTGAATGATTGGCTCTTCATCAGAAGAGAGGGAGAAATGTTTTAGATATTCAACCGCAGCTGAGAGAGAATGCAACAAGATGTAGCAACCTTAAGAACAAAAGACAGATGATCTGGTGGGGGAGGCAGGTCATTGCATTGAGACAATAAATCTATGGAATACTTTGAAAAAAAGGTTCAGGATGGAGGTGAAAGGTCACGGTCTAAAGTTGTTGAACTCAATGTTGAGTCTGGGGGGGGCGCTGTAACATGCCTAATTGGAAGATAAAATGCCGCTCCTCCAGTTTGCGTTGGGCTTCACTGGAACATTGCAGCAGCCCAAGAACAGACACTGAGCTCCTTGCTCTCATGCCCATGTGGCTGTCCTTGGCCTGCTGCAATGTTCCAGTGAAACAAGCTGGGAAGTGGCATCTCATCTTCCAATTAGGCATGTTACAGCCCTCAGGACTCAACACTGAGTTCAACAATTTTAGATAGTGACTTTTCTCCTCCATCTTAAATCCCCTTTAAAAAAAAACCATACATTTATTGTCTCAATGTAATAACTCCTCCCTTTTCCCCCCACCCCCACACCAGGCCATCTGTCTTTTGGTCTTGTTGTAATCTCTCTCAGCTACAGTTTAATATCTGATATTTCTCCCTCTATTCAGTTCTGATAAAGAACCAAACAGACTCAAAGTGTCAACTGTGTTCTCTCTCTACAGATGCTGCCAGACCTGCTGAATTCTCTGTTCTTGTTTCAGATTCCAGCATCGGCAGTATTTTGCTTATTTGAGTACAATGGGCTTTTATATTCAGGAGTTTAAGAAGAAGTAGTAGTAGTAATCTCATTGAAACATATGAAGTTATTAAAGGGATTCACAGGGTAGGTGCTAAGAGACTGTTTTTCCTCGCTGGAATCCTGAAATGACAATTATAAGGGGGCACAAGTTCAAGATAAGGGGGGAAAGGTTCAGTGGAGATGTGCGGGGGAGGTTTTTTACACAGAGGGTGGTGGGGGCCTGGAATGCACTGCCAAGTGAGGTAGTTGAGGCAGACACATTAGCGACATTTAAGACTTATCTGGATAGATATATGAACAGACAGGGAATAGAGGGATACAGGCGGTTGGTCTAGATGGGACAGTGATCGGTGCAGGCTTGGAGGGCCGAAGTGCCTGTTCCTGTGCTGTACTCTTCTTTGCTCTTTGAAATAAGGATGATAATTTCTGAATAAGAGGTCAGTTATTTAAAACTGAGGTGAGGAGAGATGTCTTCACTTGAAAGTTAGTGAACTTTGAAATTCACTTCAGAAAGTTGTGGTTGCTCAGACATGGAATATATTTAAGACTATTGATAGATTCTTGACCTACAAAGGGAATTCAGGAACGTGGGCGTTGGGGAGAAAGTGGAGTTGGTGCCCAAGTTCAGCCATCATCTTATTGAACAGTGGAGTCGGCTTGAGGGGTTGTATGGGCTATTCCTGTTGTTTCTGACGTACATTACCTTCGTGCATCCCCACAGCCAGGAACCGCCCATAGAAAAGCTCCACCATTGGATTCTTTGGTTTCTCACCATCCCTGACAACAAAGAAAAAGCTCACAATATGTACCAGAATAATGCTGAGTAAGCAAAGATAGCAACACGCAGCCATTCCATCCTCTGGGCTTGTCCCAGCTTCTTGAGAGGACTTTCCAATTAGTCACACTCGCCCGGTTCATTCCCCAGAGCCCTACAAATTCCTCCTTCACATCAAATATTTATCCAGTTGTAAGTTGCTATAGAATTTGTTTCCACCAATTTTCCAAATAGCATACGTCTGATTCTTCAGATTCATGATGTTGGCCACCAGAAAAAGAAACTAAATGCTGCAGATCCAGAATGAAAATAGGAAATGTTGCAAATATGTACAGCTGCAAACAAAATATAATTTAAGTTTCAAGTAACATTTTAGAACAATCTTTCCAGCACTTTGCATTTCATCTGCCACCTGTTTTGTACACTTCTGACAGCATTAAGAGGGCCTATGCCCACTTCTCCTGACAGTAAATACCAAATACCACTGCCTGCTCAATCATGGAGGTGCAGTGCCTGACTACACTGAATACAACTGCTTTCCAGGGTATCAGTAAACTTCAGCTTAAAAACACCAGTGAGTAACACCACAGATGATAAGTTTAAAAATACCAGTGAGCAATGCCACAGGAAGTCAACTAAAAAAAACACTAGTGAGCAACGTCACAGTAGGTCTGCTTAAAACCAGCAGTGAGCAATGCTGCAGGTGGTCTGATTTAGCCCAGCAGTGAGCAATGCCACAGGTGGTCAGGTTCAGCTCAACAGTGAGCAATGCCACAGGTGGTCAGGTTCAGCTCAACAGCGAGCAATGCCAGTGGAGACCAGCTGAAGGACATGAGTGAACAATGCTACAGGATGTCATATTCAGTTTTTCCTTAAAGATTATACCAAGCTTACCTCTCTTCTTCTGTTTTGACCTGAAAGGCATCCTCTAACCAGTCCAAAAGCTTGTGTGTAAACTCACTCACATCTTGCTGCAGAAAGACAGAGGGAAAAAGACGGAATAAAAGGTTAAACATCTACACAGGATGATCCATGAAGTATCTCTTTTAGAACCATAAAAAAGTTACAGCACAGGAGGCCATTCAGCCCATCTTGTTCATGCCAGCCTGAGGACACTCTGGTGTTCTTTCTAATCCCACCTTCCTGCGCCTGGCCCTGTAGCTTGCAGCACCTAAAGGTGCGGATCCAGGTACTTTTTAAAAGAGTTTAGGGTCTCTGCCTCCACCACCAACTCGGGCAGTGAATTCCAGACACCCACCACCCTTTGTGTAAAAAACATTCTTCCTCATGTCCCCTCTACACCTTTCGCCAGTTATCTTGAATCTATGTCTCCTGGTTCTAGAATTCTCTACCAAGGGAAACAATTTTATCCTGTCCACTATCTCTTCCCCTCATAATTCTGTACACCTCTATCAAGTCATCCCTCAGCCTTCTTTGTTCCAAGGAAAATAACCCCAACCTACCCAATTTCTCCTCAGAGCTATGTTTTTCTATCCCTGGCAACATTCTTGTCAACTTCCTCTGCACTCTCTCCAGAGCAATTACATCCTTCCTGTAATATGGTGACCAGAACTGCACACAAAACTCCAGTTGTGGCCTCACCAGTGTTTTTTGTTAACAATTCCAACATTATATCCTTACTTTTATATTCTCTACCTCTGTCAATGAAGAAGAACATTCCATATGCCTTCTTTACAATCTTGTCTACTCGAACTGCTGCCTTTAACATAGTAAAGCATCCCAAGGAGCATGAAGACAGAATCTGACATCAAGCCAAATAAGGTGATACTGGGACAGGCGATTTCTGACAGACACAAAGAACAAAGAACAAAACAGCACAGGAACAGGCCCTTCGGCCCTCCAAGCCCGCGCCACTCCCTGGTCCAAACTAGACCATTCTTTTGTATCCCTCCATTCCCACAATTTCTTTCACGCAGCTGGTATGGGAAATGGAGAAAATGTTAACGGTAGGTGCCCTGAAAAGGAGCTATACAAGACTGTTAGCTAGAGTTCCAGAGTAAATGTTTCTCTCCAGCATCTTGTCCAAGCGATCACCCCGTGTCTGAATGAGATGAGTGTTGATAGTGTATTTGAATTGAATTTAATTGATTTGTTATTGTCACGTGTATTGGGATACAGTGAAAAGTATTGTTTCTTGTGGGTTATACAGACAAAACGTACCGTTCATAGAGTACATAGGGGAAAAGGAAAGGACAGGGTGAAGAAAATAGTGCTGCAGTTACCAACAGAATGAGGAGAAAGGTCAGCTTAATATGTGATAAGACCATTCAAAAGTCTGATGGCACAGGGAAGAAGCTGTTCTTGAGTTATTTGGTATGCATTTTCAGACTTTTGTATCTTTTTCCCAACAGAAGAAGGTGGAAGAGAGAATGTCCAGGGCATGTGGTGTCCTTGATCATGTTGGTTGCTTTCCCAAGGCAGTGGGAAGTGTAGACAGTGTCAATGGACGAGAGGTATTTGAGGTATGACAGCAGATACCTCTCTAACTCTCTCCAATCTCTAGCATAATTCACTGGATAGCCATCAGGAGTGACAACCTTAACTGGTATTTGAAAGTGCCGAGACCAATTGCAGTCTCTGAACTATGAGCCAACACAACACATCAGAGGGACTGAACCTGCCACTTTCTGGGTTTGGATGCCTGTTACATCTTGCTCTGAGTCAACAGTAACTAAAGGAATTAGGTGCAGGATAGACTTATTGCACATTTAAATAATTTTCCAATCCCGCAGTCCTTTCCAAATCCTACCTGCTGCAAGTCATTAGATTTGAAAGTATCCTTCAGTATTTCAACCGCTCTCGAAGGATCCACATATTTCCTCTTGGAGCTGACCATTAACGCAAAAAGATGCCTCAATTCACGCATAAAAGGAAGATTTCGTCGTTCCTGAAAATTGTGGAAAGAAAATGAACACAGGTTCCAGTAATACAATCTCAAAAGCAGATTATTCATTCAGAAAAAAACAAGAGGGAAGAGGAGGAAAAACATATTATGATAAGGAGATTTAGTGCCAGGGTTAAAGCAAGGAAGAAATGGAAACATACTATTCTGCAAGTGGGTGATAGCCTCTGCACAATGCTGAGTTCTATCACAGATAAACAGATTTCATCTGAGGTATGGATCGTTAAAGACAGCAAATACAGTCATTGCACAGAGGCCGCATGAAGAATAGTGCCTTGGAGAGATACTAAAGGACCGACGGGACTGATGAAACCTGTGACAGCCACTGCCCAGAAGGATGAGGGCTGCAGATGCCTGAAAACACCATCAGCTCAAACTGTGCATATCACCCAGCTTGGATCTATATCAGCTGCTCCTTCACCATCGCTGGATAAAAATCATGGAATGTTGGCATTCATTTTGAGGGGACTTGAATACAAGAGCAGGAAGGCGGCGATGGCCTAATGGTATTATCACCAGGCTATTAATCCAGAAACTCAGCCAATGTTCTGGGGACCCGGATTCGAATCCCACCATGGCAGATGGTGGAATTTGAATTCAATAAAATAAATCCGGAATTAAGAACTTAATCATGACATGAAACCATTGTTGATTCTCGGAAAAACCCATCTGGTTCACTATCGTCCTTTAGGGGAGGAAATCTGCCGTCCTTACCCAGTCTGGCCACATGTGACTCCAGAGCCACAGCAAGACTCTTAACTTTCTCTGAACAAGGGCAACTAGAGATGGGCAATAAAATGCTGGCCAGCCAGCAATGTCTATGTCCCATGAATGAATAAAATAAAAAGTACTGCTGAGGCTTTATAAGGCTCTGGTCAGACCACATTTGGAGTATTGCGAGCAATTTTGGGCCCTGTACCCAAGGAAGGATATGCTGGCCTTGGAGAGGATCCAGAGGAGGTTCACAAGAATGATCCTGGGAATGAAAAGCTTGACGTATGAGGAGCGTCTGAGGACTCTGGGTCTGTACTCAATGGATGAGTGGGGGATCTCATTGAAACTTACAGAATACTGAAAGGTCTGGATAGAGTGGATGTGGGGAAGATGTTTCCATTAGTAGGAGAGACTAGGATCCAAGGACACGGCCGCAGAGTAAAAGGGACAACCCTTTGGAACCGAGATGAGGAGGAATTTCTTCAGCCAGAGGGTGGTGAATCTGTGGAATTCATTGCCACATAAGGCTGTGGAGGCCAGGTCATTGAGTGTATTTAAGACAGAGATAGATAGGTTCTTGATTGGTAAGAGGATTAAAAGTTACAGGGAAAAGGTCAGAGAATGGGGTTGAGAAACTTCAGCTATGATTGAATGGTGGAGCAGACTCAATGGGTCGAATAGCCCAATTCTGCTCCTATATCTTATGGCCTTAACTCCCGGCCTAACATACTGTGGGAGCAGCTGTACCACATTGATTGCAACTGTTCAAGAAGACATTTCACCACCATCTTCTCAGGAGCAATACCCACATGTTAAAGACTGAGTGAAAAAGCAAACCAGTAAGCCAGTAACTTCAAAGAGAAAATGATGTGGAGATGCCAGTTTTGGACTGGGGTGGACAAGATGAGAGGTCACACGCCATCAGGTTATGGCCCAACCTGACTTCACTTGAAGGAGCAGCGCTCCTAAACCTTGGGACTTCAAATAAACTTGTTGGATTATAACTTGGTATAGTGTGACCTCTCAAAGAGAGAAAAGAGCTCCCTTCAAAAAAGTTTTTAAAAAATTAAAGGTGACTCATTTTGTAAATCAGTGCAACTGATTGTTTTATGAGACATCCGCTGTTCTATTCCAGAAAGCCAAGTGGCAAAGGATATAACCGGAGTCAATTTTTCCATCCCTTTGTCAGCTGTTATTCAGAGACATAATCATGCCCCTCCTAACACAACAATTAGTTTCAATCTGTTCCTACTGAGGGTACCAGTTAATGTCTGCACTTACATTGCATATAATTAATAACAATTTATGTACAATTGACACTTTCTTTTCAGTTGTTACTGAGAGATTTCCTTCTTAAAATCAGATCCAGGTTCAGGGATTTTTGGGCTATTCCAAAATCCTAACAGGATTTTAGTCTCTCAGGGTCTAACTCTGCTTTGTCGAAAAACCACCTAACAACATTTGATGCGATGCTCCTAACTTCTGGCTAGTTACTTGCTCCCAGGTGCCAGGCAACAGTTGAGCAGTCAGTAGGGTAAGTGCACAGACCCCATTAAAATAATTGCAGTACAATTACAAGAGACACAAGTTTATCTTGGGAGCATAGGTCCAATATAGATGCTACAGGTCAACAATAGCAAATGCTGAAATTAAAGCATTATAGTTGGGCTTAAGGGAAAGAAAGCAAGAGAAATTTGATCAAATTTATCATGAAATGTTAATTGCACAGAATGGAACAACATACAAATGAATGCACATGGTATCTCTTTACCAATCTTCACCATACCTCCTGACATTGGCAGGGGCACACACGAGATATTCAACCATGGAGGTCATCATGATCAAATAAGATCTTGTGCTCGCTTGACATGTACAGCACATAGTTTCCAGCAGCAGTCTATAACTATTACTAGGAACAGGAACCCTGTCTGATTTTCCTCTCCCTGGTCCAGAAACGCTGAGGCCTTGAGCCTCACACCCCGAGCTGATATCATCTGATTTAGCACAGTCCAGGAATCGAGCCCCCTCACACTGTACCAATAACGGGTAGGATGTATTGCCGCCTTCTCAACACTCTCACATCTTTGTGGTACAGCTGTTCTATTCAGAGAAGCAGAAAGGGAGACGAGGATACCAAAGAGAGACCACGTTTACCAGAGGAAAACGAGGGGGCAGGGGCAGGTAAAGAAGATTAGGCTAATTTAAGAACACAATCACAAGTGACTTGTTATTCTATTTTTGTATAGCTCTGGGGTCAAGGTGATTGTCTGCTCTCGGTCTGGGCTGGAGAAAAAGATTGGGAGAAGAAACCATCTCTCACACTGAGGGAAGTTTACTGCCTGACGACCCTTCCAGAATGTACATTCTAAAAGTGTCAGTGGCCAAGACTGTTTGTCTCATTCCAGATCCTCGTAAACCAAGGAGCGCAGCAAAAAAAACTGCTTCTAATTTTGTTAAAACAATTTGCATTCTGCACAAGGGCGTACAGCATGGATAGCGTGAAGATTTGAATAAAGAAGCCATACTGCAGGGGCAAGTTGAAGAACAGGAGGAAGATGGGTAGACCATAAGACATAGGAGCAGAACTAGGCCACTAGGCCCCTCGAGTCTGCTCCGCCATTCAATCATGGCCGAGATTTTTCTCATCCCTTTTCCCCATAACTCCTGATCCCCTTATCAATCAAGAACCTATCTATCTCTGTCTTAAAGACACTCAATGACCTGGCCTCCACAACCTTCTGCGGCAAAGAGTTCCACAGATTCACCACTCTCTGGCTGAAGAAATTCCTCCTCATCTCGGTTTTAAAGGATCGTCCTTTTAGCCTGAGGTTGTGCTCTCTGGTTCTAGTTTTTCCTACTAGTGGAAACATCCTCTCCACGTCCACTCTATCCAGGCCTTGCAGTATCCTGTAAATTTCAATAAGATACCCCCTCATCCTTCTAAACTCCAACGAGTACAAACCCAGAGTACTCAACCGTTCCTCATATGACAAGCTCTTCATTCCAGGGATCATTCTTGTGAACCTCCTCTGAACCCTTTCCAAAGCCAGCACATCCTTCCTTAGATATGGGGCCCAAAACTGCTCACAATACTCCAAATGGGGTCTGACCGGAGCCTTATACAGCCTCAGAAGTACATCCCTGCTCTTGTATTCTTGCCCTCTCTACATGAATGCTAACACTGCATTTGCCTTCCTCATTGCTGACTGAACCTGCACGTTAACCTTAAGAGAATCTTGAGCAATGACTCCCAAGTAGCCTGATGGCACGGCCAGAATAGTGTTACACATCATGCTCATGAGGTAGGGCAGTCACAGCATGCAGTATTATCGGGGAGGCAATGGCCCAGTGGTATTATTGTTAGACTATTAATCCAGAAACTCAGCTAATGTTTTGAGGACCTGGGTTTAAAACCCACCACGGCAGATGGTCGAATTTGAACACAATAAAAATCTCTGAAATTAAGAATTTACTGATGACCATGAAACCATTGTCGATTGCCAGAAAAACCCATCTGGTTCAGTAATATTCCTTTAGGGAAGGAAATCTGCCGTCCTTACCTGGTCTGGCCTATGTGAGACTCCAGAGTCACAGCAAAGTAATTGACTCTCTACTGCCCTTGAAATGGCTGAGAAAGCCCAATTCAATGGCAACTAGGGATGGGCAATAAATGCTGGCCAGCCAGTGAACCCATATCCCACAAATGAATAAAAGAAATCTCAGCATCTACTTGCAGACAGCCTGTTTTCAGAAGCAATCAGACATGGATTCTGAGAAACAAAACCTAAACAGCAAAAGTTGAGGTGATTTATGTACATATTTTTTTAATATACCAGTCCATGGCTTGCTTACATACCAAGTGCAGGCTATAGTAGAAGTTATACACCAGTCAGTCAGGTAGGGTTGTCAGAACCAGGCTGGAAGAATTAAAAATTGATCTCCTTCCAAGAACCCAGGAGAAAAATCATTAAAAATGCTTATTTCTTAGTTTTCATTTTATAGGAGGTGGGAAGGTTATTTAACTGACAGTCAGGAATTATCCAAAAGATAACAAAACGTTATAAACTGGCTGTGGAAAGGCATGGCATTGCCAGGACAATTGTGTCGAATGACCCAACAGTTGGAGTCTGGGGGTGTTCGAGGCGGAGGGATCACAAGATGATGTCCCACAGGAATACCTCCAGCCAGAGTTAGCAACACTCGAACGTCTGCCGCAGATTAAATTAAATTAGCTGTATTTGCTGCAAGTGGTGGGGTGGCTCCCTACCCTGTCCAGCACCCCATGCCAGCTGCATGCATTCTCAAAAGATACACAGAAGCCACGAACCTTTTGATTTTGAGGTACATCCTGAGGATCAGTTGGCGGGACATAGTTGAGGACGAGTCTCCGAAACTCAAGCAGATTAAAGAGGGACTAAAGGGAAAGGAAGACAAAAAAGATACATTAACTACAGTCAGTGACGGAGTTTCACAGGTCACATAATGTAAAGTAAAAGTAAAGTTTATTTATTAGTGTCACAAGTAGGCTTACATTCACACTACAATGAAGTTACTGTGAAAATCTCCCAGTCGCCACATTCCGGCGCCCGTTCGGGTACACTGAGGGAGAATTTAGCACGGCCAATGCACCCTAACCAGTACGTTGCTCGGAATGTGGGAGGAAACCAGAACGTTCGGTGGAAACCCACGCAGACACAGGGAGAACGTGAAGACTCCGCGCAGACAGTCATCCAAACCGAGAATTGAACCTGGGTCCCTGGCGCTGTGAGGCAGCAGTGGTAACCACTGTGCCACCATGCCGCCCTTGTTATAGTTATATGTTCCCAAAAAACAATGAACTGATCAAATGGTGAGAGGAAAAACAGAAAGCAAAGAAAATATGTGAAAGAGAAAGTGCATTTACACAGCATCTTTCACAACCTCAGTATATTCCAAAGTGCCCTTTAGCCATTGAAGTATATTTAAAGTGTAGTAGCTATTGCACTGTAGAAGGTGCGAATCTGGGACCGAGAAGAAATCCCCGCCGACCTCAGGGATGCCATCATCTTCACGAAAGGAGACAACGCTGACTGTGGAAACTACCGAGGAATCTCCCTACTCTCCATTGCTGGGAAGCTCATCGTGGAATTCTCCCTAGCCGCCTTCTCCCAGTCTCTGAAAATATCCTTCCAGAAAGTCCCTTCTTAATCAATCCCTCGGTCCCCCTTTGCTGAATTTTAAACTGCTCCCAATCCGCAAGTCTATTGTTTTTTTCTTGCCAATTTGTATGCTTCTTCCTTGAAGCTGATACTTTAGCTATTTTCCCTTGTAAGCCATGGTTTGACCACAATTTCCTTACCACTCTTGAGCCAAACAGGAATAAACAACTTCTGGAGTTCACTTATTCATTCTTTAAATGCCTGCCACTGCCTATCCACTGTCCTTCCTTTCAGCAATGCTTCCCAGTTCATTAAGGCCAATTCATGCCTCATACCATCATAGTTACCTTTATTGAGATTCAGGACCCTGGTCTCAGAATCAACTATATCACTAACCACCTTGACAAAGAATTCTACCATATTATGGTCACACAACCCAAGGGTTCTCCCACAACTAAATTGCCAAATAAGATAAAAGCAAAATACTGCAGATGCTGGAATCTGAAACAAAACCAGAAAATGCTGGAATTTCTCAGCAGGTCTGACAGCACCTGTGGGGAGAGAATAGAGCCAACTTTTCGGCTCCAGATGACCCTTCGTCAGAGCTGCCAACTAATCCTTTCTCACTGCACAACACCCAGTCCAAGATGGCCTGTTCCCTTGTTGGTTCCTCAACGTATTACTCCAGAAAACCATCCCGTATACACTCCAGAAATTCCTCCTCTATTGTACTGTGACTAACTTGACTCTCCCAATCTATATTGGGATCATACAGGATCCAGGGTGAGGTAGCCAATTGGATACAAAATTGGCTTGTGACAGGTGGTGATTGTAGAGGGTTGTTTTTCAAACTGGAGGCCTGTGACCATCGGTGTGCCTCAGGGATCGGTGCTGGATCCACTGTTATTTGTCATTTATATTAATGATTTGAATGAGAATTTAGGAGGCAATTAGTAAGTTTGCAGATGACACCAAGATTGGTGGTATCGTGGACAGTGAAGGAGGTTATCTAGGATTGCAACGGGATCTTGATCAATTGGACCAGTGGGCTGACGAATGGCAGATGGAGTTTAATTTAGATAAATGCAAAGTGATGCATTTTGGTAGATCAAACCAGGGCAGGACTTACTTAGCTAATGGTAGGGCATTGGGGAGAGTTATAGAACAAAGAGATCTAGGGGTACAGGTTCATAGCTCCTTGAAAGTGGAGTCACAGGTGGACAGGATGGTGAAGGCAGCATTCGGCATGTTTGGTTTCATTGGTTAGAACATTGAACACAGGAGTTGGGACATCTTGTTGAAGTTGCACAAGACGTTGGTAAGGCCACACTTGGAATACTGTGTACAGTTCTGGTCACCCTATTATAGAAAGGATATTATTAAACTAGAAAGAGTGCAGGAAAGATTTATTAGGATGCTATCAGGACTTGATGGTTTGAGTTACAAGGACAGGCTGGATAGACTGGGACTTTTTTCCCTCGAGTATAGGAGGCTTAGGGGTGAGCTTGAGGTCCATAAAATAATGAGAGGCATAGATCAGCTGGATAGTCAACATCTTTTCCCAAAGGTAAGGGGGTCTTAAACTAGAGGGCATAGGTCTAAGGTGAGAAGGGAGAGATACAAAAGGGTCCAGAGGGGCAATATTTTCCACACAGAAGGTGGTGAGTATCTGGAACAAGCTGCCAGAGATAGTGGTCGAGGTAGGTACAATTTTGTCTTTTAAAAAACATTTAGACAGATAACTGGGTAAGATGGGTATAGAGGGGTAGGAGCCAAATGCAGCCAATTGGAACTAGGTTAATGGTAAAAACTGGACGGCATGGACAAGTTGGGCTGAAGGGCCTGTTCCCATGCTGTAAACCTCTATGACTCTACATGCAGATTAAAGTCGCCCATAATCACAGATGTTCCTTGAACACATGCATCTCTGATTTCCTGTCCAATGCTTTTCCCAACATTATTATAGCTTGGTCGTTTGTGTACCACCCCCCACCAATGTTTTGTGCCCCTTATTGTTTCTTAAAAAGATTCCACATCATCTATGCTAATATCTTTCCTCAATATTGTATCAATATCATCTTTGATCAACAATGCAACTCCAGCACCTTTTCCTTTCTGTCTGTCGTTCATAAACACTGAATAGCCCTCAATGTTTAGTTCCCATCCTTGCTCACCTTGGAGCCACGTCTCCGTAATACCAACTATGTCATACCCCTTCACATTTATCTGTGCAACTAATTCATCCATTTTATTTTGAATTCTTGGAGCATTCAGGTACAAAATCTTAAAGTGAGCACTTTTATTATTTATTTTCCCTTTCCTAATTTTTACTCGGTCCTTATCGGACTCTGGCCCTTGATTTCTCTGCCTATGACTTTCCTTATTCTCCTGTCATTTCCTCTTGTTCTTAATTCCCCATACTCTGAATCCTTGTAAAGACTCCCATTCTCCCTGCTGCATTAGTTTAAACCCTCCCCAACCACTCTAGCAAGTACCCTCCCCCTCACCTCCCCCCCCATCCTGCCCAGGTGTAACCCATCCAGTTTGTCCAGGTCCCATCTCCCCCAGAATCAGTCCCAATGCCCTAGGAATCTGAAACCCTCCCCTCCTAACCATCTTTTCAGCCATGCATTCATCCCACGCATCCTGCTGTTTCTATTCTGACTAGCACATGGCACAGGTAGCAATCCTGAAATCACCAACTTTAAGATCCTACTTTCCAGCTTGCTTCTTAGTTCGCTACATTCTGCTTTTAGGACCTCATCCCTTTCTTTATCTATGTTGTTTGTACCAACATGTACTACGACCACTGGCTATTCACCCTCCTCCTTCAGAATGTCCTGCAGCCGCTCAGAGACATCCATGACCCTCCCACCAAGGAGGCAACATACCATCCTGGAGTCTCATATGCAGCTAAAATAAATGCCTATCTATTCCCCTTACAATTGAATCTCCTATAATTATTGCATTCTCACACCTTTTACTCCTCCCCTCTGCAGCAGAACCAACCATGCTGCAATGGACTTGGCTGTTGCTGCTTTCCCCTGAAAGGACATTCCCCTCAACAGTATCCAAAATGGTATATCTGTTTTGCAGGGTAATAGCCACAGGAGATTCCTGCACTGACTGCCTAGCTCTCTTCACTGCCTGGTGGTCACCCATTCCCTCCGTGCCTGTGGAGTCTGAGACATGGGTTCAAGTTCTGTTCCAGGGACATGAGTGCTAAATCTAGGTTGACGCTCCAGTACAGCACTGAGGGAGAGCTGCACTGTGGGAGGTGTCAATTATCAGGTGAGACATTGAACCGGCTGATCTCACTGGTGAAAATCCCACAGTGCTATACAAAGAACAGCAGGGAAGTTCTCCCTGGTGTCCTTGCCAACACCCATCCCTGAACCAGCAAGACACAGAATATCGACTGTTACATCATTTCAGCTTACTGCGCGCAAATTGACTGCCATGTTTCCTACATTGCAACAGTGACTATGTTTCAAAAGTGCTTCATTGGCTGTAAGATACGTTTGGAACATCTCTGGGCATTATATAAATGCAGTACTTCTTTAATGAGCTGAGGTAGAACGGGTTCACCTGTCCAACACCTGGCTGATTAGCCTAGTGGACACCAGGTCACAGTTTGGAGATCCCTGGGTACAAATCAAAAAACATTTAGGCAGTACTTAGTGGTCAAAGGGTGCTTTCTCATTGTGCAATTTTGCATCCTCTGTCTTCTTATCTGTGCAAAATGACCTTCGCATGGGGCAATGGAAATTTCCATGCAGGGTGCAGAGCGGCTGTGCATCAAGACAGCAGGGTGCCATTCAGAGCACAGGGTAGGCGTGTGATTCATGATTCCTGAAACTTCAAGCTCCTGGTCTTGGCATGAGATGTTTGCACTTAGAGACACCTTTTAATTCCAGTCCAATGCCAAAATATCATTTCTAGTCTAAGCAGACTCAGTACACACTTGTCACCTCTAACAGAGGAGTCAATAGGTTGAGTGATGGGTGGTGAAGGGAGAAGAATTAGAGGTAAAAAGAATTTTCTACACGTCAACTAAGTCTGCTTAATAATAATTCACAGGGCATTTCTGTACTTAACCTCTGGCCTATGAGCTTTCCAAATAAGCATGTGAAGGACAGTGAAAGCCCTGTGAAGTCATTAATCCTTAATGACATTTTGCCAAGTTGCAACTGAATCTGATGCAGTGAAACAGTGATGATCACTTGTTTACACCTACACTGAATGGCATCTGATTGCAAATCACAGGCACTTTTTATAAACACATTATATAAAAGTGCAGCTGACATCAAGTGCATGTGGTTCTCCCTTCACTGCAGTTCAAGCTTCACATGGATATAACTCTCCCCATCCTACATCTTCCCAGACCCACCACAGCCCAATGCGGGAAACTCTCTCTGCCATGCCACATGCCCCATCCCCCAATATCATCAGTCTCAGGCTCCCCACCTACCCCCCATTGCAGCCAATACGCCCCAGCTTCCCCCTCTCCCCTGATTTCCCCCTCTCCTACTGTCAATATCATAGGCATCTAGCTCACCCCTCACTCCTGCCCACTGCATCACGGCAGCTAATACTCAAATGGGACACAACTCAATTTGGCTGGAAATGGACTCATCCACCAATGATGGTCTGGGCTCAGGCATGAGGAACATCCATTGGCCAGGGTAGCAAGACAGTGAGCAGGTAGCAATTATGCACAAGCATACATCACTGTAACTGGGGTCAGGAGCAAATTACCCCAAGGAAAAAAGCTCCCCTACTCTTGTTGCCAGCCTTAACTAAATCAAAACAACAGCCAATACAATGACCAACTTGGTCCAAGTCAGTTTTCCAAAGTCTGAAAGTGATATCAGGAATGCAAAAAAATTCAATGTTTAGAGTCTGTGTAAAAAAATAACCATTTTCTAATCGCAATGTCAATCTTATAAACATCATCTTCCAACGCCCAAGTCCTTCTCATTTCACCCAGTGCCAATTGGAATACCTTGATCTCTCTGCTTCACCAACAGGGTTAGAGGTTAAGGTTAGGCTGTGCAATGTTGGATACTGATTTACAAGATCCCCTGTTCACCTCCTCAATAAGTTATGCTATGAGTCAAATCCATCACTTTTTTAGGACTGTGGTTTGCTCCTGTCACTTCTGCGTTGTGGACTTTAGTAAACTGGGAATTTCTTGTCTGCTTTCACTTCTAGATTCAAGCACCCACACCTCTTTACATTAGATAGCCTTCTGCCTAAGCATAGATGTTTGGGGCGGCACAGTTGTTGGCACTGCTGCCTCAGCGCCAGGGACCCAGGTTCAATTCCCGGCTTGGGTCACTGTGCGTGGAGTCTGCACATTCTCCCCGTGTCTGCATGGGTTTCCTCCGGGTGCTCTCCAGTTTCCACCCACAGTCCAAAGATGTGCGGGTTAGGTTGATTGGCCATGCTGAATTGCCCCTTAAGTGTCAGGCAGACTCGCAGGGTAAATACTTGGGGTTACAGGGGGTAGGGCCTGGGTGGGATTGTGGTCAGTGCAGACTCAATTGAGCTGAATGGCCTCTTTTGGCACTGTAGGGATTCTATGTAGCTCTTAATTGAGAAGCTTATGTGAGGAAGCAGGACACCAACAAATTGAAAGAAGGTGACATGGCAAATCAAATAGAAACAAACAGATTGGGTTTGAACCTACTGCAGGATGAAAGGCATTCCCGGGCAATAAACATGTTCTACAGTTCTGAGATAGTGAGGAAAAGCAGGAGACAGTGCAGTAAAACAGGAGCAGAAAGAGGAAAAGGATAGCTTGGAAACATCATTAGAGTAAACCCAACAACAGCAATGGCAACAGAAAAAACAGATCTGAAAAGAGGTTCATTATGTATTATGCTATACCGGGTAGAGTGCACCGGAAGCTCGAGGTGAACGGGGCAAATTAGCTGTCAGCCAATGAAGATTTATTATGTTCTAGGGAAATAGGACGTGCCTCAATATTGGAGTAACTTACTCGGCTAGTGTGTTGGAGGACGCTGCCCCACTAAAAGCAAGTACAACTAGTATAACAAACAAATGAGTCACTCAGATGGGAGCTGCTACCTGATCCACTCGTATCACTTCCCGGCTCATCTGTTCCTGAATCTGCTGTTGCTGGCAATCATTGCAGCAGTGGACGTGGGGGGGGCAAGGGTAGCCGATAGTGGAGCGAGACAACTGTTATGGAACACATCGGGCTTGGAGTATCTCCGCAACACAGCCCACTGAATCATTTAGCCAACCCATTCAAAAATACATCATGGGACTCCCCCTTTTAGATGGGACCTTAAACTGAGACTTCACCTTTCCTTTCAGATGGAAATTAAAAGATCAAGTGGTGCTAGTTTGAAGTGGATCAGGTTGAAGTGGATCATGAGAGTTCTCCCCCGTGTCCTGGCCATTAGTAGTCTCTCATCCAACATCACGAAAACAAATTTTTAGATCATTTATTATATATGGGATCTTTCTGCATGTAAACTGGTTGAAGCATTTCCTCTTCTACAACAGAGACACACTATACCTTAGTGGCTGTGAAACGATTTGAGAGTTCCTGGGGTCATGGAATACACCTAATAAATGCACATCGGACCTGGAAGAATGATATTTGAAGAGGCTACAGCTTCCCCAATACCTGAACGAGTAATTCAACCATTTTGTGGTTCTTGCCACAAATCTGCATTCTCAAGGTGAGGACAGAGTTGGGCTCAATCCCCCTTCCCAACTATCACATCTCACAGAGGAAAAGTGAGAACTGCAGTGGAATATGTCTGATGCTCTGAAACGGAGGGTAAACCTCTTACCGCACACTTGTAGAGAAAATTAAATTCTTTTCAGTGAAAGATCAAAAAGGCGCCCTCACCTGAATGACTGCACTGAACCAGCAAGTGTTTCCTACGTTCTTCAGCCCAACAGGACAACTCTCCTGTCGCTTCCGATCGTACGGATTTATCGAGTCACTCCATACCTCCCCTTGCGTCCTTTTCAAGCTCGCCTTGTTTTCTGCGATACTGGCTTCTAGCACTCTTAAATAAAAATAAAACAATATTTATTATAAGCTAATGTCTGGACCGTCCAATTGGAAATGATCACAGGCCTCTTCTTAATTCAGACAGCCACATCTTCAAGAATCAGTAAAGGATTTAAACAGCAGCAAACACAGCAATGCTAAAAGGAGAAGTTAAAAAATGCTGCCTCGGGAATGCACAAGTGCTAACTGAACATGGTCATGTCGTTCCTCAGCTTGCAGAGAAAGAGGTTGCAATGTACTCGTGTTTTGACTCCTTGAATTACGAAGACTTTCCCAACTACACAATTACGGATTCATAAAATGCTAGAGCACAGAAGGAAGCCATTCCATTCTTGGTCTCTCCTCTATATGGGGAGACCAAGCATAGACTGGGTGATCACTTTGCTGAGCACCTCGGTCTGTGCGCAATCACGACCCTGACCTTCCCATTGCTTGCCATTTTAACACACGATCCTGCTCCCATGCCCACATGTCTGTCCTTGGCCTGCTGCAATGTTCCAGTGAAGCTCAACGCAAACTGGGGGAACAGCATCTCATCTTCCGGCTCAGCACTTTACAGCCTTCCGGTCTCAACATCGAATTCAACAATTTCAGATGATTTTCTCTGCCCCACCTCGACCCTTTTGTTTTCATTCTATTTTATTTCATTTTTTACTGTTCTCTACCTTTTATTTCTTTATTGTCTTTCTTCATTTTTCTCCCCCCCCTACTCTTTCTCCCTACTTTATCTCCCCCCCCCTCCCAGTTCCCCTTCTCTGCATTCTACCTCTGTCCCATTTTCCTCCCCTCCCTCCCCCAACATCTTCATCTGTCACAGCTTACAGCTTCTCTGCCGTTTGGCCATTCACACCCTTTATTCTCTCTGTGGACAACCAATAGCAGTCTATTCCCCTGGTTTCTGTGGCTATGACTCATCTTTCATTCCCTCCCCCTGCAGTATAAATATCTCCCACTTTCTATGCCTTTTAGCTTTGACAAAGGGTCGCCTGGACTCGAAACGTCAGCTCTTTTCTCTCCTTACAGATGCTGCCAGACCTGCTGAGATTTTCCAGCATTCTCTCTTTTGGTTTCAGATTCCAGCATCTGCAGTAGTTCGTTTTTTTCCGTTATTCATGCCTCGCCAGCTCTGAAGAATCTGCCGATTTATGTATATTCAATCCCTCACCCCTCCCTCCCAGTCTCCCTCTGCTCCTGCACCCGCATTAAAATTGTCCCACTTCTCTTCAGTCCTGTGTATAAAACTGTCATGCATCTCCCCATTTCGCTGGCATAACTACGCTGTCGTCCGCCTCCTCCTCCTAAAATCTGTTATTTTCTTCTCACTGTTAACTACATTTCCAGTTTCATCTGTTCTGAACTGGAGCAACATCGAGGTAAAGCATTTCAGGCTGTAGGACGGCACAGGCCAATTTCTGGCAACAGATTTATGGTACTGCACAAGAAGCCCATTGCACATCTGGGTTGAGTGAAATATTTCTCTGTAGCATTAATGTCAATGTACCAAAATAAATCCAAATAATCAAATCAATAATTCACATAGCTTCACAAAGAATGTTCATCAGTACACCACAATATGTATACAGTCTTACTGTAAGTAAAAGTTTCTTTGCACAAAAGAAAATCACATTAGTCAGTATTACAAATGAAGCAACTCTGAATTATGAGTGAACACCATTCACCCAGTTATTAAGCTGTGGGGGATCGGAAACAGAGTTAGATTTTCAGCTATGTATAGAAATAGCACAATATGCACCAAAGTGAAGAAGTTGGTTTGTAAACACTGCTGCTCCTCAAAAATGAATATCATGGAATGGGTGCACTGACTGAAATCGCATCTATAGCACAGTCCACTAACAGCATGGTGCAAGCACGAGAGTGTAATCACTACAAAGGGACAGGCAATGGGAGATCAAGTGTATTGGTGCAAAAGTTCCTTATTCCTAACAACTTCCTTGGAAAATTCTTGTTCAAAGTCAGAACTGTTGCTGTTTGGGAAATTGAACAGTTTCCCCCTTCAGGATTGTGATGGCACGGAGTATTCTCGGATAGGTTCAGCACAAGGTGATGCAGATTTAATCTCTTTCTGCACTGCCCCCATCAAGCATTCTGGGTTAGCGTGTAGCAGAGATGTCCATTCTTTTATCTTCAGGTGTGCAGAGGTATATGATTGTATATAACACGAACAACTTGAAATCAAAATGCCTCTTCCATCCCTCCGAAACCAAATTTAACCCTCTTACCTTCACCCTTCAATATGGCCAGAAGTTGCAAACCCCCCACCTCAGCCATTCTCCAAAATAACAGATAGGAAATGAAAGAGTGAGACAGCTAACAGAAGTCTTTGAGATAGGAGCATTGAAAGAACTGTAAAGAAACACAAGCATTAGGTGCAGTAAAACAACTGGAAATAAGATAGGCAACTTGTGTCAAGCCCCTTACCATTAAGCAGAAAGTATGCACTCAATGGTCCTGAGTAAGAAGCATGACCTTCCACTGCCAATCACGAGTTCCAAACCCAAACCTTCCCAACAGCAATGATATCATGGCAAGTGCTGCCACTGACACCTCCATCACCTCTCCACACAACGCACAAACCAAACCAGCCACAATGTGGAAAAGTGCTTCCAATTTCCCATTCAGAATGAAGGAAAGACTTTAACACAATCCTGCCCATTATTACTCCAATGCTACCCCACCCCCCCCCCAACCTACTTCATTAAATCCTCTTTCTGCCTTCCATGTTTCATCCTATCCCCCACCGGGAGGGAGGGAGAGAGAGAGAGAGAGAGGAGAGTGTGTGTGTGGGTGAGAGAAGTGGTGGTGGGAAGAGATACACGTGTGTGGGGTGGGGGAAGTGAAGGCTTCACTGAGTCTTCGGACACTGGCATCAGGGAGCGGGAATGTTTCCAGAAGCAGTCACACTCTTCAGACTAAGTATTTCAGATCTGGTCTGTTGTCAGGGACAGAAAGCGTGACTAAGAGCGAGGCAGGCATAGGGATCCAGAGTCCAATAATAAACTGCCACTGATTGAGTTCTCCCACATTATCAGAGTAATTAATCAATAAACCAACACGTGTACGATTAAGCATTGGCCATCAGTTGAGTACGCTGCCTGGCCAAACATCATCTAAGTCAATTTCCTACAGCTCACTGCCTTCTGACCTCTGCAAATGTGTTAATCATGGTCATTACATCTCTTGCTTACCCTGATGTCAGATGCCACGAGTACTCAAGGAGAGTTAAAACATCAACTTGAGTGACAAGAAACACTGTAGATGCAGTTTCAGGGCTGAGAGACTGATGCTCCACATTGTCATCTCAACATTAGAAAACCAGAGGCTGCTCACATGTCTGCAGAAAGTTATGGTGGATACCTTCAGGTGTGAATGGTCTTGGTTGGTGAAGTCGAAAGTTCACATCCACGTGAAGGCAGCAAGCAAGGATGCAACAAGCACATTAACCTTGACTGCAGGACAGATTTAAGTGTAGGATTTAACAGGTGTGTGCACTCTTGGCTGAAGTCTTTGTCATCATCATGCACATGGAGATTTGTTTGGCCCGCTCATCTCCTTCTCAAGGGTGCCGGTAGACCTTCCCGAAAGGGTTTGACAACATTGAAAGGGTTTTACTGCACGAGGAGAAAGAGAGAGAGAGAGAGAGAGAGTGGACTTGAACTGTGTGCTGGACTGTTCTGAGGACTGAGAGAACTATCCATGACAAGCATCAGCAGCTCTAACAGGGCTCTGCAGGGGCTATGGAAGAAAGATGTTTACCTTGGCCAGGGTACAATTCATGACAATGAATGACATAATAAACCGTGAAACAGGGCTTCCTGACATTGTTTGTTGGGAAGCTTGATCTTTAACCTGCCTTTAAAGTCCAAGAGCAGAATTCCAGAAGTTAACACTGAACTCATCTTCCAGGCTGTCTTTGCCAATCTGATTCACCCAATCCACCTGCAGATTAAAATTACCCATGTTGTACCTTTCTTAATAAGAACTAGGAGCAGGAGTAGGCCATCTGGCCCCTCGAGCCTGCTCTGCCATTCAATATGATCATGGCTGATCTTTTCATGGACTCAGCTCCACTTACCTGCCCGCTCACCATAACTCTTAATTCCTTTACTGTTCAAAAATTTATCTATCTCTGCCTTAAAAACATTCAATGAGGTAGCCTCAACTGCTTCACTGGGCAGGGAATTCCACAGATTCACAACCCTTTGTGTGAAGAAGTTCCTCCTCAACTCAGTCCTAAATCTGCTTCCTCTTATTTTGAGGCTATGCCCCCAGTTCTAGTTTCACCCGCCAGTGGAAACAACTTCCCTGCTTCTATCTTATCTATTCCCTTCATAATCTTATATGTTTCTATAAGATCTCCCCTCATTCTTCTGAGTTCCAATGAGTATAGCCCCAGTCTACTCAGTCTCTCCTCATAAACCAGCCCTCTTAACTACAGAATCAATCTAGTGAATCTCCTCTGCACCCCCTCCAGTGCCAGTATATCCTTTCTCAAGTAAGGAGACAAAAACTGTACACAGTACTCCAGGTGTGGCCTCACCAGCACCTTATACAGCTGCGACATAACCTCGCTGTTTTTAAACTCCATCCCTCTAGCAATAAAGGACAAAATTCCATTTGCCTTCTTAATTATCTGCTGCACCTGCAAACCAACTCCTTGAGATTCCTACACAGGTCCCTCTGCACAGCAGCACGCTGCAATTTTTTACCATTTAAATAATAGTCCATTTTGCTGTTATTCCTTCCAAAACGGATGACCTCACACTTACCAACATTGTACTCCATCTGCCGGACCCTCACCCACTCACTTAGACTATCTTAGCCCAAGATCAACCATGATCGCATTGAATGGTGGAGCAGGCTCAAGGGGCCATATAGTCTACCCCACCTGTTTCCTGTGACCTTTGAAAGCTGCTGAAGTATCTTCAAAGGTAACACTTCACACATTTTGAGCCTTTCTGCACCATTCCATTATAAATAGCACAGTAACTGGCGTGTACTTATTATATCTATTTATATTCCACTGACGGGGCTGTTTGTGTTGAGATTGTGGATAATGACGGGCATTGCATACTTCCCCGGTTCATAGGCAGTTTCACTTTTTACTCTCACTTTTGATTCCTTTGCTCGTGTTCTCCTTTCAGTTTCTTTTCTTCTTTTTCCTGTGTATTTATTTTCCTTGCTGTGTGTCACCAGTGCTGGTGCTTTTCTCCCACACCATTCTTTGCCAACAAACCCCATTGAATGGAGTGTAATTCTGAGCTTTATATTTGTCATAATTTGCTTTCTTTTGAACCTTCGGCACAGCAAACAACCGGAAATAACTGACAGAAGAAAGCACCTGCTGCACAATGTAGCACTCGAGCATTCCCAGGGCTTTTGAGTTTCTGCATCCTCCTCCTCCCCATTTCAAAGAGTCAGATTGCTCGACAAAGTATGGAGAAAAGCCATTAGGAGCAGAAAGTTCCTCGTGTCAATCCTAGATCGCTTACCTTTGGAAGGGTGAAGAGAAAGTCTTGAATTTCTAGCATGTTTCACTTCCACAGCATGTGCTAAAGTAGTTTGCAACCGTTAAGTACTTTTTAAGGTGTACTCAGTGGAATATAGGAAAAGCAGCAGCTAATTTTCCCACAGCAAGAAAATCCACAAAACACAATTCTATAAAGGACAAATAATCTTTTTATGTGGTGATATTGGCTGAAGGATACATATTGACCAAGACACCAGCACGGAATCCCATCGCGGAATCTTTTGTACTTACTTGATAAGACAAATGGGGTCTCAATTTAATGGTCTCATCTGATACTGCAACACTTGCTCAGTGCTGCACTGGGTGCGTTTTATGTTCTGGTCTCTGGAGTAGGACATCAACCCACAACCTTCTGACGCAGAGGCAGGAGTGCTATCCACTGTGGTAGGGACATGAGAAAAGAAATCCTGCAACAGTTCCTGCTCTCAAGCTCAGCTGGTGGTGACTCACTGCTTGAACAGTCTACTGGTGCCCACTGTTCAGGCTTATGTGAAGCATCTCCATTTGGAGCAAGACATTGGCATGCAGCTATTGATCAGGAGAAAGTGTCCCTGTATAAGTCCATACTTTAGGAGAGGAGGGGAAAGAAACTAGGGCAAAAATTAATCTTAAATGGCCTGTAACTCGGAGCTGTCAGCTGGTGCCCGTTTAGCCACGGCACTGTAAATTTCTCTTAGGTTTGGTTGGTACAGACCACACTTTCAATAATGCAGTTATATTTCAATCCATCACAGGATAATAGGTTAGAAATCTGCCTTCTTTGCTGACTGCCAGCACTTACTTGAAATGGGAAATAAAGTAGTAATACATTTTTTTGTGAAGTGCTTGGGGCGATCCTAAGGCATTGGAGGGTCCCAGTTTGGCTGAGAGAATTATAGGGTGATTTTTTGCACCAATCTTCACACCATTAAATATTTATATCGGAAGTATTATTTTAAATTCAACCTCTTTTATAACAAAGTCAGGTGTGGGACAAAGTTCACACCTGTTAACCTGATCATATCACTGTTTATGTTTCTTGCTCGTTTTCTCTCATACTCCAATACTACCACAAACTTTGCAGCATTGCATATCTTTTTCCATTTGATAGCATCCTTAAAGTCCTTAGTTAGCCATGAATCATGCATCTTTCTCAGTGTCTTTCTTTCTCAGTGAAATGTATCTTTGTTGAAAGTTATGAAATATCTACCCAAGCCCTTGCTTACCTATTTTCCATTGCACTTATTTGCTAAAGTACTCTGTTTGTACATTCTGTCCCTTCTTGTCACACTAGTTATTATCCTGATTGCCACCCTGCTTTCTTTTCTCTTTTTAACCTTCCAAATCTCCCATCATGTGAACTCTCCCCCTACTATTTCCTTTAAAGTGCTCATCATGTCTGACTTGTACAACATGCTAGTGGTCTGAGCATGATTTAGGCAAACACTGTCACAGCAGTGCAGCTTCCTCTTTCCCCAATACTGGTGTCAGTGTTTTATGAATTGAAGTCCATTTCTGCCACACCAATTGTTCAAATCTCTAATTTTATTTATCCTACACCAATTTGTTTGCAGGTCAGGTTGTAATCCATAGAATCCCTGCAGTGCGGAAGGAAGCCATTCGGCAAATCAAATCTGCACCTACCCTCAAAAAGAGCATCTTACACGGGCCCATTCGCCTGACCGATTCCCATAATCCCACGCATTTACTATGGCTAATCGATGTATTAGTAGGCAACGAAAGATGAAGGGATATTTTGATTTGGTTTGATTGTCTCATGTATTAACATACAAAGAAAAGTATTGTTTCTTTCACGCTATACAGACAAAGCATACCGTTCATAGAGTACATAGGGAATAAAGAAAGGACATGGTGCAGAATGTGTTACAGTCATAGCTAGGGTGAAGAGAAAGATCAGCTTAATATACGATAGGTCCATTCAAAAGTCTGATGGCAGCAGGGAAGAAACTGTTCTTGAGTCCATGTATCCATCAGATTCCCCTCGAACAAAACCATGTTGACTTGTTATAGTCAGGGTGATTTCCTCAGTGCATTGGTAAGACTTCCTCAATAATAGAACATAGAACATAACAGCGATGTACAGGCCCTTCGGCCCTCGATGTTGCGCCGACCAGTGGAACCAATCTAAAGCCCATCTAACCTACACTATTCCAATATCATCCATATGTTTATCCAATAACCATTTGAATGCTCTTAATGTTGACGAGTCCACTACTGCTGCAGGCAGGGCATTCCACGCCCTTACTACTCTCTGAGTAAAGAACCTACTTCTAACATCTGTCCTATATCTCTCACCCCTCAATTTAAAGCTATGTCCCCTCGTGCTAGCCAACACCATCCGAGGAAAAAGGCTCTCACTATCCACTCTATCTAATCCTCTGATCATCTTGTATGCCTCGATTAAGTCACCTCTTAACCTTCTTCTCTCTAACGAAAACAACCTCAAGCCCCTCAGCCTTTCCTCATAAGATCTTCCCACCATACCAGGCAACATCCTGGTAAATCTCCTCTGCACCCTTTCCAACACTTCCACATCTTTCCTATAATACGGCGACCAGAACTGTACACAATACTCCAAATGCAGCCGCACCAGAGTTTTGTACAGTTGCAGCATGACCTCCTGGCTCCGAAACTCAATCCCTCTACCAATAAAAGCTAACACACCGTACGCCTTCTTAACAACCCTATCAACCTGGGTGCCAACTTTCAGGGATCTATGCACATGGACACCCAGATCCCTCTGTTCATCCACACTACCAAGTATCTTACCATTAGCCCAGTACTTTGTATTCCTGTTACTCCTTCCAAAGTGAATCACCTCACACTTTTCCGCATTAAACTCCATTTGCCACCTCTCAGCCCAGCTCTGCAGCCTATCTATGTCCCTCTGTAACCTGCCACTTCCCTCCGCACTGTCTACAACTCCACCAACTTTAGTGTCATCCGCAAATTTACTAATCCATCCTTCCACGCCCTCATCCAGGTCATTAATAAAAATGACAAACAGCAGTGGCCTCAAAACAGATCCCTGCGGCACACCACTAGTAACTGAACTCCAGGATGAATATTTCCCATCAACCACCACCCTTTGTTTTCTTACAGCTAGCCAATTCCTGATCCAAACCACTAAATCACCCTCAATCCCATGTGTCCGTATTTTCTGCAAAAGCTTATCATGGGGAACCTTATCAAACGCTTTGCTGAAATCCATATACACCACATCAACCGCTTTACCCTCATCCACCTCTTTGGTCACCTTCTCAAAGAACTCAATAAAGTTTGTGAGGCATGACCTACCCTTCACAAAACCGTGCTGACTGTCCCTAATCAAATTATTCCTTTCTAGGTGATTATAAATGCTATCTCTTATAATCCTTTCCAATACTTTGCCCACAACAGAAGTAAGGCTCACCGGTCTATAATTACCAGGGTTGTCCCTCCTCCCCTTCTTGAACAAGGGGACAACATTTGCTATCCTCCAGTCTTCTGGCACTGTTCCTGTAGACAATGACGACACAAAGATCAAAGCCAAAGGCTCTGCAATCTCCTCCCTAGCCTCCCAGAGAATCCTAGGATAAATCCCGTCCGGCCCAGGGCACTTATCTATTTTTACCCTTTCCAGAATTGCTAACACCTCCTCCTTATGAACATCAATCCCATCCAGTCCAACAGCCTGCATCTCAGTACTCCCCTCGACAACACTGTCCCTCTCCAGTGTGAATACAGACAAAAAATATTCATTTAGTGCCTCTCCTATCTCTTCAGACTCCACGCACAACTTCCCACTACTGTCCTTGACTGGCCCTAATCTTACCCTAGTCATTCTTTTACTCCTGACATACCTATAGAAAGCTTTAGGGGTTTCCTTGATCCTACCTGCCAAAGACTTCTCATGTCCCCTCCTGGCTCTTAACTCTTTCTTTAGGTCCTTCCTGGCTAACTTGTAACTCTCAAGTGCCCTAACTGAGCCTTCACGTCTCATCTTAACATAAGTCTCCTTCTTCCTCTTCACAAGAGATTCAACCTCCTTAGTAAACCACGGTTCCCTCACACGTCTGCTTCCTCCCTGCCTGACAGGTACATATTTATCAAGGACGTGTAGTAGCTGTTCCTTGAACAAGTTCCACATTACAATTGTGCCCATCCCCTGCAGTTTCCTTCCCCAACCTATGCCAGCTAAATCTCACCTAATCGCATCATAATTTCCTTTCCCCCAGCTATAACTCTTGCCCTTTGGTATATACCTATCCTTTTCCATTGCTAAAGTAAATGTAATCGAATTGTGGTCACTGTCACCAAAGTGCTCCCTTACCTCCAAATCTAACACCTGGCCTGGTTCATTACCCAGTACCAAATCCAATGTGGCCTCGCCTCTTGTTGGTCTATCTACATACTGTGTCAGGAAGCCTTCCTGCATACATTGGACAAAAACCGACCCCTCTAAAGTACTCAAACTATAGCTTTTCCAGTCAATATTTGTAAAGTTAAAGTCCCTCAGTACAACTACCCTGTTACTTTCGCTCCTATCCAGAATCATCTTTGCAATCTTTTCCTCTACATCTCTGGAACTTTTCGGAGGTCTATAAAAAACTCCCAACAGGGTGACCTCTCCTTTCCTGTTTCTAACCTCAGCCCAAACTACCTCAGTAGACGAGTCCTCATCGAATGTGCTTTCTGCCACCGTAATACTGTCCTTGACTAACAATGCCACAACTCCCCCTCTTTTACCACCTTCCCTGCACTTACTGAAACATCTAAACTCCGGAACCTGCAACAACCATTCCTGTACCTGCTCTATCCATGTCTCCGAGATGGCCACAACATCGAAATCCCAGGTACTAACCCACCTTATTCCGGATGCTCCTGGCGTTGAAGTATACACACTTCAAACCGCCTGCCTGCCTGCCAGTACACTCCAGTACACTTGCAGATTTCAGCATTTTCCCAACAACTAATGTTAGGCTAATTTGCCTGTAGTTTCCCCGTTTTCTCTCTCCCTCCTTTCTTGAATAGTGTAACATTTGCTAACTTCCAATTTGACGGGACCATTCGCAACACTGAGGAATTTTGGAAGATCATAACTGGCACATCCACTGTTTCTGCAGTTTTCTCTGTAGAGCTCCAGGGTGTATCCATCGGTTCCTGGGATTTGTTGGATTTTAGTCCCTTAAATTTCGCCAATACCTTTTGCTGATAGGAATTTAATTTCCTCCATTTTAGCCTCCAGGTCACCATCTATTTCTGATAAGAAACTTGTGTTTTCGACTCGAAATATTTGTTCAACACCTCCGTCATTTCCTCATTCCCCATGATAATTTCTCCTGTCTTTGCTTTCAAGGTAATCATTACTTCAGCTACTCTCCTTTCTCTATATTTGTATAAACTCTTACAATCTATATTTTATATTTCGGGATAGTTTACCCGCATACTATTTTCCCCTTTTTAGTGGCCAACTTTTTGGTGGCCCTTTGCTGGTTTCGAAAATACTCTCAAACCTCAGACTTGCTCCTGTTTGTTGCAACATTTAAGCCTCTTCTTTTAACTAACTTTTCGAATGTGCTGCAGACAGGTCTCCCTTGCTGAGTTTTTGTTCTTCAATGCTTAACTTCCTCCTACAGTAATATACTCATATTGAACCAACTACTGCCAGTTGATTGGTCAGATAACTGCCACTTCCAGGCAGCTCCATTTAACAAGGCTATTAAACACACTTCACGGTTCAAAGTTCTGTGTCAGACCTTGACACTTGGTCAAAATTTACATTTAGGGAAAAAAACTTATCAGAACCTACCGCTTGAAGCAAATTCCCAACTACTCATTCCAGTGTGACCTTAGCTCCATGCGTCCTCTTACTCCACAAGGAAGCTACTGTGAGGGGCAGTGTGAACTGTGACAGATCATTCTTACTTCATGGACAAAGTTTTATCGGTTGTATTGGGCAGGGGGGTTGTTAAAAAAAGATGCAAAACTATAAACCTTTCAGGAGAGCGACTTCTTATATAAATTCATGAGTTAGAATCAATTTTTATTCGTTCATCGATTTCAGATCCTTTTCCCTTTTTAGTTGTAATATTATACAATCTCACTGTGAGGAAGCTATCATGACTGTGCACTGTTTGAGAGCACATTTCCGCTCCATCTGACGAAGGAGCAGCGCTCCGAAAGCTTATGGTATTTGCTACCAAATAAACCTGTTGGACTTTAACCTGGTGTTGTTAAAACTCTTACTGTGTTCACCCCAGTCCAACGCCGGCATCTGCACATCACCACTTTTTGGAAACAGGGATCCAATGAATCCCACTCTCCTACTCTTTCGGTACGGTGGCACAGTGGTAGCACTGCTGCCTCACATTGCCAAGGACCCAGATTCAATTCTTGGCTTGGGTCACTGTCTGTGTGGAGTCTGCATGTTCTCCCCGCATCTGCGTGGGTTTCCTCCGGGTGCTCTGGTTTTCTCCCACAGTCCGAAAGATGTTTTGAATAGGTGCATTGGCCATACTAAATTCTCCCTCGGTGTACCCAAACAGGCGCTGGAGTGGGGTGACTAGGGGATTTTCAAAGGAAAATAAAGTTTATTTATTAGTCACAAGTAAGGCTTACATTAACACTGCAATGAAGTTACTGTGAAATTCCTCAAGTCGCCACAGTCCAGCGCCTGTTCGGATCAATGCACCTAACCAGCATGTCTTTCAGAATGTGGGAGGAAACTGGAGCACCCGGAGGAAACCCACGCAGACACGGGGAGAACATGCAAACTCCACAAAGACAGTGACCCAAGCTGGGAATCGAACCCGGGTCCCTGGAGCTGTGAAGCAGCAGTGTTAATCACTGTGCTACCGTGCCGCTCCACAGTAACTTAATTGCAGTGTTAATATAAGCCTACTTGTGACACGAATAAATAAACTTTAAAAACTTTCCCTACAGTCCTGCAATGTTTCCAGTTCAAGTATATCTCCAAGTTACTATTGAATCTGCTTCTCATCCGTTTAGGAAGTGCATTACAGATCATTGCTCGCTACATTTTTAAAAGCTCATCTAGTCTCTGATTCTTCTTGCCAATTATCGTAAGTCTGTCTCTTCTGGTAACCAATTATCTTTTCAGTAAAAACAGTTGCTCTCTATCTGCACAATTTTGAACAACTCTGTTAAGTCCCTTCCTAAACTTCTCTGTTCCAAGGAGAACAAATCCAGATTCTCCAGTCGTTCCACCTAACCAAAGTGCCTAATCTGTGTACCATCTAGTAAATCTCCTCTGCACCCTCCCATAGATCTCAACATAAGACCATAGGAGCAGAATTAGGCCACTCGGCCCATCGAGTCTGCTCCTCCATTCAATCATGGCATATATGTTTCTCATCACCATTCTCCTGCCTTTCCCCCATAACCCCTGATCGCCTTATTAATCAAGAACCTATCTATCTCAGTCTTAAAGACACTCACTGACCTGGCCTCCACAGCCTTCTGTGGCAAAGAGTTCCACAGGTTCACCACTCTCTGGCTGAAGAAATTCCTCCTCATCTCTGTTTGAAAGGATCATCCCTTTAGCCTGAGGCCCTGAGTTTTTCCCTACTAGTGGAAACATCCTCTCCACGTCCACTCTATCCAGGCCTCGCAGTATCCTGTAAGTTTCAATAAGAACCCCCCCCTCATCCTTCTAAACTCCAACGAGTCCAGACCCAGAGTCCTCAACGGTTCATCATACGACAAAACTCTTCATTCCAGGGATCATTCTTGTGAACCTTCTCTGGACCCTTTCCAAAGCCAGCACATCCTTCCTTAGATATGGGGCCCAAAACTGCTCACAATACTCCAAATAGGGTCTGACCATTGGAGAAAGACCACGTCTTTCTGGAGTATGGTGCCCAGAATGGGACACAATTCTCCAGCTGAAGCTGAACCTGTGATTTATAAGATTTAGCACAAGCTCCTTGCCCTTGTGCCCTATCCCTCTACTTGTAAAGTCTTATATATGCTTTTTGTGTACATCCAAGGTTCTGGGTAAAGCATTTGCTGAGGCAGATTGCGAAGACAATACAGTGGTCAACAACCGAACCATGTAAACTGATCTCAAGAAAGCAAAATGGTCATTCTTGTAAATTTTCACACGGATACTTTCTCAGTTGTATTTCAGCAGGACATAATGATACACGATCAAAATTCCTACATAATATGAGCAAAGAGCATTCAACACTATAATTATAGGTTTTATCCTTCCAAAACGCAAACAAATCTGGACAGCATGTGTTTTGGACAGTGCGATACCATAATAAAGTGCCGTTGGTTACAAGTCTGTTGGTTGCAATGGAAGGAGTGAAAACAATTTTGAAATGATCAGAATATCCCTCAAGGAATGTGATGGTTTAACTGAAGTTTGTCCCCAACAGCATACCAAAACCAAAGCACTAAACAAGCATAATGATAATAATGCGAATGCCACACACGCTCAAATCTGAATGGAAGGAAGCAAAAAGAGCGAGGCACCAAGAGTGAGCAGAAGATGGAAAAATTTGAAATGAAAATCTTTTTTTAAAGTTTGAAATATTTGTAGATAACTCGGAGGAAATGGAGCATGAGCCAATGTCAGCAAACACTGTCGTCATCATGAATCATGAGGTGTCAGGTACAGCAGGGTTGGATGAACAGTACGGCTGCACGTTGCTTTGCTGAGCAATGTCAATCACGTGATGGGACCCAGCCTCAAACTACCTTTCAAACAGCAGCCTCCTTGATGGAGGTCCATCCTTCTGCGTAGAACTAAGTACAGGCTTTGCTGTGGCTCCTGCTTACTGGGAACAGATCTTGGAAATTAACTAAACTCCTTTCAAATAGACCCTTTAAGCCAGTTTACAGAATAAAGTTTCATTTCCTCAGTAGGGAAGTATAACTAGACCACAAGAGGTGAAAGACTCACTGCCCGAGCTGCAATTTGATTTGTGGCCATATTTCTTACGATTATAGTATATCTGGAGATTAACTATATCTTGATTCACAAATTTCAGTTATCCTGCGCATCATCCTTTACTTTTGACAGCCACATTTCTTTCCCTAGTCCCTTCCTCGTTTCCCATATTACCACAGTGACTACACTTCAAAAGGACTTGTAAAGTATTTTGGGATGTTGTTAAAGGCACTGAAAATGCAAATCGCTCTCTTTCCTTCAGATGATGTGAAGACGCCGGCGTTGGAAAGGGGTGAGCACATTAAAAAGTCTCTCAATATTAGGTTAGAGTCCAACAGATTTATTTGGAATCACAAGCTTTCACCTGAGGAAGGAGCAGCACTCTGAAAACTCATGATACCAAATAAACCTTTTGGACTTTAACCTGGTGTTATGAGACTTCTCACTGTTTCCTTCAGATGCTCAGTCCACATTGCTGTGCATCTCCACCAACTTCTGTTTTTGTTTCACAATGATTACATTTGTTAACACAATCACAGGAATCGCAATCTACCTAGTTCAAAACCGACCAAAGGAAGCTACCTTTGTGATTTATCAGCATTTTAACCTCTTCCATAGCCTATCATAGCCTCTTTGTCTCTAACAAGGCTACTGGATCAATGCTTTCCAGAAGCTTCTTCTTTGAGGTTCAGCCTTCCCTCTACACTCTAAGTAATGATATGATTGCTTTTCGCAATACTTCTCACTCTGATTCATTTCTTCCAGGGACCTGCATAGTATTCCCAATTGCCATCTTCAGGTATCAAATGTTTCAGATCAGTGTCCTAATTTACTTATGATCCTCTCTTATTCTACAAGAACATGCAAAAACACAAAAGAACAGAAAACATAGGCCACACAGTCCATCGAGCCTGTTTTGCCATAACCATGGTTGATTTTGGACTTCAAAGCCACTTCCCCACCCACTCCCCATATCCCTCAATTCCCCGACACAACAAAAACTGCCTATCCCAGCCTTAAATATGTTCAACAATGGAACATCCACAGCCCTCTGGAGCAGAGAATTCTCCAAATTCACAACTCTTTGAAGTAATTTTCCCTCATCGCGGTGCTAAATGATCGGCCCTTTATCCTGAGACTGCGTCCCCATGTTTGAGATTCTCCAGATCCTACCTGTGTTGTATAGGTGGAAAACTTGTGTGAAACCCACTGCACACGGTCCTGCCCTTCCCTCAAATGGAGTTCACAGGTGTTTCTGCAGCAGTTTATTACATAGTGAAATGCTGTGGGGCAGCTTGGTTTTTAGTTGAAGGTGAGATTGCAAGATATATCCATTTTAATGACATCGAGTCAATTAGTATAGTATCCTACACCGTGAGCCTTAGTTGCTCAATATATTACGCTGATCTTTCTCTATACCCTAGTTATGACTGTAACACTATATTCTGTACCATCTCATTTCCTTCTCTATGAACAGTATGCTTTGTCTGTATAGTGCGCAAGAAACAATACTTTTCACTGTATACTGATACATGTGACAGTAATAAATCAAATACCAAAATTCCCCTCTAGAGCCCCCTCTCTGGAATCAACTCGACAACATTCCAAAAGCTCTGCACTCTTCCAATTCGAGCACCTTGACCATCCCAGATTTTAATCTCTCCATCAGTGATGTCCATGACTTCTGCTGCCTTGGTACTAAACTCTGGAAATCTTTGTGCCTCTCTCTTCTCATTTTAAGACACTCCTTAAAACATCCCTCTTTGACATTTGGTTATCTGCCCTAATATCTCCTTTCATGGCTCAGTATTAAATTCTGTTTGCGAATCACTCCTGTGATGTACCTTTGAATCATAGAATCCCTACAGCACAGAAGGAGGCCATTCAACCCATCGAGCCTGCATCGACCACAATCCCACCCAGGCTCTATTCCCGCAACCCCACATATTTACCCTGTCAACCCCCTGACACTGAGGGGCAATTTAGCATGGCCAATCAATCTAACCTGCACATCTTTGGACTGTGGGGAGGAAACCGGAGCAGCCGGAGGAAACCCACGCAGGCACGGGAAGAACATGCAGGCTCCGCACAGACAGTGATCTGAGGCTGGAATCGAACCCGGGTCCCTGGCACTGAGGCAGCAGCGCTAACCACTGTGCCACCATGCCGCCCCTAACTGTGTTTAAATTACTCTCTGTACAAGTTGTTGTTGCTTTTGAATGGCCACAGCCTTCCCCAATTCCCACACACAGTTCTGGCAGTGACCCAATTTGAATTTTGTCATAAACTCAGTCAGTGAATAGTCCTTTCACACATAATTGGACAGTCCACTGAGCAGCTAATAAGACTGTAATACAATGAGTGAGCAGCTGAGCACTAAAGGTAGATATCGCTGGGCTGTCACGGTATTACATCACACGGGCTTTAGTAAACAGAGGATTGTTTAAGCCAAACCTTCAAGCAAAAGCTGGATTAAAATTGAACTGTTGGTAAAAGAAAGTGCAGAAATTCATAATGCCTCTTTCTCAGCAAGCAAGAAAATCCAAATCAGAAAAAAATTAAATTTCTGTAGAGCCTTTCATGACGCGAGTCCATCTGGAAAACACTGTACAGTCAATGAAGTACTTTTGAAATTCAGTCACTGTTGTTACATATGAAAGTTGGCAGCCGATTTGAACACAGCAAGATCCCACAAACAGCAATGAGATAATGACCAGATACGTTGTCTTCAAGTCATGTTAGTTGAGAAATAAATACTGGCCACGACAACCGGGATAATGCCCCAGGTCTTTTTTTGCAAATCTTTTACATCTAGCCAAGGGGGCAGATATTTTTTTCTTTATTCTTCCAAAGATGTGCAGGTTAGGTGGATTGGCCATGCTAAATTGCCCCTTAGTGTCCCAAGGTCTGTAGGTTAAGGGGATTACAGGAGCAGGGATGTGTTGTTGCAATTATACAGGGCCTTGGCGAGGCCACACCTACAGTATTGTGTACAGTTTTGGTGTCTCCTTTTCTGAGGAAGGATGTTCTTGCTCTCGAAGGAATGCAGCAAAGGTTTACCAAGCTGATTTCAGGGATGGCGGGACTGGTGTATGAGGAGCGATTGACTCGGTTAGGATTGTTTCCACTGGAGTTCAGACGAGTGAGGGGGGAATCTCAAAGAGACTTATAAAATTCAACAGGACTAGACAGGGTAGATGCAAGGAGGATGTTCCCGATGGTGGGGGAGCCCAGAACCAGGGGTCACAGTCTGAGGATTCAGGGTACACCATTTAGGACAGAGGTGAGGAGACATTGCTTCACCCAAAGAGCGGTGAGCCTGTGGAATTCATTACCACAGGAAGTAGTTGATGCCAAAACATTGAATGTATCCAATAGGCGGCTGGATATAGCACTTGGGGTGAATGGGATCAAAGGTTATGGGGAGAAAGCAGGATTAGGCTATTGAGTTGGATGATCAGCCATGATCGTAATGAATGGTGGATCAGGCTCGAAGGGCCAAATGGCCTCCTCCTGTCCTTATCTTCAATGTTTCGATGTTTTTATGAGCAGGATAAATACATGGGGTTACTGGGATAGGACCTGGGCAAGATGCCCTGTCTGAGAATCGGTGCAGACTTGATGGACCGAATGGCCTCCTATGCTGTAGGGATTCTATGATGTGGGTGTCGCTGGCAAAGCGACCACTTGTTGCCCATCCCTAATTGCCCTTGAACTGAACATTTTGGGAAATAGTTAAGAATCAACCACATTGTGTGGGCCTGGAGTCACATGAAAGCCAGCCAGGGTAATCGTACCAGATTTCCTCCCCTGAAGGTCATTATGGAACCTGATGGGTCTTTACAAAAATTGAAGATAGTATCATGGTCACCATGACGGAGACTATTTTTATATTCCAAATTTTTTAATTGAATTTAAATTCCACCAGCTGGCATGGTGGGATTTGAATCCACGTCCCCAGAGCGTTAGTCTGGGTCTCTGGATCACTAGTCCAGTGACCTTCCACTATGCCACCATCTCCCCACAAGAAACAACAACATGATTTAAACAGAGAGCTGGGAAATATTGACAATACCACACTTATCAAACACAGTCTGACTAAATTAAATACACTTTTGACAGAAGCAACACTGCCACACGCTTCTTTAATAAAAATTATTTTGACGCACTAATGGGCGTGAGCCCCAGGATACATCTTGCAATCTCTCACCTTCAACTAATAACCAAGCAGCCCCACAAAGTCTCACACTGTAATAAAAAACTCTACTGCTTTAAAAAACTATATACCTTTAAACTCAGTTTGAGGGGAGGGCAGGACCATGTGCAGTAGGTTTCGCGGTAGTTTTCCACCTCTACAGCACAGGTTTAGATACAGCCCAATGTGACTGGATGAGTTCCACAAGAACACAAAAGGGGAGCAGGAGTAAATCATACAGCCATTCGAGCTGGCTCTGCCATTCAATATGATCACGGCTGATCTTGCGTTTCAACTCCATTTTTCCACCTGTTCCCTATATCCCTTGATTCCCCAAGAGATCAAAAATTCATCTCTGACAACCTTAAATGTGGTCAACAATGGAACATGATTGGAGAATTTGAAAGATTCACAACTCTGAGTGAAGACATTTCTTCTCTCCTTCTGTCTCCTGGCTGTAAGGTCCTGGTGCTGCGGAGGGTTTGATAGGTTTGTACAGTCTCAAAGCTGATCCACAGCACAAAACTAGCCTAGTTCAGTAATCGATGACTACAGATGGAATGTAGAGGTAGCTGTGGAAACAAATGACATACTACTGCCATAGAGAGCACTCTTTTGAAGTTGGGGCTGTGGCACGTCATGGGGGTAATGGCAGAGTGTGTTCGCTTTTAATCCGTTTGTAAAGGAGTGCCTAATGCTGCCATTAAAGTCGGGAAGAGAATCATTGCATGGGCTCCCGGAAGTCAGAGAGGGTGGCCGATTGTAACTGTTGGATCTCAGTTCAGTATTCCCAGGCAAGAACTGAAATCAGGCTAAGAGCTAGATGTTGCCAAATGCAAGGGAACATTCCCAGTATAAAGCAAGTGCTCGGACGGCGCATGGCAGAGAGGCTGGGTGAGGGACTTCCCAGACATAAGCTGATATTGAGAAAGAAGTAGTTGGAAGAGACCCAAGGATTTCTCCTGGGATCCTAAGATCTTTCCTGCTCCTCCTGGTTCCCAAGGAACTGACCTCGATTAGGATTCCCACAGAATTCTGGTTAAAATGGCTGGGCCACAATCTTTACTTTTCACTTCAGCCTCAGTCTGCCTGTAGAAGGAATCTTGGGTGATTTGAAAGTCAAAAACGAACAATAGGACAGTAAGATGATTTCCAATTTTAGCTGCTCCCACTCAAATGTTCCCATTAGGCAGAGAACTGAATGGGTTAAATTAACACACAGGGGTTCTGAAACAGAAAGCACTCTATTCTCAACACCAAAACCTCTCAAGAAATTACTTTCTTTATAAGCCTCAATTTGAGAGGATCCTTACCTGCTGATGGCTTGTTCCTCGTCTGTTATGCCAGTCTCCCTGAATGCTCGGTTGGATTCCTCTAAGCTTAGGGCGATTGCTCTCTGTAGGTCATCTTTGTCATCTCCAGTAAGGTCAATTACATCTGTAATTACGACAAAGAAAATCCTCGAGTTAGAGACAAATTTATATTTTGGGGGTTGGCGGGGGACAGGAGAGAGAAAAGGTTCTTTTGGATGACCAATGAGTACAGCAAAAGGACCACAATTACATGTATTTCAGCAAAGTGTAAATAGTTGGTTGGTGAAATATTCAGGAGAGTAGAAAAAGCACTCATTCATACAATTAGATATTCAGTCTTTCCAAACGTTTTTTTAAAAATCAAAGGTAAGTGATCTGCAATTTTCACAGAAGATGGAATGGATTTGATCATTAAAACATCCCAGAAACATTTGTAATTAAAAAAGGAATTTGTCTTATTCAGGCACTATATACAAGTGGCCTTGAAACTATGGGGAGTGTTTTGACACTGTATGGCACACCGGTAGTTAAGGTCTGCTCATTGATGGGGAGCAAATTAAGGTGCATTAAAATGCCAAGAACAGGTACAAAAAAATAATCAAAAATGCTAATGGAATGTTGGTCTTTACATTGAGAGGAATAGAATACAAGGAGAATATAGTCATTCTTAAGCTATACAAAACTCTGATCAAACCACAGCTACAGTACTGTGAGCAGTTTGGGATACTGCATCTTAGGAAATCATACTGAACTTGGAGGAAGTGCAGCTAAGACTTACGAGAATGATACCCGAATTCCAATAACTAAGTTACAAGGAGAGATTACATAAACCTGGGTTGTATTCCCTGGAACTTAGTTGAGGGGTGATTTGATTAAAGTTAAGGTACAGTGTTCAGGGAAAACTGTTTCTGCTGCTTGGTCAGTCTCGACATAGTCTAAAAATTAGAGTAAGTGAAATTAGAAAACACTTTGACATACAAAGGGTGATAGGAGTGTATAACTCTCTTCACAGAAGCAACCATACATCTTAAATCATCATCATCATCTTGTTGTATTGCTGCATCTTCCCTCGCCGCTGCTTTGCATGGCTGCGGCTCGAGATTTGAAGGCTTTCAGATCTTCAGGGCTGCATGGCTTTGGTAGTAGAGATGTCTCATCGTTTGGGATGCCTCTCCACAATCACAGCTGACAGACTTTGTTCGGCTGTATCACCATTTCCGCTTAAGAACCTCGCATTGGCCAACACCAAGCCCAAAGCAATTGAAAACCAGCCAAGCAGGTCATATTTCACATGTTCCTGCTGGGACGGATCATTAGGCAACCTGTGTACCTTTGCCTGGAAATGTCTTTACCAATGAGCAAGGTGGCAGCAGTGGGGGTTACGATCTAGGCTCTGAGCAGATTATAATAAGCTGTCCCTTGACTTGAACTTCTTCGTTGCTGAAGCTATAGGTTTTTTGTTTTCCAAAGATATTATATGGGGAAAAGGTGGATATGGAGTTAGTTCAGAGCAGCAATGTACTTAAACGACAGAGATTGAGTCATGAGGCTGAATAAATGCTGGCCAGCCAGCGATGCCCATGTCCCACGAATGAATAAAAAACAAATGAATGGCCTGCTCCATATCCTATGTTCCCAAATTGATGAATTAAGTGCATCTCACAGTAAGCATATTGGCTCAAGAATGATTTCACCCACAAAAAAAAACAGCAGCAAGAGCAGCGTTGACAATATTGGTAGCAATATTCTAAACAATAAGCCTAGTGACAAGACTGCACTTGCAGTACATGTCACATCTGAAATGAGGAAAACTGGAAAATCTGCAAAGTTCCGCATTTCAGTCAAACAAGTTAACACTTTGTGGGGTATTTTACTAGAAGCAGAAGTCAGAAACAAGAACCCTCTGTCATAGGGCACATCTAAAGAAAGAGACAATAGGCCAAAAATAAAATGAGATTGTTTTTTATTGCAGTGTGTGCTTATGACCTGGAATCCATTCCCTGACAGGACGGTGAAAGCAGATTCAATAGCAACTTCCAAAAGGAAAGGAAAAAAATTGGAAAGCTTTAGGGAAAGAGTCTGACTAATTGGCTAGCGTTTTCGGAGACCCAGAACAGGGCCAATGGGCTGAATGGTCCCCTTCTGTGCTGAGTGGTTCAGGAGAGGGAAAAACAAGTGGAAGTCAAGAACACAGACACAATTTAATACTGTCAAGCTACATAGACTGGAAAGTCCCAGTTTCAATTCCTAATTTGTACAGAATGAGCTGTTCATTGTCTGACAGCAATGGGGTTAGAATCGGCCTTCACATGACATATTAGGGTGGGAAAAGGAATTCAGTGAGGATCCCCATTTCTGGCTTTATCAGATGCTGTTGGAAAAATGAATGTTTGGGAGCAGGTTTAGGCTCCCGTGATGGTGTCATCATCCAATTCGTTTCCTGACACTCATTTACCTGGCTTGCACACAAACATTAACGGCTCTACCATTCACTATGATCATGGCTTATCTTGGGCTTCATCGCCACTGTTCTGTCCGCTCCCCATATCCCATAATTCCAAAAGACCAAAAGTCTGTCATTCCCAGCCTTAAATGTATTCCAAGATGGAGCATCCACAACCCTCTGGGGTACAAAATCCCAAAGATTCATAACCCTTTGAGTGAAGTAATTTCCTCTTACCTCAGTCTTAAATCATCAGCCCCTTATTCTGGGATTGCACCCCAGTGTTTTCTCAGCATCTGTTCTCTAAGATCCCTTCAGAAATTTGTAGGTGTCAATGAAATCACCTCTCCTCCTTCCAAACTCCAGAGAATACCAGCCTATTTTGCTCAGTATCTCATCATCGGACACCTGCCTCACCCCAGGGACCAATTTATCTAACCTTCACTGCGCCGCCTCCAAAGCAGGTACATCCTTTCTTAAATGTGGAGATTAAAACTGTGAACAGTATTCCAGATGTGGTCTCACCAAAACCCTACACAATTGTAGCAAGACTTCTTTATTCTTGTACTCCAATCCCCTCGCAATAAAAGCCAACATGCCACGTTCCTTCAATGTATTCCCGCAATGACTCAAGTGAGAAGAGGTTTGGGGCAGAGGGAGAGAAAAGTTGGGGAACGCCCACTCACTTCCCCAAAAGCATGTGCATCAATGGATAGACACAGTAAGAAGTTTAACAACACCAGGTTAAAGTCCAACAGGTTTATTTGGTAGCAAAAGCCACACACTTTTGCTTTTGTGGCTTTTGCTACCAAATAAACCTGTTGGACTTTAACCTGGTGTTGTTAAACTTCTTACTGTGTTTACCCCAGTCCAACGCCGGCAGCTCCACATCAATGGATAGACCAGCTTCCAATGCAGGGTTAGCCAAAGATAACCATTTACAGGCATAAGACCTGAATCACCTGTCGTGTGCATACACTAAGCAGCAGCAGCAGAGACCGACCTCACTTGCAGTTCCACAGCAGTCAAAAACAGAGAATTCGCTCAGCTCCAGTTCTTAGAATAGTAAAAATGCAGAAACTGGCAGCTCTGATTTGGAGCAATCTGGACAACTACAAGTTTTGTGTACAATTCTGTAAGGTTGGTAACCAAAAATCATAGTACTAAAACTGATATTTGAGAATAGGATGAACTATATTGTTCAATCAAAATAATTATTTCATATACATTTGCAGCACAAGATGCGGATCGGTATCTTGTCAGTGGCAGCAGTTAAGGCATTCTGACCTTTTTCAACTGAGTACTGAGAGAGCAACGGAAGTCGCAGCACAGAAATTTCTTTCACCAACAAGTGCCCACTTGACCCCTGCCTCTAACATCTCCGATACAATAAAACGAGCAATGTTGAAGCAAAGCCAATTTGCCTGTGGGTAGATTCTTTGTGGATGATCTCAATGGGACAGACAAGAGGAAGAGGCAGGCTTTAATTCTGGGAAAATGAAACTTTGATGTGCATTAGAAAGGTTCTGTTATTATATAAATAGCAAGCATTTCTGTAATGACTTTCTCATCGTAAAATTGGCCCAAGATACCTCACAGGAGAGAAATCACACTAATTTGACACATGGACACAAAGCGATTAAGAAATCAGAGACCGAAAGGCTGGTTTGAGACAGGTTTCGAAGAGCGAGTTAAAAAAATTGAAAGGTAGAGATGTGGAGAGGTTTAGAGAGGGAATTCCAATATTTAGGGCCTAGACAGCTGAAAGCATGGCTACCAACAATGGGGTGATGCTCATGAGATTAAAAACGGAGGAGCACAGAAATTGAGGGCTGTGGGAGGTTACAGAGATTGGGAGAGGTAAACCGCTGAGAGAGCTGAAACAGAGGATAAGAATTTGAAATCTGGGTCATTGATGGACTAGGAATCGATACAGATCAGCAAGCATGTGATAAAAATTAAGTAAGAAGTTTAACAACACCACGTTAAAGTCCAACAGGTTTATTTGGTAGCAAAAGCCACACAAGCTTTCGGAGCTCCAAGCCCCTTCTTCAGGTGATTGGAGCTCCGAAAGCTTGTGCGGCTTTTGCTACCAAATAAACCTGTTGGACTTTAACCTGGTGTTGTTAAACTTCTTACTGTGTTTACCCCAGTCCAACGCCGGCATCTCCACATAAAAATGAAGCACATGTATCACTGATGAATTATCAATCGGACTCTTTCATGCAAGTAAGTGCACAGATGCATGCATGTATACACACATGCACAAAACTGACTACTGCTAGCTGCTTCTGCACGTTGCAAAGACTAAACATCCCAGAGTGGCTGATGGTACACACCCAAGGACAGCACAAAGACATAACTTAGTTCACGAGAATTTGAAAGTTAGAAGCAATCATCAATGGTTTCATATATTTTCAGGTGGTGCGAAAGCTGGAAAGATGGTGTACACTTAGCCTAACCAGTCAGACCAATGTTCGGAACATGTCTGCATTCTGATCAAACATTGAGATTTAGCACTTTCCTGAACAGAATCTACACGTCATTTGTTGAGTGGACCTGAATCACTTTGATAAACAGAGGTTGGCTTGCAAGAGAAGCAGCAGTCCCTCTTTTGAATTGGCATCGTTACTTGACAACCCCTGGACAAATGAGTCAGGTCAGCCCCTCAATTGTCTGTCAAAGAGAGAAAGTCAGAGTATCACCTTCTGTGAATACCTGACAGAGCCTGGGACAAAATCAGCTGTTACAGTCAACTTACATTTCATCCAAAGGTGATCAAAAAGGTAAGGTATTTTATTTGTTCCACTAATAAGGCTAATCGGTGACAGAACATAAAGAACAAAGAACAGTACAGCACAGGAACAGGCCCTTCAGCCCTCTAAGCCTGTGCCGATCACGTTTACCTATCTAAACCAACCGCTTATATCCCTCTTTTCCCTGTTTGCTCATATGCCTATCAAGATGGGTCTTAAATGTCACTAACATGTCTGCCTCAACCACCTCACTTGGCAGTGCATTCCAGGCCCCCACCACCTTGAGTAAAAAGCTTCCCCCGCACATCTCCACTGAACCTTTCCCCCCCTTATCTTGAACTTGTGCCCCCTTGTAATTGTCATTTCAGCCCTGGGAAAAAGCTTCCAACTGTTCACCCTATCTATACCTCTAATAATTTTGTTAACTTCTATCAGGTCACCCCTCAGCCTCCGTCTTTCCAGGGAGAACAATCCCAGTTTGTTCAATCTCTCCTCATAGCTAATACTATTAGCTCCTCATAGCTAATACCAGGCATCATCCTGGTAAACCTTTTCTGCACTCTTTCCAAAGCCTCCACGTCCTTCTGGTAGTGTAGTGACCAGAATTGGACACAGTATTCCAAATGTGGCCTAACCAACATTATTTGCCAACTTTTGTAGTTGTATAAAACGCATAAACATATCGCAGGAGCTCAGAATCTGGAAACACTACTCTGTTCAACCACTTACAACCACCAAAATGGACAATGTAATTTCACATTGATCTCATCTTAGCAGCCTTCTCATCAGATTTCAGAAGACTGAATCATACACTAGGTCACATGTGGATGAGTGCAGGATCACATACCAAAGGCATTTCAAAGCTTACAGCTTATGCTGCCCAGGTCACAGTATCGACGTCTGTACATTGCAATGTGGAAGCAAATCTCTGCCGCAAAGGATGTGGAATCCATTCACAGAGAAGACCAATCAAATGAACCCAAGCAAGATATCTATGTTGGATCTAAATATTATAATGCTGCCTGGGACCTAACTTCAAACTGTTCAATAGCTCAAGATACTCCATCAATTAGAGGTACACTGTGGGGCCATTCACTCAATTTATTTTTCATCTGTAAACCCAAGAAAATATAGGAACATAGGAGGAGCAGCACAGAATCATAGAATCCTACAGTGCAGAAGGAGGTCATTCAGCCCATCAAGTCTGCACCGACCACAATCCCACCCAGATCCTATCCCCATGACCCCATGCGTTTACCCTAGCTAGTCATCTTGGCACTAAGGGGCAATTTAGCATGGCTAATCCACCTAACCTACACATTGCTGGACTGTGGGAGGAAACCAGAGCACCCGGAGGAAACCCACGCAGACAGGGGGAAGAACATGCAAACTCCATACAGTGACCAAGCCGGGAATTGAACCCAGGTCCCTGGCACTGAGGCAGCAGTGCTAACCACTGTGCCACCATGTTGCCCCAGGAACATAGGAAAAGGAGCAAACCATGAAACTCCTTGAGCCTTTTCCACCAGTCAACCGAAACCTAACCCCATATACCCACCTTTGCCCAATATCCCTTCGTATCTTTAATTAAGAAAAATGTCAGATTCAAGATTTAATAACTGACTTAGCACCAACTACCTTTTAAAGAGAGTTTGAAACTACTACTACCCCTTCCATGTCCAAGTGTTCCCTAACTTCACTTCTGAAAGGCCTGGTTTAACTTTTAGGCTAACAGCCTTGTCTAACAAAGTGACCAATCTGTTTTCACATTTTCCACTGAAAATATCTAACAAAGGTGCTACACGAGGGCTCAGCTGCTTATCACTACCTTTACTGTCACTGTCAAAGGTTTGGGCACAATCATGCAAGACAACGGAAATCAAACAGGTTAAACAAACTATCAGCCGTCTCCACTGAAGTTAGCGTAGAATGATAGAATCCTTACAGTGCAGAAGGCGGCCATTCAGCCCATCGAGCCTGCACCGACAACAACCCCACCCAGGCACTATCCCCGTAACTGCACCTATTTGCCCTGCTAATCCCTCTAACCTACGCGGCCCGGGACACTAGGGGCAATTTATCATGGCCAATCAATCTAACCCACACATCTTTGGACTGTGGGAGGAGACCGGAGCACCCGGAGGAAACCCACGCAGACACGGGGAGAACGTGCAAACTCCACAGAGTCACAAGCCAGGAATCGAACCCAAGTCCCTGGAGCTGCCCCCATATAAAAGGAGAAGCATCAGAAAGCTTGGAAACACTACACAATTGGGAGGTAATAAGTGTTCTTTGTTCATCCTTATGGCAGCTTCGTTATTAACGCTTGTATTAACGAGTCCTCCAGGAGAAAAGGAGAATTTTTTTGTTTGCCCAGTAGCACGGTAGCACAGTGGTTAGCACTGCTGCTTCACAGCTCCAGGGACCTGGGTTCGTTCCCGGCTTGGGTCACTGTCTGTGTGGAGTTTGCACATTCTCCTCGTGTCTGCGTGGGTTTCCTCCAGGTGCTCCCGTTTCCTCCCACAGTCCAAAGATGTGTGGGTTAGGTTGATTGGCCAGGTTAAAAATTGCCCCTTAGAGTCCTGAGATGCGTAGGTTAGAGGGATTAGCGGGTAAATATGTGGGGGTAGGGCCTGGGTGGGATTGTGGTCGGTGCAGACTCGATGGGCCGAATGGCCTCCTTCCGCACTGTAGGGTTTCTAGGATTTCTACAACAAGCCTTCGTCCCATATGTCACTTACTTGTGTCAGCCTGGCTTCCCACACTGATGTAACGATCATTGCTGGTTTGTCCTGTGTGATAGTAGGCTTCTTCCTGTTGTGGTGCTTTGGCATTCTTCTCCGTCAGGAAAGAAACAGCTTCTGCAAGATCCCCATTACTCGCCTGCAAAAAGCATGAGTGGATAAGTTAACTGTAGACAAAGCGCTGGACTTTGACAAACAACTCAGGATATCTACTGCCAAAGCGAATGAGCTGGAATGAGTAACAGATAAACAGGGCAATGATAAAAGCAAAATACTGCGGATGCTGGAATCTGAAACAAAAACAGAAAACGCTGGAAAATCTCAGCAGGTCTGACAGCATCTGGGGAGGGAGAACAAAGCCAACATTGAGTCTAGATGACTCTTCGTCACAGGCTAATGAGGCTGAAACAAATACCATAAGGACCATAAACACCTGTTCCGTGGTCTCCCCATTTTCCTCATCTACAGGCCGCTTCTGGACAAAACCATCTTCAGGAATGAGGTCAGCATCCACACATTACACCCATGTAACGGCACAATGGCACAGTGGTTAACACTGCTGCCTCACAGCGCCAGGGACCCGGGTTCAATTCCCAGCTTGGGTCACTGTCTTTGTGGAGTCTGCACGTTGTCCCCGTGTCTGCGTGAGCTTCCTCTGGGTTCTTCAGTTTCCTCCCACAGTCCGAAAGACGTGCTGGTTAGGTGCATTGGCCATGCTAAATTCTCCCTCAGTGTTACCCGAACAGGCGCCGGAGAGTGGTGACTAGGGGATTTTCACAGTAACTTCATTGCAGTGTTAATGTAAACCTACTTGTGACACTAATAAATGAACTTTAAACTTTATGGCATCCAGCTCAAATTATCCATTAGTATCTACTGTCTTGCTGCTGAAAGACCACTGATCCAATGTCCAGTCTTAAGAAAATCAGAGTCATCACCTTTGCTTTCACCCACACCTGCTCTCGACTAGAGTCAACAGTTCCTTCACCAACTCCAGCCGCTGTTTTAGGCTCACTCACTTTGCAACCTTTGGGTCTTATTTGTGCTGAGCTTCTATCCCCAGAAAGATCGGTCAGAAACTGCCTACTTCCATCTCTGTAACATCGCCCCACCCATCCTCAAATGTGGCAGCCCTTCAAACGAGCTGTTGACCATGAGAAGCCATGTAGACCTCCTGCTCTGAGCTCCTTCAACACCCTTTCTACCTCAGTCTTCTCCTATAACTTTCTTAAAAACAGCCTTTTTAATCAGTTTTTTGTTCCGCCAGCCTGATAAGCTCCTTTCTTGACACAGCATCCCATTGCTGATATTTTTGTTAATATGTCTTCAGAAAGCCGACTGAGACAATTGCCTATGTTAACGGTATTAGATAAATGCAACGCCCATGAACAGAGTCCATCCTCCATTGTGTTCGTACAAACAAAAGCAAAGGCTTAGTCATAAGTTACCTTTTTTTTAAATCACCACAAATCATTGGAGTTTGTAATAAAATCTAGAAATAAGTTGGTATTAGCAAAAGGGACCATGAAGCTGTCAGATTTTAGTAAAAATCCAAAGGCTTCACTAATCAGGGAAGTGAATCTGCTCTGAGGCCTACACGGCTCAACTTCCAAATCAGTGTTGTTGACCACTTCCCTGAAGTGATTTAGCAAAATGCACCAAAGATTAAAAGTGACGTTGACGAGTGACTCATGCAGCTCACCACTACCTTCTTGGGATAACTAGAGTCATAGTCAGAGGTTTACAGCATGGGAACAGGCCCTTCGGCCCAACTTGTCCATGCCGCCTAGTTTTTAAACCATTAAGCTGGACCCAATTGCCCGCATTTGGCCCATATCCCTCGATATCCATCTTACCCATGTAACTCTCCAAATGGTTTTTAAAGACAAAATTGTACCCGCCTCTACTACTGCCTCTGGCAGCTTGTTCCAGACACTCACCACCCTCTGTGAAAAAATTGCTCCTCTGGACCCTTTTGTATCTCTCCCCTCTCATCTTAAACCTATGCTCTCCAGTTTTACACTCGCCTATCTTTGGGAAAAGATATTGACTATCTAGCTGATCTATGCCCCTCGTTATTTTATAGACCGCTATAAGATTGCCCCTCAGCCTCCTACACTCCATGGGAAAAAAGTCCCAGTCTATCCAGCCTCTCCTTATAACTCAAACCATCAAGTCCCGATAGCATCCTAGTAAATCTCTTCTGCACTCTTTCTCCTTTAATAATATCCTTTCTATGATAGGGTGACCAGAACTGCACACAGTATTCCAAATGTGGCCTCACTAATATCTTGTACAACTTCAACAAGACGCTTCAACTCCTGTATTCAATGTTTTGACCAATGAAACCAAGCGTGCCGAATGCCTTCTTCACCACTCTGTCCACCTGTGACTTCACTTTCAAGGAGCTATGAACCCATACCCCGTAGATCTCTTTGTTCTATAACTCTCCCCAACGTCCTACTATTAACTGACAAAGTCCTGCCCTGGTTCAATCTACCAAATTGCATCACCTTGTATTTATCTAAATTAAACTCCATTTGCCAGTAATCAGCCCACTGGCCCAATTGATCAAGATCCCATTGCAATCCTCAATAATCTTCTTCACTGTCCATTATACCACCAATCTTGGTGTCATCTGCAAATTTACTAATGATGCCTCCTAAATTCTCATCCAAATATAAATTACAAATAACAGTGGACCCAGCACCGATTCCTGAGGCACACCGCTGGTCACAGGCCTCCAGTTGAAAAACAACCCCCTACAACCATCCTCTGTCTTGTCATTTTGTATCCATTTGGCTACCTCACCCTGGATCCCATGAGATTTAACCTTATGCAACAATTTGCCATGCGGTACCTTGTCAAAGGCCTTGCTGAAGTCCATGTAGACAACATCAACTGCACTGCCCTTATCTGCCTTCTTGGTTACCCCTAGAGATAACCAATCAATGATGCCTTGTCAGTGATGCCCACATTCACAAGAATGAATGAGATTATGAATAATAACTGAACAAGAAGATGTACTTCAAAGGGAAGCAACTACCAGTTACATTTTACCACTCAAGCTGAAAGGTCATGCTTCATTTTTTAACAACACATATCCAGTTTGCAGTCCACTGCAGATTTTGCTTCTCGTCATCTTTCTTTCCTGTATATTAAAATGGACAAATCTCTGCCAATTTCACTCTGTTACTGACTCACAAAAGGCAAGAGATTACTCTCCCCTTTTACACAGTTAAAAGACAGGCTTCATGGGCCAGGTTGGCTCACTCAGAAGCAGTCACATCTGATCAAGAAAGCAGCAAGTTCGTGCCCTACACCAAGACTGGAGCATCATATCCTCTTGATCAGCAACTCAATGTTACACAGAGGGAATGCTGCACTTAGAGGCTCTGTCATATTTGACTAAGATGTTAAAAGAACCTGAGACAATATGAGGAAAGACTTTTACTGCACAATGAGTTGCTGTGATCTGGAATGTGCTGCCTGAAAGGGCGGTAGAAGCAGATTAAACAATAACTGTCAAAAGACAGAAGAAGAAAGACTTGCATTTATATAGTGCCTTTCACAAAAACAAGCTTTCATGAAATGGATTAGTTCAATACATGAGGGAAAATAAATATAGGGCAATGGGGAAAGAATGGGCAACTGAGAAGAACTGAATAGTTCCAACAAAAAGCTGGCAAAGACATAATGGTTAATGGTCTTCTGGTGTGCTATATCATTCTACGATTCCACGAAATCAACGTCTGATCTGATTACTCCAACGATGAGGATGAACAGAGGGTTCCCATGACAACGTGAACTGTGCTGCACTAGGGGTGAAGTACTGCTGGTTACAGGTCCATCATTGGTGATGGTGAACGCTGAAGGCACAGTATAAATCCAATGTAATGGCAGTGGCAGCTGAGTGAAGAACATTGTGGAAGGAATAAATTAAGAGTATTGCACAAGGATTCATCTGCACATTCAAGTGGATTTGATAAAATGTTTTTCAGCTGGCATATTGGCACAAACATACTAAACAAACCTGGTTATAATACTGCTGGAGTGATCAGTGTCTTAGCAACTAAATGCTCATCTAAAATGCTGTGACCTTTTATTGGTATGTAACCCATCCGCCTCTGAATATGATATTCTGCATACAACCAAATGTACTGACTTGTCACTGGCCGGCAGCCATTGCTCCTATTACAATGCTTCGCAGTCCACACAAGAGTATCAGCGTTAATTTCAATGATGTCTAAATACAAAATCATAACTTAGTAACAACCCATTTCCTTTTATTTTTTGTGAGGGGGGAATAAATGACAACCTGGGCCTGATCTAGAAACACAGAATCATGAAACTTACAGCGCAGGACACCACTTGGCCCATTACTTATGTGTGTATGCGCTCAACTGATATTATCTATTCTAATGCAATTTCCATGTTTCCCTATTCTTCCTTTACAAATACCTGTCCTTTCAAATTATTTTACAGTCGCAACCTCAATATACATTTGTGGTAAAGCAGTGTTCTAATAAAAGGCGTCAAAAAAAATTCTTCCGACCCACCACTCCATTCTACAGCTGATAATTCAGAGCTCATGCCCCTGGTTATCGATTTCTCAATGAGTGGGATCAATCACCTGCTAGTTATGCACCCAAAGGTCTTCCACAACCTGAGAATCTCAGTTAGATCCTTCTTAACCTATTCTGCGACAGCAAAAAAGCATCAATTAGAGTCAGAAGTTTACAGCATGGAAACAGTCCCTCCGGCCAACTTGTCCATGCCGCCTTTTTTTTTTAAACCCCTAAGCTAATCCCAACTGCCCGCATTTGGCCCATATCCCTCTATACCCATCATACCCATGGAACTGTCTAAATGCTTTTTAAAAGACAAAATTGTACCCGCCTCTACTACTACCTCTGGTAGCTCGTTCCAGACACTTACCACCCTGTGTGCGAAAAAATTGCCCCTCTGGACACTTTTGTATCTCTCCCCTTAAACCTATGCCCTATCTTTGGGAAAAGATTTTGACTATCTAGCTGATCTATACCCCTCATTATTTTATAGACCTCTATAAGATCACCCCTCAGCCTCCTACGCTCCAGAGAAAAATGTCCCAGTCTGTCCAGCCTCTCCTTATAACTCAAACCATCAAGTCCCGGTAGCATCCTAGTAAATCTCTTCTTCACTCTTTCTAGTTGAATATCCTTTCTATAATAGGATGACCAGAACTGCACACAGTATTCCAAGTGTGGCCTTACCAATGTCTTGTACAACTTCAACAAGATGTCCCAACTCCTGTATTTAACGTTCTGACCAATGAAACCAAGCATGTTGAATGCCTTCTTCACCACTCTGTCCACCTGTGGCTCCACTTTCAAGGAGATATGAACCTGTACCCCTTGATCTCTTTGCTCTGTAACTCTCCCCAGTGCCCTACCATTAACTGAGTAACAGAACATTGAGCTATCATTGCTGGAGTCATTCTGGTGAAGACTAGTTGTGCTTTTTTCATTCTAATGGAGTGTCCAAAACTGCATGCACTACTCTAACGTTCGCCCAATCGATTTCTTGCACCAGCACACCCAAATGAAAAATTATTCTGCAGTCCTTTTCACAGAGGAAGGGGGAAAGAGAGGAAACAACTGGATTGACTATTAAAAGCAGTTATTGCCATTACCATAGAATCAATCAGCACAGAAGAAAACCTACAAAAGGGAGAAACTTAGTTGGTCAGCCAGATGTCTACAGTCACATCCTCTGTCTCTTATGTGCAGAGAGCCAAGGCATAGGCTGGTAGAGTTTATGTTTAAGGGCCCTCTAGTACAAACTTAACTGTGGAGATCTACCTGCACAAAGGAGTCGTGGAGAATATCCAAAACATTTCTTCATGCAATGGGTGGGAGAAGTCTGGAGCTCTAGCAGTAGAGGCTAGCTCAATTAATCATTTAAAATTGGTGTGAGATAGCTTTTTGTTAGCTAAGGGTATAACGGAGTGGGAGATAGATCAACCATGATCTCACTCAATGACGTAAAAGGAACTGAATGGCGTTTTCTGCAAAGGAAAGTCGTGGATTTCTGAGATAAAGTAGGTAAATTTATGACTACCTGATAAGAATCACAGAATGATATGGCACTGGAGACCATTCGGTCCATCGCCCCAATGCCAGCTCTTTTAAAGGGCTATTCAATTCGCCCCACGCACCTGCTCTTTCCATATGACCCTGCATTTTCTTTCCTTTTAAAGTGTTTATCTCATTTCCTTTTGAACGTTATTACAGAATCTGCTTCCATCAACCTTTCACACAGTTCAGTCCACGTCACAACACACTGTGTAAAAAATATTATTGCGACACTAGTTGCCTTGCCAATTACCATCGAAGTGTATTATCGAGTTACAGACCCTTCTGCCAATAGAAAGTTTCACGTTATCAACCCTACCAAAATCCTTCATGATATGATCACCTCTATAAATTCTCCGCTCTTAATTCTCACAGCAAACGAGACAGATTCTCTAATTGCTTCGTGCAACTGAGGAATCTGTCTGCTTATGGCATAAATTAACATTTTAAATTGAGACATGTCTTTTTGATTAAAGCAGAATGCATTTTCAAGTCACTGCCAGCAAAAGAAGTTGAATAAAACTTTGGGGAGGAGGGAGAACTGGGTGATTTGTTTGGTCAGTGTGCAATTTACTGGCTGTTGATTGGTGGCTTTATCTCTCTGTCCAGTGAAATTATATTTTTAAAAACAAGTGAAAGCAAATCAATCACATGGACAAGTCAATCAGCATTTGAATTCAACAGGCTGCAAATGTTTCAGCCAATCAGGGCTTTGTCTTCACTAAAATGGGTAGTGGGTTTCCTCCGGGTGCTCCGGTTTCCTCCCACAGTCCAAAGATGTGCGGGTTAGGTTGATTGGCCATGCTAAAATTGCCCCTTAGTGTCCTGGGATGCGTAGGTTAGAGGGATTAGCGGGTAAATATGTAGGGATAAGGGGGTAGAGCCTGGGTGGGGTTGTGGTGGTGCAGACTCGATGGGCCAAATGGCCTCTTTCTGCACTGTAGGGTTTCTATGATTCTAAAATGAAACAGTACAGCTATGATACAAGACTTTTATGAAAGCAATTCACAATTGGTCATAATGCAGATCTAACAGGTTCCATTTCATTTTTCACACAATCCACAATCACCTGAAGTGTCTCTATCACTAAATGCCAAATACAGTACAGGAGTGTTACCACAGAAAAGATACAACACAAAGAGGCCATTCACCCCATTGCATCTGCGCCAATCATAAAAGATAGAAAAAAAAGAAACTATTCACTTGTTCCAACCCCCGCTTTCCAGCACCTGGTCCATAGCCTTGCAAGTTAAAGCACTTCTGGTTCAGATCCAGGTACCTTTTAAATGAGTTGAGCATTTTAGCTTCAACCACCAATTTGGACAGTGAATTCCAGACACCACCCAACCACCGTCTGGATGAAAAGGTTTTTCTTCATGTCCCCTCTAATCCTTCAACTAATCACCTTAAATCTGCGTCCCCTAGTAATTGACCCCTCAGCTTGGGCAATCAGGTCTTCCCTATCTAGGCCCTATCCAGATGTAATCAGCTTAGATCTTGTCTGATCGAGCCCAAGATGGGATGCAATGTCTTGTCTTGTCAGCTTGGATCTTGTTTGCCCCTCATGTTGGGACCATGATTGGACTTAATTTGAATTGGCTTTTTTGACTAGAATTAAAGTACCGAAAGGTACCAAAACAAACGGTGCAATGTCTTATCTTGCCAGCTTGGATCTTGATTGTCTCTTTTGTGGGGCCCATGAGCTGGATTCAATTGGAATTTAAATTTGGTTTTTGGAGCAAGCAAGGAACGGATTTGGGTTTGCTCGGTCCACTCAGCACTGGGGGCTTTGTAACTTTAAGAATGGTCACAGTGGCCAAAGACATTTGGCCTCAGATCTTCGGGTAAGGACTTTCCAAGGCGACCTGCAAGAGACACGACAACGCAGAATTGCCAAGCAGAAACTGATAGCCAAGTTCTGCACTCAAGATTCGGCCATAACCAGGATCTCGGGTTCATGTCGCACAACATGTAACTCCACCATACTGTTCTATGGGGGGAAAAAAATCTTCCCAACTGTCCTGTTTTGACAGCATGCACACCTTGATTACGTGTGATGATCTCTCTGCCTGAATTAGTTTGCACAGTATTTAACACCATCTTACTCTTTGAATATTTGTAATTATCTCTCTGCCTTAAATTATCGGTTCTTAAGTCATCCCTTCACTTGTTATACAGCCTGCCAACACTTTACACCTGTTGGCCCTTTGAAAAAAGCAATCCAACTGGTCTCACTCCCCTTGCTCTCTCTACACAGTCCTGCAAATTCTTTCCATCTCAATTTCCAATTCTCTTTTTAATGCTACCATGGAATTTGCTTCCACCACTGTTTCAAGCAACAGGTGGCACCATTGATACAGTCAAAGTGATTAATAGTTTCTCTGATCACCCAGAAGATCCCCCATGTTGATTCTATGGCCTGTATGGATTTAATCAGAGTGTCAGTTGGAACACTGCTATAGAACGCAGTGTCCTGGACTTGGACACGGCATTGCAGAGGTGGGGTGGAGCAGGGTTTGAAATGTGTATACTTCAATGCCAGGAGTATTCGCAATAAAGTGGGTGAACTTGCAGCGTGGATCAGTACCTGGGACTTCGATGTTGTGGCTATTTCAGAGACATGGATAGAGCAGGGGCAGGAATGGATGCTGCAGGTCCCGGGGTTCAAATGTTTTAGTCGAAGTAGGGAAGGAGGTAGAAGAGGGGGAGGGGTAGCATTATTGGTCAGAGATTGTATCACAGTGTCAGAGAGGAGGTTTGATGAGGACTTATCTGTTGAGGTAGTATGGGCGGAGATTAGAAATAGGAGAGGAGAGGTCACCCTGTTGGGAGTCTTTTATAGACCTCCTAAAAGTTCTAGAGAGGTTGAGGAAAGGATTGCGGAGTCAATCCTGCTTAGGAGTGAAAGTAATAGGGCAATTGTTATGGGGGATTTTAACTTGACTAATATTGACTGGAATTGTTATAGCTCTAGCTCGTTAGAGGGGTCAGTTTTTGTTCAAAGCGTGCAGGAAGGTTTTTTGACTCAGTATGTAGACAGGCCAACTAGAGGTGAGGCTATATTGGATCTGGTGCTGGGAAATGAGCCAGACCAGGTGCTAGACTTGGAAGTTGGTGTGCATTTTGGTGATAGTGACCACAATTCGGTTACGTTCACCTTAGTGATGGAAAGGGATAGGCATGAACCTCGGGCCAGTGGTTTTAGCTGGGGGAAGGGTAATTATGAGGCTATTAGGAGAGAATTAGGAAACATAGGTTGGACTAGGAGATTACAGGGACTGGGAACGTCCGACATGTGGAGTTTTTTCAAGGAGCAGCTACTGCGAGTCTGTGATAGGTATGTCCCTGTCAGGCAAGGAGGAATTGGTAGGGCTAGGGAACCGTGGTGCACCAAAAAAGTTTCTTTGTTGGTTAAAAAGAAAAAGGAGGCTTATGTTCGGATGAGACGTGAGCACTCGGGTAGTGCACTAGAAAGCTTTAGATTGGCTAAGAGGGAGTTGAAGAGCGAGCTTAGAAGGGCTAAAAGGGGACATGAGAAGACTTTGGCGGATAGGGTTAAAGAGAATCCTAAGGCGTTCTATAGGTATGTCAAGAACAGAAGGTTGGTTAGGGCAAGTTTAGGGCCAGTTATAGATGGCAGAGGGAAGTTATGTGTGGAACCGGAGGAGATTGGTGAAGCATTGAACCAATATTTCTCTTCGGTGTTCACGCAAGGGGACATGAATATAGCTGAGGAGGACACTGGGTTGCAAGGGAGTAGAATAGACAGTATTACAGTTGATAAGGAGGATGTGCAGGATATTCTGGAGGGTCTGAAAATAGATAAATCCCCTGGTCCGGATGGGATTTATCCAAGGATTCTCTGGGAGGCAAGAGAAGTGATTGCAGAGCCTCTGGCTCTGATCTTCAGGTCGTCGTTGGCCTCTGGTATAGTACCAGAAGATTGGAGGTTAGCGAATGTTGTCCCATTGTTTAAGAAGGGGAACAGAGACTTCCCCGGGAATTATAGACCGGTGAGTCTCACTTCTGTTGTCGGCAAGATGTTGGAAAAAATTATAAGGGATAGGATTTATAGTTATTTGGAGAGTAATGAATTGATAGGTGATAGTCAGCATGGTTTTGTGGCAGGTAGGTCGTGCCTTACTAACCTTATTGAGTTTTTTGAGAAAGTGACCAAGGAGGTGGATGGGGGCAAGGCAGTGGACGTGGTATATATGGATTTTAGTAAGGCGTTTGATAAGGTTCACCATGGTAAGCTTCTGCAGAAAATGCAGATGTATGGGATTGGGGGTGATCTAGGAAATTGGATCAGGAATTGGCTAGCGGATAGGAAACAGAGGGTGGTGGTTGATAGTAAATATTCATCATGGAGTGCGGTTACAAGTGGTGTACCTCAGGGATCTGTTTTGGGGCCACTGCTGTTTGTAATATTTATTAATGATCTGGATGAGGGTATAGTTGGGTGGATTAGCAAATTTGCTGATGACACCAAAGTCGGTGGTGTGGTAGACAGTGAGGAAGGGTGTCGTAGTTTGCAGGAAGACTTAGACAGGTTGCAAAGTTGGGCCGAGAGGTGGCGGATGGAGTTTAATGCGGAGAAGTGTGAGGTAATTCACTTTGGTAGGAATAACAGATGTGTTGAGTATAGGGCTAACGGGAGGACTTTGAATAGTGTGGAGGAGCAGAGGGATCTAGGTGTATGTGTGCATAGATCCCTGAAAGTTGGGAATCAAGTAGATAAGGTTGTTAAGAAGGCATATGGTGTCTTGGCGTTTATTGGTAGGGGGATTGAATTTAGGAGTCGTAGCGTTATGTTGCAACTGTACACAACTCTGGTGCGGCCGCACTTGGAGTACTGTGTGCAGTTCTGGTCCCCACATTACAGGAAGGATGTGGAGGCTTTGGAGAGGGTGCAGAGGAGGTTTACCAGGATGTTGCCTGGTATGGAGGGGAGATCCTATGAGGAGAGGCTGAGGGATTTGGGATTGTTTTCGCTGGAAAGGCGGCGGCTAAGAGGGGATCTTATTGAAACATATAAGATGATTAGAGGTTTAGATAGGGTGGATAGTGATAGCCTTTTTCCTCTGATGGAGAAATCCAGCACGAGGGGGCATGGCTTTAAATTGAGGGGGGGTAGTTATAGAACCGATGTCAGGGGTAGGTTCTTTACCCAGAGGGTGGTGAGGGATTGGAATGCCCTGCCAGCATCAGTAGTAAATGCGCCTAGTTTGGGGGCGTTTAAGAGATCCGTAGATAGGTTCATGGACGAAAAGAAATTGGTTTAGGTTGGAGGGTCACAGTTTTTTTTTAACTGGTCGGTGCAACATCGTGGGCCGAAGGGCCTGTTCTGCGCTGTAATGTTCTATGTTCTATGTTCTAAATAATGGGGATGGCACAGTGGTTCGATTCCCGGCTTGGGTCACTGTCTGTGTGGAGTTTGCACATTCTCCCCATGTCTGCGTGGGTTTCCTCCGAGTGCTCCGGTTTCCTCCCACAATCTGAAAAACGTGCTGGTTAGTTAGGTGCATTGACCCGAACAGGCGCCGGAGTGTGGCGACGAGAGGAATTTCATAGTAACTTCATTGCAGTGTTAATGTAAGCCTTACTTGTGATTAATAAATAAACTTTCCTTTCAGATCCTGCTTAAAAGGTTGTGTTTCTGCTGACTAAGGATTGGGTTCACTGATAGCCTCTTCAGTTGGGGAACCAGTTGATGCTTAGTAGGGCTGCTAAGATCTGGAATGCATAACTTAGAAGAGTTCTGCAAAGAAATTTAAGAGTAACTTTTGAAAGGGAATTGGATATTTACTGCAGGGCTATGAGGTAAGAGCAGCAGAGTGGGATTTACTGAATAGCTCAGTGAAAAAGTCAGCACAGGCACTTCCCTACTGCCAAAGAGGGAGGACAACAAACATATCTTTTAAGCGTCTGCAAAAAGTATGAATATGCCAATTAGGGGAGGGGTTACTCTTCTATTACCATTTTAAATTAAATAAAATACTCAGCAGGTCTGGCAGCATCTGTGGAGAGAGGTCATTTTAAGATCATTACACTGGCCATCTCAATTTCCCTGCAACTCCCAGTCACTATAGAACTTGCAGCATTCCATTCTTTCAGGTCCAATATTTACTTTGTCATTAAACCAGCTGACAAGTGCAGAACTGCCATTATTTGGTGAATATTTCATGGAAGGTCATCAACCAATAACTCTGTTTCTCTCCCCACAGATGCTGCCTGACCTGAGTATTCCATCATTTTCTGCTTCAGAGTTCCAGCATCTGCAGTATTTTGTTTATCCATCCAGCCTCCATCTTCCAAATATCAGCAAGATCAGAATTATTTTCACCAGGCACAGAACTTGTGCCTCAAAGGGAATGAGGAATTCACAAACAATTGCCATCCCTTCATTGTCGCTGGGTCAATATCCTGGAACTCCCTGTCTAACAGCACTGTGGGTGTACCTACACCTCACGGACAGCAGTAGTTCAAGGCAGCAGCTCACCACCATCTTCTTAAGGGCAACTGGGAATGGGCAATAAAAATTCTGGCATCCCTGTGAAAGAACAGATGAAAACCCAGGGTGGTTGCAATAGTGATGTGTTGCCAATAGAAGACCATGTTTTGATAAATCTTCACAACTGTAGCCACCATCACGGAGCCAGAATCCTGGCCTCTCCTGCCTGAACTACCATGGGAGCACCATCACCAAAAGAAATGCATTGGTTCAAGGAGAAGGACCACCATTAACATCTCAGGGCAGCTAAAGATGGGCAATAAATGCCACCATGCCAGCATGAGCTAAATTCTGAGAACAAATAAAGTGCGCTAATACAGGAATACTAATGCTCGATAAGTTGCAGCGTACTGGAGTTGAATGAAGAGGCCCTACTATTGTAAACTGTACATTACCTGTAAAGCCTGTTGTAGTAACTGGATGTCATTGGTACCAGTGACCTCCCTCAGTTGGTTCAGTAGTGTCTGTTGATGCTAAAGAATAGGGAAAAAAATAAATTGCCATTAATATAGTGCTTTTAAAAAAACTGCATGTCCCAGTTTTAAGATAAGTTAAACTTATATAGATCTTAGCTGTACAAAAGTACAGTAACATAGGGGGGTCATGTTACAGAAAAGTGCAGTTAAATTTATATAGATCTTAGCAAGACAAAGGTACAGTAACATAGGGGGTCATGTTACAGGAGTAATAATCCAGAGGCCTGGACTAATGCTCTGGAAACATGGGTTCAAATCCTACAACAGTTTTCAAATTAATTAAGTAAATCTCGAATAAATAGCTATTAACAGTAATGGAGACTGTGAAGCGATTGGATTGTCGTAAAGGTCCATCTGGTTCACTAATGTCCTTTAGGGAAGGAAATTTGCAATCCTTACTTGATTTGACCTCTATGTGACTCCAGATCCATAGCAATGTGTTTTAATCTCAACTGCCCCTGAAATGACCTAACAAGTGACTCAATTGTATTAAGGAAGGTGGTTGATCACCACCTTGTCAAGGACAATTAGGAATAGGCGATAAATCCTGTGAATGAATAAATAAAACAATTTGTTCTGGTCTCCATGTCACAAACAGATAAAGTAGTACTGGACGAGGTAAAAATAGATGTACAAGGATGAAACAAGAACCGAGGGGGTACAACTGTCAGGAAGCACAGATCAGGCTGCTGCTCATGCACCAAAAAAAAGGCTTGAGCTGATCCAAGAGATGTCTGTAAAATTACAAAAGATTTTGACAGATGCAGAAAAGATACAATCATCAAATGGTTCAGCATGAAGACGACCACTCTGCCCTTCATGACTGTGCCAGCTCTCGACAATGGCAATTCAGCTAATTCCATTCCCCCACCCTTTCCCCACAGACCTGCAATTTTTCTCCTCAGGTGCTTATCTGATTCCCATTTGAAAGCCCCAGTTGGATCTGCCTCTACCTCAGGCAGTGTGTTCCAGATCTGAATCACTCATTGACAGTTTCTCATGTCCCTATTGCTTCTTCTGTCAATCACCTGAAATTGCGGTCTTGTTCTCCACCCTTCTACCAAGTTAGTTACAAATGGTTTGCCTTTACCAAGCTGACTTTGGTTAGTTCATTCATATTTCTTTAAATTGTTAATTTTGTCCCAGATTACCATTTCTAAAAGGTTTCCCAGCACTGAGGTGAAGGGGAGACCAAAACTGCAGTCCGATAAATATCAGATATTTACCAATAAATCCCAATAAAGAATTTGGGAAAAACTTCATTAAGCAGAGTGGTTAGAATGTGAACTCATAAAAAGTAGTTGAGGCAAGTAGCAGAGATGTACTTAAGAGCAAGTCAAACAAGCACATGAGGGAGAAAGGAATGTTGTTATCGAGTGAGGGGAGTCTCACTGGGTCATAAACACCAGTACGGGCCAGCTAGGCTGAATGGCCTGTTTCTGTGTTGCAGGCTCTATGAAATAAAGGACCATTTATCGAACAAGAATAATTATTTGGGCATTCCTTCCAAAAATACTGACACCACCTCGAAAATATTCCAGTTAAAGTTGCAACCATTTGCCAGATGCAATTCTGTGCTATTTAACCATGAAATGCAGCATGATTTAGTCTGATCATATCCTCACACCAATGTGCAAGGTATAGCATTATGAAGGATCATCCAGACTCGAAACGTCGCCTCTGTTCTCTCTCCACAGATGCTGTCAAGACCTGCTGAGATTTTCCAGCATTCTCTGTTTTTGTTTCATATTCCAGCATCCGCAGTAATTTGCTTTTATACAAGATATAGTCGGTGGACTGCCAGGACCAGGCATTCTGGGTGCTTTTACTCCTCCGAACCTGGCCCAGGAATGTTTTGCTCATACGCTCCCAACTGTAGCTCTTGTTCAGATGAATAATGAATAATAATCAGATGAATGGGGCGGCACGGTGGCATAGTAGTTAGCACTGTTGCCTCACAGTGCCAGGGACCCAGGTTCGATTCCCGGCTTCGGTCACCGTCTGCGTGGGTTTCCTCTGGGTGCTCCGGTTTCCTCCCACAGTCCGAAAGACGTGCTGATTAGGTGCAGTGATCCGAACAGGCGTCGGAGTGTGGCGAATAGGGGAATTTCACAGTAACTTCATTGCAGTGTTAATGCAAGCCTACTTGTGACTAATAAACTTTAAAACTTTACTTTAAGCCCAGCAGAGCCCAGGAATAGTGCACCATGTACTTGTGAATATCAGTTTCACCAACGTGGCTCATGACTTTTTCCATTTGCTCTTTTCCGAAACAATTCTGTTTGGTGTTGAAATGCAAAACATGAAAGCGTGGACCTAAAGGTGGAAGGCGTCCATGTTTCAGGTTGTAAACCCTTCATCAGACAATTAGGCCATACCCAAGTATGACGTGGAGATGCCGGTGTTGGACTGGGGTGGGCACACCTGATGAAGGAGCAGCGCTCCGAAATCTCATGCTACCCAATAAACCTGTTGGACTTTAACCTGGGGTTGTCAGACTTCTTACTATACCTGAAGTATCAACTCGTCTCTTCCCTCCAGAGATGCAGCCCACCCTGAGAGTATTGCCAGCAATCCCTTTGTCTCAGATTTTAAGGTTTTAGTTGCAGAGTCAGCAAGTTGTGAAGTCCTATAACCTAGGCTGACCCTCTAGCAGTGCAGTTCTGAGGGAGTGCTGCAGTGACAGGAGCCATCCTTTGGGTGAAAGATTTAAATAAGGCCCCATCTATTCTCTCAGGTCGGTGTAAAAAATCCAATTTGAAGAGCAGCACCGGGTTTTACCTTATGTCCTGCCCACATTTATCCTTCAACTAACATCATTAAAACAATTACCTGGTCATTATTGTATTGCAGCTTGTGAGATCTTGTACAAATTGATTGCCATGTTTCCCTGTATTACAGCACTGATTACACTTAAAAATACAATGTTTGAAAAGAACTTTGTGGCTTCTGGAGGTTGAGGAAGATGCTATATAAATTGTAAATCTTTCCTGCGCCTGTAGTTTTACTTGGTTAGGATGGAACGTGACTGACATATTCTGAGGCCTGAAGGCATCAAATCACGGAACACAGCCTTCCAAGTTGAACACATCCATTGTTTCTATGTTTTATAATGAAGTAAATGATGGGTGTGGTCAACTCACCGCAATACAAACATCCAACTGTGGAGAAATAAGCAGGGAGACAATTACAGAATCTCTTCATTCCAAGTAGGAAATGTGACTGGACCAAGTGTTTTGAGTTGTTAAGAGGAAAAAAATTCTCAGGCCAGAGGAAATAAATGTGGCCCCAATTCTACAAATATTTGTGAACTCCAACAGTCAAGATAGATGACCTGATAGAAGTCTTTTAGATATGAAAAGATTTGATAAAGGTAAAATGTTGTTTCCACTTGCCAGCAAGATCCAAACTAGGTGCCATAGGTCCAATAGGAAAGTCAAGAGAAACTTCTTTATGTAAGAATGGTCAAAATGTGGAACTCATTACCACTCAGAATAGGTGAATGGCACAGATGCAGTCAAGGAGTAGACATCAAATCATAGAATCCTACGGTGCAGGAGGCCCGACCACAATCCCACCCTGGCCTTATCTCCACAACTCCGTGCATTTACCCTAGCTAGTTCCCCTGACACTAAGGGGCAATTTTAGCATGGCCAATCCACCTAACCCGCACATCTTTGGACTGTGGGAAGAAACCGGAGCACCCGGAGGAAATGCACACAGACAAAGAGAGAATGTGCAAATTCCACACACTGACCCAAGCCAGGATTTGAACCCGGGTCCCTGGCAGCAGTGCTAACTACTGGGCTACCGTGCACCCCCCCCCCCCCCCCAACCCCCAAAATCTGGGATAACCAAGACATGTACATGAAGGAGACAGGAATACACTGATGGGGTTTAATGATGAGGGTGGAAGATTCATGTCGAACGCAAACAAGGGCAAGGACAATTCTGCACTGTAAATGCTGTATAATCCATGGAACACAAGAAAATAACTCGTGGTGGGAGAGAGGAAGATCGGGAATGTCCTTACATCCAAATTATCATGAAGTGGTAGGAAATGTTGGGTGCACACATAGAAAATGCTGGTACTTGAAAATGTTTGATGCACATCAAGTTTAAATTCAGAGAATTAACAGATTCCAAGGTACAGCAAATATGGGAGGGTGGGGATGAACATGTCAAGGCCAAGGTAACTGCTGAACAAGTAAACGGAAGCACTAATATCACGATGGCTGTTCGATCAGAGGCTGTATTTTCCAGGTGTGGAAAACATGGGTAGCAGGGTCAAAGTTAAGATAGCAGATGTGTCTGACAATGGAGATAAGGACGTGGGTTAATGCAGGAATGTAACTGAGGTACAAGCCATGATCTAACTGAATGGCAGAGCAGACTGGGGCACTGTATGTCCTATTCTGAGCTGTATACCCCAAAGGGGGAGTAAAGAGAAATTTAGTCATTTGTCTTGTACCTGACCACCAGGCAGAACACCCCTCACATCCCATAGAGAACAGTCTAGTTTCACAAATATGTATTGGAGGGCTACAGAATATGGACAGCACTTTCGAAAGGAATAGGCAGAAGGGAATGTACAGTGCAATTTGCAACATAAATTTAGCAATTAGAAAATGGGGATCATTAAAATGTTTTCATGTGAATGCATTCATTTACTCCACAAGATGGTGGGAGAAGATGAAACGAGATTTATCTTTACAGATGGAGAGAATGAAACTTGGAACAGACACAACTCTCGGTTAACTCAGTCTGTTTAAATCCAAATACATCATTCCTAACTGATGATAGGGAGAAAGACAACAAGCTTTTTTATAATCTTTGGCCATTGGCAATGACAATTTTACATGATGATAATATTAGTGGACACAAAACTATTTTAAATTAAAATTTTCAAATTTCCATCAATCCAGAATTTACAAAGTAGCAATATGCCAATTAGGCCCTTCAGCTACGCTGAAGGTGGCACTGCCCACTCGAGCAGGAAGTCAAAAGAACCAAGAGGTCCCAGGTTTGCGTTTTGAGCCCCCTCCAACTATATAATCCATCATACGTCTGCACCTCTTCAGCTCTGTACAACAGTCATGCAGGCACGAAATGTTAACTCTGTTTATCTCTCCACTGATGCTACCAGACCTGCTGTGGCTTTCAAGCATTTTTCTGTTTTTATTTGAGCCCCTAACCTCTGCTGATCGTGGCTGTCTCAGCAGTAGGCACAGTGAAACAAGGAGAAAAGAATCAGCAAGAGCATCTGCAGTCAAACATCGATTATGTTTTGATTCCAACTAAAATCTGTCTAACACTACCTTGAATAAACTCAATGGCTCTGCCTTCTTTGCTCTTTGGGAAGAGAATTCCTCATACTAGGGCAGTTAAGAATCAAACATATTGCTGTAAAATCTCAGCAGGTCTGACAGCATCTGTGGAGAGAGAAATATATTGATTGGGTTCAATGATGAGGTTGGAAGATTCACGTCGAACGCAAACAAGGGCAAGGATAATTCTGCACTGTAAATGAGATGGAGATGCCGGCGTTGGACTGGGGTAAACACAGTAAGAAGTTTAACAACACCAGGTTAAAGTCCAACAGGTTTATTTGGTAGCAAAAGCCACACAAGCTTTCGGAGCTCCAAGCCCCTCCTTCAGGTGTGAAGGAGGGGCTTGGAGCTCCGAAAGCTTGCGTGGCTTTTGCTACCAAATAAACCTGTTGGACTTTAACCTGGTGTTGTTAAACTTCTTACTGTAAATGAGACACAGAGAGCACCAACGTTGAGTTTAGATGACCGTTCGTCAAAGCTGCTGTTTTTGTTTTAGATTTCAGCATCCACTGTATTTTGCATTTAACATATTACTGTGTCTGGAGTCACATGTAGGCCAGACCAGGTAAGGAAGGCAGATTTCCTTCCCTAAAGAACATGAGTGAACCAGATGGGTTTTTATGACAATTGATGGTAGTTTTGTGGTCACCTTGACTGAGACTATCTTGATGATTCCAGATTTATTAAACAAATTCAAATTCCACAATCAGCCGTGGTGGGATTTGAACGCATCCCCAGAGCATTTGCCTGGACCTCTGGATTACTTGTCCAGTGACATTACTACTACATAACTGTCTCCCCAGATCTGTACTTGGGGTGAATTTGCTGGGTTGTGGGGAAAAAGCTGGGATGTGGGGTTAAATTGGACAGCTCAAACAAAAAGCTGACACAGGAATGATAGGCCAAATGGCCTCCATCCTTGCTGTAATATTCTATGATGGGACACTAACCAGAGGACATAGATTGAAGGTAATTGGGAAAAGAATCAGAGGCAACAAGGTAGAAAAATATTGCTCAGTGATTTGTTATGACCAACATGCACTGCCTGAAAAGCCGGAAGCAGATTCAATACCAACTTATAAAATGGACTGGACAAATACTCGAAGGGGATAATTTGCAGGACTATAAGGAACTAAAACAGGAGTGTGACTAATTCAGAAGCTCTTTCAGAGCCGGCGCAGGCATAATGAGTCAAATGGACTCCCTCTCTGTTGTATCATTCTACAATTAGGGATACTATAGATTTGCTGGCACCAAGGAAGGGGATCTGCAGGGGGAGAGGACAGGCCAAGGGATGTCCTCACCCAATATCCACGTACACTGGTGCTTCCCCCGCATGAGTTGCTGGATGGATGAGCCACTTAGCCCATCACGTATGCTATTTTAAACAGCTATCCAATGAGTCCCATTGCCCCTGCTCTTTCCCCATAGCGAACTTGCATTTAAGCGCGTGGACTCTTCCATTTATTTTTGCATCTCCACACAAGCAGTAGCTTAAAGGCACAGGAACATCCAGACTGTTGTGCGGGGGGCCACTCAGCTGAGGGAGAATATTGCCGAAGGCCCTGAAAATTTTATCTTTGTAAGCTTTACATAACTTACTTTTTTAAAGTTACTATTGGATCTGCTTCCACCACCATTTCAGGCAGTAAATTCATAACCATAACTCAGTCATTAGAAAAGTCTCAGCTGCCCCCCCAACCTCTGGATTTATTTTACCAATTATGTTAATTCTATGTTCCCGAGTTATTACCATTCCTGCCAGTGGAAATAGTTTCTCCTTACTTCCTCGAGCAAAACTCTTAACCGTTTCAAATACCTCTGTTAAATCTCTCCTAAACCTACTCCGCTCAAAGGTGAGCAATCCCAGCTTTTTCTAAGCCTTTCCACAAATTAAAGTCCTTATAGGTCATAGAACCCCTGCCAGTGCAGAAGGTGATCATTTGGCCCATTGAGTCTGCACTGACTCTCTGACAGAGAACCTTACCTTGACCCTCCCCACCCTATCCCATAACCCCATGCATTTATCCTGTTATCCTGCGAGTCCCCCTTACCTACATACCGTTGGAGACTAAGGGGCAATTTAGCATGGTCAATTCACCTAACTTGCACATCTTTGGACTGTGGGAGGAAACCAGAGCACCCGGAGGAAACCCAAACAGACAATTCACATGACTTAAAAAGTGAGCAATCCTCATCAAAACTGAGAAACTATGAGTAATAAGGTGTCACAACATTTTGAAGGTGCGAGCGCCCTTTGACATTCAATAGTGTTACCATCACTGAATCCCCCACTGTCAACATCCTTGGAGTAACCATTGACCAGAAACTCAACTGGACTCACCACATAAACATAGTGACTACAAGAGCAGGTCAGAGGCTAGGAATACTGCAGCGAGTAACTCACCTCCTGACTCCCCAAAGCCTGTCCACCATCTACAAGGCACAAGAGTCAGGAGTGTGATGGAATACTCCCCACTTGCCTGGATGAGTGCAGCTCCAACAACACTCAAGCTTGACACCATCCAGGACAAAGCAGCCCACTTAATTGGCACTACATCTACAATCATCCACTCCCTCCATCACCGACGCTCAGTAGCAGCAGTGTGTACTATCTACAAGCTGCACTACAGCAATTTGCCAAAGAGCCTTAGGCAGCACCTTCCAAACCCACTACCACTTCCATCTCGAAGAACAAAGGCAGCAGATACACGGGAACACCACCACCTGCAAATTCCCCTCCAAGACACACACCATCCTGACTTCGAAATATATCGCCATTCCTTCACAGTCGCTGGGTCAAAATCCTGGAATTCCCTCCCTAATGGCATTGTGGGTCAACCCACAGCACATGGACTGCAGCGATTCAAGAAGGCAGCTCACCACCACCTTCTCAAGGGCAGCAAGGAATGGGCAATAAATGTTGGCCAGCCAACGACGCCCATGTCCCACGAATGAATAATAAAAAAAGACAGGAGTGAATCACTCCCATTGTTTACCCGACAGCAAGTTCCACATTTCAACTTCACTGGCAAAGACAACCTACAAGGAGGGGCTAAGTATTATATTCAGAACACATACCTCAAATATCTTAGCAGAAAAGAAAAAGACTCACATTAATATAACACCTTTCACAATCTCAAAATGTCCCAAAGCATTTTACAGCCTATTGAAGTGAGGTCACTGTTGTAATAGGAAACCAAATCTAATTTGCACACAGCAAGGTTCCACAAATCGCAACAATGCTAAAATCTGTTTTTTAAGCATGTTAGCTGAAGGATAAAAATTGGCTGGGATAGCCAGGGACAACTCCCCCATTCTTCTTCGAAACAGGGAAGGGTGTTCTTTTACATCCACCTGAGTTGGCAGAAGAGATCTAGGTTAATGTCTCATCCAAAAGGCAAGTTCCTGTGACAATGCAGCACACTCTCCATGAAACACTGAAATGTCAGATGAAACTTTTCTGTGCTCAAGTCTCTAGATTGGGGCTTGAACCCCCAACCTTCAGGCTCCGAGGCATGAGTGCTTTCCACTGAGACACACTTGTATGGCTGTAACATGGGAGATGATCAGCCACGGCCACATTTGCTATCAGAGGAGAAACATTGAGACATAGGGTGGGGCAAAATAATAAACATCTAGAATCATAGAATCTTACAGTGCAGAAAGAGGCCATTCGGCCCATCGAGTCTGCACCAACCACAATCCCACCCAGGCCCTATCCACATATCCCTACATATTTACCCACTAACCTATGCATCCCGGGACACTAAGGGGCAATTTAGAATGGCCAATCAATCTAATCCACACATCTTTGAACTGTGTCTCGTTGGTAAAGACAACAGAACTCATTGCTGAGTTAATTTATCTCAGTCATTTGGGGGTACTACAGTTCTTAGCTGGAGAGAATATAACCAGTCAGCACTGCTGGTCCTGATTATTTTCCCAAGTACGTGCTTTGACCTCCGTAAGAACTGACTTTAAAGTGATGTACATGGTGAATGCCGCAACTTTTAAATTCTCAACCTGGTTTTCAAAACTCTCCATTTTCTCAGTCCCTCCCCATCTTGGACACTTCCTCCAGACCTACAAACAATTGATACGACCAGGGTCACAGTCTAAGGATACAGGATAAACCATTTAGGAATGAGGAGGAGGAGAAATTCTTTCACCCAGAGAGTGGTCGGCCTGTGGAATTCTCTACCACAGAAAGCAGTTGAGGCCAAAACATTGTATGTTTTCAAGGAGTTAGATATCACTCTTGGGGCTAAAAGGATCAAAAGATATTGGCTGGAAAAGTGGGAACAAATTACTGAGTTGGATGATCAACCATAATCATATTGAGTGGTGGAGCAGGTTTGGGAATGGAATATTCCTATTTTCTATGTTTGATATCTCTGCGGCCCTACCTCCTAATTCTGACCTCTTACACATCCCTGATTTTCACCATTGGCTGTCAAGCTTTCAGCTGCCAGGCCCCTAGGTTCTGGTATTCCCTTCCTAAACCTTGCAGCTCCTCAGCCTTCTCCTTAGGTGAGATACTCCTGAACCCAGCTTTTGGTCATCTGCTCTAATATCTCCTTGTTTGGGAGTGTGCCAAATTTTGCCCAATTACGCTCCTTTGCAGCAGTTGGAAGATTTTATGACATTAAAGGCACTATATAAATACAAATTGCTGCTGCTACTGACTCTCTCAGACTAGCCTGGCCTAACTAGTTGAACATGGCTTAGGAAGGAAATTGGCGCTTGTAAGACTGTAGCCCAGAAAGGGTCACAATGACTCGAGGCAAAGGTGTTCCTACTGAGCCAAGGCAGAGTCACAGGAGGAAAGGGAAATATGGAACACAATATAGAAAAATCACATTGTCTGCTCTTGCTAACCGTTAAATATTGGCCAGACATGGGGAGAAGACCGCTTTCCTCCCCTTGTGCTGCACTGAACTATCAGCCTACAGTGGAACTTGAACCCATAATCTTCTGACTCAGTGGAGAGAGCCAGAGTTGACCTCATTGCCATGTTCAATCAGATCTCCCACACAATCTCAGTCGGAGGTGGTGTGAAGCAGTACTTGGCGAACCAAACCTCAAAACAGGCCCCCAGCCACGTTCTCCGCAAAGGCAACAGAGAGGCTTCAATGAGAAGGGAACAGTGCTTTCCAATGAGAATGAATAGGAAAGAGTTGTTTTCCACAATAGGTTGAGGTATTCATTTTCCATCAATAAACTAGAAAACTGGAAGCTCAGAACTCACATCTCATCTGTAAGCAGCTGACAGAACAGAATTGCAGCGACAACTACATACAAAGCCAAAGACAAAGAAATGGATAGATAGACACGATCTGTAGGTCATAATCAAGAGCTGGAATCCAGGCTTTAAGGATGGAGGGATATGAACACTCGGCCCTTCTAGCCTAGTCTGCCATTCAATAAGATCTCACTGACATAGCTGAACTTTATGAAGAAAGTTGACTGGGAACTTTTTGAAGAAGTTAGGTGGATTGGCCATGCTAAATTGTCCCTTAGTGTCAGGGGGACTAGTAGAGTAAATGCATGGGATAATAGGAATAGGGCCTGGGTGGGATTGTGGTCGACGCAGACTCAATGGGCCGAATGGCCTCCTTCTGCACTGTAGGATTCTATGATTCTAAGTCATTGGGAAGTATCTGTGGATGTTGTCTGTATTGACTTCCAGAAGGCATCAGATAAGGTTCCCCACAAAGGTTCCACATAATTGGCTCAGGACAGTTTTACCACCTATTCGAACCAAGGGCCACAGAGCATTGCTTTAGGTTGTGGTTTACCAGATTACTAAGGCCACGGGAGAGGTGACCTTGCAACATCTGGTGGTAATTGGCTGGAAGATAAGAGGACACAAGATGGGATAAGGGAGAAAAATAAGATTGAATTGCCCAGATGGAAAGTGATGTTTCCATGAATATCTACTGGGACAAGAGTTTTTCACCACATATGCTGAATTAGATGGTAAGAGAGCTATATATCCAAGTTTACAAATTACACTAATTTGGGAAGCATACCAAGCTGTGTAGGAGGAAGCAGGAAATTACAAAGGGATATAGACAGATGAATTGAGAGGGCAAAGCTATGGCAGATGGTATTTAACATGGGGAAATGTGAGGCTATCTACTCTGGATTCAAGAAAGAAAAACAGAATATTTTCTTAATGTTGGGAGCTGCAAAAGAGGGAAACAGTTTAGGTGTCTACGTACACAAATAACTAAGAAAACTAAAGCATAGGTACAAAAAGGCGAACAGAATGGTGGCCTTTATCTGAAAGGGATTGGAAAAGAAAAATGAGCAAGTAAAATCAGTAAGCACTTAAACACGCAAAGGGTGGCGGAAATCTAGAACACTCCCCCTCAAAAGGCAATGAACACCAGGTCTAAACACCTGTATATTCTCATTTCAGAAAACATCAAGGGACATAGAGCTAAAGGGAGTTAATAGCGTTAAGGTTTAGATCAGCCATGATCCAACAGAATAGTGTAACATTTTCACGGGTTGAAAGACCTCTCTCCTGTTCCAATTACTGTAGCATTCCTGTTGTTGCCTCAGCAGTCAATAGTTAACTCTGCACAATTCTATATGGGTCAGCAACATACTAGACACCAAGGGAGCTTGGTAGGTATGCAATTTGTAAACCATCTTTGTTATATTGATTCTCAGCCTGATGGTGCAGTATGAAACTAGACACTAATACTTTTCATGATAATAGGTTTATTCACAGCATGCAGCATTATATGTCTGTTTCTACACACCGACACAAAATATAGTCTCTCATGTACTGCAAGTACTTAAATGAACAATGCCCTTTATCTGTGTGCTTTTAATATTAACCACCGCAACCCCTCAATCAGAGTAGCCAGTTGTCAGGTCATTTATAGAGTACACTTCAGTTAGCAAAATATTCCAAAGCTGTTCCATTCTGAGAGGTCAGGCTGGGGCAAGAGAGAAATTAAAGGACAAAAAGTGCTGGAAATACTCAGCCAGTCAGGGTGCATCTGTGGAGTGTGTGTTTGGGGAGAATCATTAATTCGATTTCGCCCTGAACATTTCCAGTGTTTTTTTGGTTTCATTTCAGACTTCCAACATCTGCAGTATTTTGCTTTTGGAGAAATTACAGGAGGTGGTTGAAAGCACAGTCAACGAGGCAGGTTACAAGACATTCTTTGAAGGTGGGAAGAGATGTTACAAAGCAGCTAGTTCCAGAGAGTGGAAACTGAGGATTCTTCCACCACTGAAACAGCTGAGGGAGTGGAGAAACACAGTGGAACAGAATGCAAGAGAAAAGCATGCACTGGGGATGTAGGGCTGGATAAGTATATAATAGGGAGGAGTGAGACTAAACAGAAATTTCTGGAATGGTTGAAGCAAAAATACTTGCAGCACACGGCGACAATGGTGGGTGGCACAGTGGTTAGCACTGCTGCCTCACAGCTCCAGAGACCTGGGTTCGATTCCCAGCTTGGCTCACTGTGTGGAGTTTGCGTATTCTCTCCATGTCTGCATGAGTTTCCTCCGGGTGCTCCAGTTTCCTCCCACACTCCAAAGACGGGCGGGTTAGGTGCATCGGCCATGATAAATTGTCCCTTAATGTTCCAGGATGTGTACGTTAGAGGGATTAGCTGGGTAAATATGTGGGGTTACGGGGATAGGGCCTGGATGGAATTGTTGTCGGTGCAGACTCAATGGGCCGAATGGGCTCCTTCTACATTGTAGGGTTTCTATGATTCTATGAAAAAGAACAGATGTGTTTAGAGAGGAGATGGATAAGGATGAGAAAGGGGTTGGATGAAGTAAATGGTGGAGGGGGAAGGGGCTTTTGAAGCATAAACACCGGAGTGGACCAGTTGGGCCAAATGTATTCCAAATTCGATGTAATCTATCCAAAGTTTACACGTGATCTGAGACATCCGGCTGAAAATAGTTTGTGGTCTGGCGAAGCTGTTGAATCTAACTGTTGATTTAACATTTATCAGCTGGTAATTGGGTTTTGCACACATCAGCAGACCGGTGAATCAATTTAAAACCATGCTGGATTGACAACTACTCACTATAAACATTCGAACTCCATGTCCTCAGTGCATAATTTCACCAGCAACTCAGCAGCCCTGAGCTACACATCTAGTGACTATTCTGTTCACACACAAGTTCTTCGAATCAGTGGCTAAGGGAGCACACAACGTAACTGAGCTAAGCAAACATGGGAGGCCCCCATAGTCGATCCCTGATCCATGCTGACTTGGCTAATCTCGCCACAGAAACTTTTCAGTGCACACAATCAGCTTCTGTACTGTTCAGCTATTTATTTATTTTTTAATATTTATTAGGGTCATAATTAGGCTTACATTAACACTGCAATGAAATTACTGTGAAAATCCCCTAGTCGCCACACTCCAGCGCCTGTTCAGGTACACTGAGGGAGAATTTAGCATGGCCAATACACCTAACCAGCATGTCTTTCGGACTGTGGAAGGCAACCAAAGCAGACACAGGGAGAGCGTGTAGACTCTGTACAGACAGTGACCCAAGCCAGGAATCGAACCCAGGACCTTGGTGCTATGAGGCAGCAGTGCGAACCACTGTGCCCTAACGAGAGGAAAGATCAGCAAATGACTGTACTGCATTCATGTAAATACTTCAGCTGAGAGCAGCAGCAGGGCTCCCTGGGACCTCACTTCTGGTCAAATAGTTTACCAATTCTCAGCAAATAGGGCATTTTCTAGAGATATCAGAGGGCAGCCAGTGTGCGTAAAGCTCAACATCAAAGAGTCAGAATCCTTCACGTGTTGAAAGCCATCAATTCAACATTTTAAAGAGAAATAAAGACAAAAGATACTTAAAGTGTTAATTTCTTACAATAAATCAATCCTGACAATTGCTTTCCCCGAGTCTCCTGCCAGTTAAGATTAAATTCTGAAGCAATTTCAGACCAAGGAGGACTTAGGATATATTCAGAATACTTAACTTCACAATTTCAGCTGCAGATGTCTCTGTATTGATGATCGGCCCTGTCACATAAGCACACAGCCCCGGTCACATGCTATACAAACACCACTATAGGTCCACTAAACACTCCCACCGTCTTTAAAATCATCTTCCTCTTCTTCTAAGGCAGTTCCTTGTGATTGAGGATGATTTACTTCCACTCCAGTTCAATGAGCTCGGATATGGTTCTAATGGCCAAAGCACGATCGGCAGAATCTGCGATATGTGGGGGCAGGTGGTGCTCGAGAGGATGGGTTGACCTCTTTCTCCCCGATGCCTTGACGCCACCTCTGCACGTTCCCGATGAAGTCTCCCAATGTGCTCGGTACCTTCCTGAATGAACCATCCCCATATTTTGTTGGTCACACAGCGGGGGACTCCTGGGAGTCAGTGGGTTTGTTTGACCTCTTGGAGAATGCTTTGAGGGCATCCAAAAATCAATTCTCTCGGAGGTCTCCTGTCGTGATCAAGTTCCAAACAGAGCAGCTGCTTCAGGAGTCTGGCGTCAGACATACGAACAACAGGTCCTGACCAGTGGAGCTGATTAGTGTCTCAATGCTGGGCACACTGGCCTGGGAGAGGACTTTGCTGTTCGATCGCCCTTATTGCAAGCGGATTTGGAGGATCCTGCAAAGGCACTGCTAGTGGTACTTTGTCAGTTCTTTGAGGTGCCCACTGCAGGTTGTCCAAGAAAAGATCTGGATCTAGATCAGCTTTCAAGCTTCGCTTCAAACTCCTGCACCCTTCTCAAAATCAAGATGACCTTTTTTGCTCCGGTTGCACAGAAAGACACAAGTTCTGTCACTGATCTTTTGCAATATTTTAAGTTTCATCAATCAAATTACTGCCCTTCCCCCACTACTACTGTAATTGAGAAACTTCAATCATCTACTGACCCTGACTCTGGCTATTGGTTCAACTGGTTTTCAGCTTCAAATTGTGGAAGAGGAGGGTTTGTGGCAGCACAGATCAGATCAGAAACAGGGTACCCAGTAACCCAGGACCACAGGTATGACGTGGTTTGCATATGGGGAACTATCATAGCAGGACACCCCTCTGCACTGCGGGATTACATACCTGCGTATGTTCCTGCACAGACCATGCTAATATTTCAAATCAGGGACTGGCCGCCAATCATCTAAGAGCCTCCTTGCTGTTGGATCAAGGCCGATGCAGTGGTTAGCATGCAACAACTATCCTACATTAAAATAAACACAGGCATCTTCCACTCAAAATTAATTTTGGGGTCTGAAACATCAGGATCCTCATGAACAATCCTTATAAATGACAGACCTGAGTGCCTTACTGCCATCACAGCTCAGGAATTCAGGCATCTCAACATTGCCGCCCTAGGTGAGACATGAGATGCAGGAAAAGGCTAACTGAAGGAGCAAGGCAGCAGCTACACCTTTTCCTGGAAAGGTCTTTCAGAAGGGGAACAACACCTCCATGGAATGGGCTTTACCATCAAAAATTAACTTGTCTGGCATCTCAGCGACTCCCCACTGTGGGATATGCAAGTGCCTTGCTCACCCCAACAAGGAATCAGCATGCCACTGTCAACAACACATACACTCCTGCACCTGAAGCAAGTGGCAAGGCCTAAAGGAGGGATTCTACATCAGCTCAGTATTTAAAATACTGTTATGGTGGGTCCCATTATTCATGCACATCCTCAGACATGCCCTCTTAAATAAATGTAGCATATCCACACTAATATACTAGAAATCATACTGGACCTCTCTTTGTGGTTTCTAATAAGTTCTTTGCAAACTGCAAAGGTTAGGACTTTATTCCCTGGAGCGTAGAAGAATGAGGGGAGATTTGATAGAGGTGTATAAAAGTATGATGGGTATAGATAGAGTGAATGCAAGTAGGCTTTTTCCACTGAGGCTGGGGGAGAAAATAACTAGAGGACATGGGTTAAGGGTGAAGGAGGAAAAGTTTAAAGGGAATATTAGGTGGGGCTTCTTCACACAGAGTGGTGGGAGTGTGGAATGAGCTGCCAGATGTGGTGGTGAATGCGGGCTCACTTTTAACATTTAAGAAAAACTTGGACAGGTACATGGATGAGAGGGGTGTGGAGGAATATGGTCCAGGTGCGGGTCACTGGGACTAGGCACAAAAATGGTTCGGCACAGGCAAGAAGGGCCAAAAGGTCTGTTTCTGTGCTGTAATGTTCTATGGTTCTATCGACACTAATATACTAGAAATCATACTGGACCTCTCTGTGGTTTCTAATAAGTTCTTTGCAAACTGCAATATTTGCATTCTAAAGCATATGTAACCACACACAACTGCACATGATCCACAGGCATTGGATGTCTTTGATACCTCACCAACTGGTACCCATCGGCAGTAGAAACCACTGATGGTTAAATGTTTCCTTAGCCCAGGGGGTGTGTCAAAGTGCCTCTGCTTCCATCCTACAAGTAACTCAGCACAGCACAAGAATCTAGTATTTGCTCAGTTGAGAGAAGATGCCACAGTTGTACAAGAAGTTCTACAAATAACCTTAGAATCCCAGTACCACTCATCACCTCTATTCATTGTTTTGGATGAGAAGTTAAACTGACTCTCCTCAACTGGAGCTAAAATATCCCATGGCAATGTTTCATCAAAGAGCAGGAGCAGCCTTGATCAATATTTATCCCTCAACTAACATCACCAAAACAAATTATCTGGTCATTATCACATTGCTGTTTGTGGGAGCTTGCTATGCACAAAACTGGCTGTGGTTTCCCACATTTCAACAGGGAACGCACAAGTACCTCATTGGCTGTAAAATGCTTTGAGACATCCAATGGTTGTGAAAAGTTCTACAGAAGTACAAAAGTGCAAGTCAAAGTTGCCTGGTGGCCCCTGCTGGAGCAGATTTGCAAATTTGTAAACATTGTCATGTGATGATCGCCATGTTGGAACATGCCCCAACCCTGCTGAAGTCCCCAGTGCTGCTCCAGCTCAGTGTCCCGTTCAACAGAGCTGAACTTCAAACTCCAGAAATCAAAAGTCTCCTAGTGCCGTCTCCACTGCACTGCTGACCTAAGCCCCTGGCCAATATCTACCACCACTGAAATTATTAGTGCCCTTTTTTAAATTATCTTGAGATCAAGCCCCCTGAACAGCTTCTCAATAACTTCCCAAATAATTCCAACACACACACACACACCTTTATCCTATCCCACAATGAGGCCAGCACACTCTTTGCTGACCTCTACACTCTCCATTTCTCATAGGAGCAGTAGTCCAATCAGTCCTTCAAGCGCACTCGACCACTGAATTGGATCATTGCTGATCTGCGCCTCAAGCCCATTTAGTTGCCTTTGAACCGTATCACTTGATACTCTGACCTATCATGTAGGCTGCAACTGAGCCCAGCATCTACAGCCTTTTGGAGGAGTGTTCCAGGTTTCTACTACCAGTTGTGTGAAGGGTTGATTCCAGATTTCACTCCAACTGCACCAAATTTAATATCCTTGGCTTCAATTACAAATTCCACCATGGCGTTGATCCACACTACCTCTCTCTCCAACCCCCTGTTCTCCAGCCAATACAAGACAGCCCTGTCCTCCAACCCCAGCTTCCTTCACACATCATTCCTGTCACAGCATTCAGCCATCTCAATTCCACTTCTGGAACTCTGTCGCTAAACTTCCCTCTGGTGCGATGTGTCTTGGAAAGTCTGGATTTGGTCAGGTACTGCTAACTGATCTATTCACAAAACACAAGTATTTTATGCAAAAGGTGTGTTTAGGCTTTCACATCCCATGACCCCTCCAACACAATGTCAATGTTCACACATGAACAATCCTGGTTGAGATAACAGAGAAAGGAGCACAAAATATGCAGGTAAAGCATATCAGCTGATTTTAAGACAGACAACATGAGTTTCAACACATGTGGTGTACATTCAAGTCTTTAAAAAACCACTTTGTAGAGAATCATTTCATGAATGGCACGGTGGTGAGCATGGATCCCTCACAGCGCCAGAAACCCAGGTTTGATTTCAGCCATGAGTGACCCACTGTGTGGAGTCTCTCCCCTGGGTTTCCTCCAGGTGCTCCGATTTCCTCCCACAGTCCAAAGACCTGTAGGTTAGGCGGATTGACCATGATAAATGCAGAGGGTTACAGGGATGGGGCGGGGCGAGTGGGCCAGGGTGAGATACTCTTTCAGAGAGCAGGTGCAGATTCAATGTGTTGAACAGCAATGAAGGGATTCTATGGAATCCTAAAAACAAATCCATCATTTCTATCCAAAAGGATAACTGATATCAGTGCTCTGCATACAGATTGGTCCTCAATCAAAGCATGGAATTTACTTTCAACATCCTTTAATTGAAAGGAAATAATAAAGGGAGGAAAATAAAACACATTTACAATATTTTTTAAAAATCATAAACAACAGATGAGGACCATTTTAAAAGCTGCATCTCTGTCATCCTTCAAATCTAGGCCAACATCATAACTCAATGAGAAAATATGCCAAGAGAATATTACATAATAATATATAAAATTATACAAGATCATACAGAAAATAGAATCATAGTTAACCACTTATCAATATTCAATAGGTAAATAATTTAATGTGTTATACAACCAAAAAGGAAAGACTTGAGCTCAAATGACATTTTTCCCAACCTCCAATTTTCCCAAGTATAGTTCTACGATTCTACGATAGTTGCTTCTCTATCTCGGAAACATGGCAGCCAACTTGTGCACAGCAAGATCCCACAAACAGCAATGTAAAATGTCCAGATAATCTACATCTTTAGTGATGTTGGTACAAGGATCAATAACTGCCAGAACAACAGAGATAAACTACCCTGTCCTCTTTAATCTTTTTAACTTCCACCCAAGAGATCAGAAAGAACGCCTTCTTATCCGAAAGACGGCACCTCTGACAGTGTTGCACTTGTTAAGGAATGTGTTTTAGAACACAAAAAATAGAGTGGACAAAAAATACCTAATGCAGTTCAGAATATTTCATTCCTTTGTATGAATCAAATTCTAACAGCTCTCATTTGTACATATATATACCGTCTTAAAAACCCCAAGGAAATTTGGACAGTACATGGATGGGAAAGGTTTAGAGGGATATGGGCCAAACACAGGCAAATGGGGCTAGTTCAGTTTAGTAAACCTGGTTGACATGGGCGAGTTGGGCTGAAGGGCCTGTTTCCGTGCTGTATCTCTCGATGACTCTATGGGTGGGATTTTTCAGCCACGCTCATCCCAAAACCGGAAAATCCCGCCCGAGGTCAACGGACCTTTCCATGGTCCGCCCCGATTCCCGTGGCAGGCGGGACAGGAAAATTTGCATCCTATGACTCTAAAATCTGACACTGAGCCAGAGATGAGCAAAGAAGCAGTTTGTAAGGAGTGTCTTAAAGGAAGGGGAGAGCAGTTGCGAGTTTTGGAGAAGGAATTCTATAGTTTTTGGATCACCAATGTAGGAGCGATGATTGCCAAGGAGACAAGAAGCCAGACTTGGAGGACAGAGTATACACACATACATACATATAAACATACAAAAACAGAATCATAGGATCCCTATAGTGAAGAAAAAAGCCAATTGGCACATCAAGCCTGCAGCCAACAACAATCCCACCCAGACCCTATCCTCATAACCAACGTACTGCTAATTCCCCCTGACACTGAGGAACAATTTATCATGGGCAGTCCACCTGACCTGCACATCTCTGGACTGTGGGAGGAAACCAGAGCACCCGGAGGAAACCCACACAGACACGAGGAGTATGTGAACTCCACACAGACAGTGATCCAAACCGGGAATTGAAACCGGGTCCCTGGCGCTGTTAAGCATGATGTGGAGATGCTGTTAAGCAGCAATGCCACCCCCTAGAGAATAGAGCTAACGTTTCGAGTCTGGATGAACCCGCGCCAGAGCTGGATGACCCAGACTCGAAACATTGGCTCAGTTCTCTCTCCACAGATGCTGTCAGACCTGCTGAGATTTTCCAACATTTTCTGTTTTTGTTTCAGATTCCAGCAGCAAGTTGCCTTTATAAGCATGCACAGATACAGACCGATACATTATATAGATATAAACACAGAGAGAGTTTAGCAATGCTCCTTATTTGGGGTTGGGGTGTTTTTTGTGAAGGGGAGGAATGTTATAAAACCCCCACAAGACAATGTCCAAAGTGAGCCCCAGCCTGAAGCAGCTCCAAGCTCCTGACAGGACAGGAATAAACCACTCCCTCCCTCCCTCAATCAAACCCACCCTTACACCCTCCTGGTCTCAACCTTCCCCCCTCCTCACTCACCCTCACTCCCTCCCTATTGTTGTGGTGCTTGTTGCTAGGCTAGGCCCTACAAGCCGCCCGCTTGCCTGAGCCGCGGCGCCCGGGGGGAGTGAGGGGCCCGCGGGGCCGCTCCGGGAAGCGGGCTGAACCCCCTCGCTCTCCCGGGGACAATGGGGGGCTGCAGGCAAGGAGAGGCGGGTGGATTGAGGCCAGAGGCACCGCCCGCTCCGCCATTTACCTTCTGCGAGTGCTGCTGGAGAACATTCTGCTCCACCGTCATGGCCGCTCCTCACTGAGAGAGAGAGAGACTGCAGAGCGGGGGAGGGGCGGCGGGGGGCGGGGCTGGAGGAGAGGGGCGGGGCTGCGGGGGGAAGAGGGAGGGGCTGCCGGGGAGGGCCGGAGGAGGGAGGGGATGCAGGGGGAAGGGAGGGGCTTCAGGGGGAGGGGACATAGGGGGAGGGGATGCAGGGGGAGGGGATTTAGGGGGAGCGGCTTCAGGGGGAGGGAATTTAGGGGGCGGGGCTTCAGGGGGAGGGGTGGGGCTTCAGGGAGAGTGGATTTACGGGGCGGGGCTTCAGGGGAGGGGAGGGGCCACAGGGAGAGGAGCTTCAGGGGAGGGGAGGAGCTACAGGGGGAGGGGGGCACCAGGGGGAGGGCAGGGAGGGGGGGCACCAGGGGGAGGGCAGGGAGGGGGGGCACCAGGGGGAGGGCAGGGAGGGGGGGCACCAGGGGGAGGGCAGGGAGGGGGGGCACCAGGGGGAGGGCAGGGAGGGGGGGCACCAGGGGGAGGGCAGGGAGGGGGGGCACCAGGGGGAGGGCAGGGAGGGGGGGCACCAGGGGGAGGGCAGGGAGGGGGGCACCAGGGGGAGGGCAGGGAAGGGGGGCACCAGGGGGAGGGCAGGGAGGGGGGGCACCAGGGGGAGGGCAGGGAGGGGGGGCACCAGGGGGAGGGCAGGGAGGGGGGGCACCAGGGGGAGGGCAGGGAGGGGGGGCACCAGGGGGAGGGCAGGGAGGGGGGGCACCAGGGGGAGGGCAGGGAGGGGGGGGCACCAGGGGGAGGGCAGGGAGGGGGGGGCACCAGGGGGAGGGCAGGGAGGGGGGGGGCACCAGGGGGAGGGCAGGGAGGGGGGGGCACCAGGGGGAGGGCAGGGAGGGGGGCACCAGGGGCAGGGAGGGGGGCACCAGGGGGAGGGCAGGGAAGGGGGGCACCAGGGGGAGGGCAGGGAGGGGGGGCACCAGGGGGAGGGCAGGGAGGGGGGGCACCAGGGGGAGGGCAGGGCAGGGAGGGGGGGCACCAGGGGGAGGGCAGGGAGGGGGGGCACCAGGGGGAGGGCAGGGCAGGGAGGGGGGGCACCAGGGGGAGGGCAGGGAGGGGCACCAGGGGGAGGGCAGGGAGGGGGGGGCACCAGGGGGAGGGCAGGGAGGGGGGGGCACCAGGGGGAGGGCAGGGAAGGGGGGCACCAGGGGGAGGGCAGGGAAGGGGGGCACCAGGGGGAGGGCAGGGAGGGGGGGCACCAGGGGGAGGGCAGGGAGGGGGGGCACCAGGGGGAGGGCAGGGAGGGGGGGCACCAGGGGGAGGGCAGGGAGGGGGCACCAGGGGGAGGGCAGGGAGGGGGGGCACCAGGGGGAGGGCAGGGAGGGGGGGCACCAGGGGGAGGGCAGGGAGGGGGGCACCAGGGGCAGGGCAGGGAGGGGGGCACCAGGGGAGGGCAGGGGGGCACCAGGGGAAGGGCAGGGGAGGGCAGGGGGGCACCAGGGGGGGCACTAGGGGGAGGGCAGGAGGGCAGGGGGGCACCAGGGGAGGGCAAGGGGGGGCACCAGTGAGAGGGCAGGGGGGCACCAGGGGGAGGGCACGGGGGGCACCAGTGAGAGGGCAGGGGGGCACCAGGGGAGGGCAAGGGGGGCACCAGTGAGAGGGCAGGAGGGCACCAGGGGGAGGGCAGGGGAGAGGCTTCAGTGGGAGGGCAGGGGAGGGGCTTCAGGGGGAGGGCAGGAGGGGAGGGGCTTCAGGGGGAGGGCAGGAGGGGAGGGGCTTCAGGGGGAGGGCAGGAGGGGAGGGGCTTCAGGGGGAGGGCAGGATGGGGAGGGGCTTCAGGGGGAGGGCAGGAGGGGAGGGGCGTCAGGGGGAGGGCAGGATGGGGAGGGGCTTCAGGGGGAGGGCAGGAGTGGGACGGGGAGGGGCTTCAGGGGGAGGGAAGGTGGGGGAGGGGCTTTAGGGAGAGAGGCTGCAGGGGGAAGGGCTGCGGGGGAGAGGGGCTTAAGGGGGAGGTACTCCAGGGCAGGGGAGGGGCAGCAGGGGGAGGGGAGGGGAGGGGGAGGAGGAGGGGAGGGGAACCAGGGGGAGGGCAGGAAGGGAGGGGCTTCAGGAGGAGGGGAGGGGCTTTAGGGAGAGAGGCTGCGGGGGAGAGGGGCTTAAAGGGGAGGTACTCCAGGGGAGCGGAGGGGCAGCAGGGGGAGGGGCAGCAGGGGGAGGGGCAGCAGGGGGAAGGGCTGAATGGGGGAAGGGCTGAATGGGGGAGGGGCTTCAGTGGCAGGGGAGGTGCCTCGGAGGAGGGGAGGGGGAGGGGAAGGGAGGAAGGGAGGGGCCTCAGGGGGAGGGGCTTCAGAAAGGGGGCTGCAGGGGCAGGGGGAAGGGGCTTCAGGGGGAAGGGCTGCAGGGGAGGGGCTTCAGGGAGAGGGGAGGGGTCGCCGGTGGAGGGATTGCAGGGGGAGGTGCTCCAGGGGGAGGGGCTGCAGGGGGAGGGGCTGGAAGGGAGGGGAGGGGTCTGAGGAGAGGAGAGGAGGTATGGGGAGGGGAAGCTTGGGGGGGGTGGGCTGCAGTGGTAGGGGCTTGAGAGGAGGGGGGAAGGGGTGCAGTGGTAGGGGCTAGAGGGGAGGGGCTGGAGGGGAGGGGGATGGGAATGGGCTGCAGGGGAGGAGAAGGAAGTGGAGGAGGAGGGGATGAAAGGGGAGGAGTTGGGGAAGGTGGAGAGGCTGCAGGAGAAGTGGGAAGGGCTGGAAGAGGAGGAGGGGCTGCAGGGGATGGCTTGGAAATGGAGGGGGAGGCATTACAGGGGAGGGGCTGCAGGGGGGGGAGGGGCTGGGGCAGGAAGGGCCTGAAGGGCTGGAATGGGATAGGTTGGAAGGTGGTGTTTGATTTGTTTGGTTTGTTTCTTACCTCCAGAAAGCTCAGAGAAACTGGAGCGTCACCAACCATTTCACTTTGCGAGATGCAATGTGAGGGCAAAGATGATTGAGTGTTAGCGTGTAATTATGCTGCAAGTGAGAAATTTTTTATACGGTTCAAACCACAGATGCACTAGTTCGGTGACACCATGCTAACCAATTGATGTTATCTCTACATGATTTCTCAGAATCATCTCCAGAAGTACCAATATCTTTAGTCCCTCGTGTTGTGAATAATATTATAGAAGACTTAGTTGAATCTAAGTTGCTTGATGCTTGTGTCTTAGCTACCATACTATGTGAGGATGATTTAGAATTAGTTCCAAGAGAAGTGTCTATTGACGGTTTCAAATTGCACTTCTAGGTCAAGGGCAGCCAAAGTCCAGAACATCATAGACAACCAAAGAGAAATAGATATTCTACTGATCGACCTTATCATTGACTGTGTATAATGATTAATAATACATAATACTGTGTCTTGAGTATTATTGGTCCTTTGTATAACATCATAGTAATTTGTTGTCAAGCTCTCAGGAGTAAAGGGGGAGGGATGTTTAAGCAGTTATATTTAAGAAGTTGCTTGATTGCTTTAAGAGCTTGTCATCCGATTTGATGTTGATATCATCAGTGTGTTGTACAGACTGCTGTTTTAGTTTCAATTTGTATTCTGTACAGAGAACATGGCTGTTGTTGTTATTTTGGATCTACATGTGAAAACCACATCTTTTCTTTTGGTTTAAAACCCACAACACCTGACATAGTTCGGGCATCAGAGTTTCCTATCTGGAAAGCCCAGTTAGAATTGAACCCATTCTTTCATTAATTCACGTGAGAAGGAAAGCTGAATGGTGATCTAACAGAGGCCTTTAAAATCGTGAAAGGGTTTTGTTGGAGTGGATACAGAGAGATTGTTTCCTATTTGGGAAGGACATAACCACAGACATGAATATAAGATGGTCAGCAAGAAATGCAATCAGCATTCAGAAGAAAATTCTCTATCCCAGAGGGGTGCGAATGTGGAATTCATTAACACAAGGGAATGTTTAAGAGAATAAGATAGATGCATTTAAGGGGAAACTAAACCAGCTACTCCCCCTCCTTCAGTTCATAGAATCATAGAATCCCTACAGTGCAGAAGGAGGCCATTCGGCCCATCAAGTCTGTACCAACCACAATCCTACACAGGCCCTATTCTTGTAACCCCTCCTATTTACCCTGCTAATCCCCCTGACACTAGGGTCAGTTTAGCATGCCCAATCTACCTAACCCGCACATCTTTGGATGATGTGCTGATATATTGATATAAAGGCACAAATCAATCATAATGACGCACAGTGGCAGAGTGGTTAGCACTGCTGCCTCTCAGCACCAGGGACCCGGGTTCAATTCTGGCCTTGGGTTATTGTCTGTGTGGAGTTTACATGTTCTCCTTTGTTTGCGTGTGTTTCCTCCGGTTTCCTCCCACACTCCAAAGGTGTGTGGGCTAAATTGCCCCTTGGTGTCGGGGGATTAGCAGAGTAAATACATGGGTTATGGGGAAAGGATCTGGGTGGGATGGTTTTCGGTGCAGGCTCGACGGGCTGAATGGCCTCCTTTGGCACTGTAGGGATTCTATATGTGTAAACATATTGTAGGTTTATTTATTAAGACTAGGCACATGGGAACGGATACACACTATATTCTGCACCCTACCCTTTCCTTCTCCCCTATGTACGGTAAGATTTTTCTGTATAGTGCACCAGAAACAATGCTTTTCACTATCCCAATACATGTGACAATAAATCAATTCAGTTTAATTCAATTCAATTCAACATGCTCAGAAAGCTTGAAGACATCAGAAGTCTGCTGTGTTCTGCTCACAGGCAAAAGTAAAACTGTGACTGGACCACATGACACATTTTCCTTCTACTGATGACATTCTGCTCTCAAAGGCAGATTACAACACCCCTCATCCTCACCCTCCAGCCACTCTCTTTCACTCCACCACCCTCCAGCTCCTCCCACTAGCCCTCCCATAACCCTCCTGTTCCCTCCAGCTTCTCCTCTTCCCCCAGTGCCTTGCCCCTCACCCAGTTTTTCAATGCCACCCCTTCCCTCCCCTTCTCCCCTTACCTCCCCTCAGCTCTTCACCTATCCCACACTACAGCCCACATCCTCACCCATGTTGCAACTAGTCCCCCACGCCAGCTCCTCCTACCTTCCACCTCCATCCAGCTAGCTACCGCTCTTGCAACCTCCAGTCTATCCTTTCCCCTTGTCCGCCTCTCTACTGCCAGCAAGCTCCTCCCACTCCCCCAGCTCCTCCCCCTCATTTTCTTCCCCGCTCCCTGAGCTCCTCCCATTCCTCCCAGCTTCACCTCTTGTCTGAGATCTTCCCTTACCCCTGCCCCCTCACTATCCTGCTGCTCCCCACCTTTTTCCCATACCCCCGCCCTCCCACAAACCCCAGGCCCAATCCTGCTCAAATCCACCTCGCCCTCCTCCTACCCCAGCATCTCCACTTCCCTAACTCCAGCCCTCTGCCTACCATTCCCAATCCCTTCCCCTTCTCCAAGTTCCTCCCTTCCCCATCAACTCCACCATCTCCCACTCTATCCAGCTCCTCCAGCTTCCCTTCCCATGACCCCAAACCCTATCCCAGCACCTCTCCCTTCCTGCAACTCTTCGCATCCTCCAACTCCACCTCTTCTTCTCCCTCCAATCCCTAAAATCTCTCCAGCCCCACCATTCCATCTCACTTCAGTCATTCCTTCTCTCCCCTGACACTTTTCTCTCCAAGCCTTCCTCAGCTCCTCCAGGTTCCCCTCACCCTCCTTCCAGTGCCACACCAGCTGCTCCTGTTAACTTCCACTTCTCCGCACAGTCCCCACCTCTTTGCTTGCCCCCAGCACCTCTCACATCTTTCACATCACCTCCCCCACTCTCCACCCCATCCACCCTCCATTCCCCCCCTCCAGTCCCCATCACCAGTCTTGAACTTCCACTGCCCCCCCACATTTCCTTCCAATCCACACTCCTGCCCCTCCCCCTCCCCTTCCCAAGCCCCTCCACTGCCCCTGCCCTCCTAATGCACCCTCCAGCTCCTCCCCCTCCTCTCCGCAAGCCCATTCTCTATCTCCTACAGTTTGCTCCTTCCACAAGACCTTATCAAACGTTCTCTCATTCCCCCTCTGTAGACTCCCACCCTTCCCCTCCAACCTCACCCTTATGCCCCGCCCTATCTCCTCACCCTCCTGTAGTCTCGACCCCTCTCTCCACCCTCTCTTTTCTTTCCTCGAGCCACTCTTCATTCCCCACCCCTCCTTCTTCAAAGCTTCTCCCTTTGCATCTTCAGCCCCTCCCCAGCCTGCTCTCTCTCCAACACCCCCCCACCATGCCCCCCCCCCCACTCCCCGTCCGTCCAGACTCTTTCCCTCCCTGCCTATCCAGCCCCTTCTCTCCCTGAAGCAACCCACCCTCTCCCAGCTGTTAAGACCACAGCAGATGACCAAACCAGACATCGGAGTGGTCTTTTCCCTACTGTGAAAACAAGTAGGAGGAGCTACTGCCCCCAAAAACATAGAACTCCAGTAGCAGCTTTAGCATTTTAATACTTAAAAGACTTAGTAGAAAGAAATCTTGAGCACACAAGATTAAAGTTACACAGTTGAAACAATCTTACAGAACAAAGGGGTGGCACGGTGGCACAGTGGTTATCACTGCTGCCTCACAGCGCCACCCAGGTTCAATTCCCAGCTTGGGTCACTGTCTGTGTAGAGTCCGCACGTTCCCCGCATGTCTGCGTGGGTTTGCTCCGGGTGCTCCAGTTTCCTCCCACAGTCCGAAAGATGTGCTGGTTAGGTGCATTGGCCATGCTAAATTCTCCCTCAGTGTACCCGAACAAGCGCCGGAGTGTGGCGACAAGGGGATTTTCACAGTAACTTCATTGCAGTGTTAATGTAACCTACTTGTGACACTAATAAATAAACTTTGTCTTTAACTTGGGGTTAAAGTACAGATCTGCAGTGATCTAATTAATCATAGAAATCATAGAAACCCTACAGTGCAGAAGGAGGCCATTCGGCCCATCGAGTCTGCACCGACCACAATCCCACCCAGGCCCTACCCCCCACATATTTACCCGCTAATCCCTCTAATTTACGCATCTCAGGGGCAATTTTAACCTGGCCAATCAACCTAACCCGCACATCTTTGGACTGTGGGAGGAAACCGGAGCACCCGGAGGAAACCCACGCAAACACGAGGAGAATGTGCAAACTCCACACAGACAGTGACCCGAGCCGGGAATCGAACCCGGGACCCTGGAGCTGTGAAGCAGCAGTGCTAACCACTGTGCTACCGTGCCGCCAGAATACCAGAATAGGCCTGACAAGCTGAAAGGCCCGCTCCAGTTCTTGTGAGATCTTTTGATCTGCCAGCTGACCCAAAAGTTGTACAGCAACAAATTAATTTGGCCATGTGAGACAGATGTGTGCCTGTCAATATACAACAAACAGGATAGATGTATTTGGGGTGGCACAGTGGTTAGCACTGCTGCCTCACAGTGCCAAGGACCCGGGTTCGAATCCGGCCTTGGATCACTGTCTGTGTGGAGTTTGCACGTTCTCCCCATGTCTGCATGGGTTTCCTCCGGGTGCTCCAGTTTGCTCCCACAGTCCAAAGATGTGTAGGTTAGGTGGATTGGCCATGCTAAATTGCCCCTTAGTGTCCCAGGATGTGTCAGTTAGGGAGATTAGTGGGATAAATGTGTGGGGTTACAGGGATAGGGCAGCAAATGGTCCAGAGTAAGTTGCTCTGACAGAGAGTCGGTGATGACTTGACAGGCCAAATGGCCTTCTTCTGCACTGTAGGGAATCTATAATTCTATAATGTCATCATCCCCAGGGGCAAAGCGTTCCAGAGACGTAAAAACTCAATAAACGTCAAACACATAGCAAAATGTGCACGTCTGTTTAGTTGATAACATCTACTTTGATTTCAGTCCAAAGATGTGCAGGTTAGGTGGATTGGCCACACTAAATTGCCAATTAGTAACAAAAGATGTGTAGTTTAGGGGGATTAGCCAGGGTAAATGTGTGGGGTTACGTGGATAGGGCAGAGGGGAGAGCCTGGGTGTCAGTACAGATTTGATGGGCCAAAATGGCCTCTTTCTGCTTTGTAAGGGATTCTATTCATGGTTACTTTACATAGTGTTCAATTGCTTTGATTGGCTCTCTGTCTCTAACAGTAAAATTTGGTGGCAATAATAGGAAGACAGATTATTACTTGAATGGGTGTAAATTGAGAGAGGTGGACACTCAACAAAATAAACCTCAGGGAAAAAGGTGGATCAGGATATTGAATTTGATAATCAGCCATGATCAAAATGAATGGTGGAGCAGGTTCCGAGGGCCCCATAGCCTACTCCTGCTTCTAGTTTCTATGTTTCTAACTTGCTCCCTACCTTAATATATGATAACAATATAAGAAAGCCAAGAGTCACCTTACCCTGGCAAGAGCAAACAGAATTTTGGAATAACTAAAGTCGGTTCACTACCTATTCCATTACCCAACAAATGCCAAAGCAATGAAAGGCTGGGAAGGAGGAGTCTTAAAACAGAAGGCAAAATAAAAACAACGGCCATTTTGTTTTCAGCAGACTTTTTTTCATTCAAGTTTGTTGAATCAGGTTGAGATAGCTTCTTTAAGATATAGGGTCAATATTTAGCTTTAACTTTCCGCATCTTTGCTCGTCGCTTTGGTCTGATTTGCACACGGACCATCAGTCTGAGTTTTGGAGCATTTCTGAATGGATGATCCGAGTTTGTCAGCCAGCAGGAAGGGATTCAGGTGGCAATACTGGAGAGACAGACAGAGGGAAAGAGTTTGTTAGAGTTAGAGACAGTAAAATCAAAACCCTGGTATTAGAGAACTCTGTTTTAATCTGAGGGCTGCCAATGCTGGTGGATAAAAACATCCTCCCGTGCTTTGTCATCCATCAGTGAGATTGAGCACTTTCACATCAACTCTGTAGTTGTGGCTTTAATGGAAATACAGTCCTTTTAGCAAATAGTCCACAGTGACTCCTGGCATGCAATAGGTTCCAATATCCCTTCTTCATCGAATAGCTACTTCAAATGATCTTTTACATCACTTCACTCAGATTTTGGAGAGTTGCTTAAATCTAGAACCACTCTGATATTTCTTCTTCCCCCGACCATGCCAGAACCACAGAGGCTACAGGATGCATTTCTTTGATGAGAAACCTCCCCCCTCCTCTATTGTTTGTGGCAGCTCAAAAAGCCACAGCAGCCCCTTCTCCTAGCTGACCAAAAAGAACTGCTATTTGTCTGTGGTATTCGCTGATTTGTAGGGAAGCCTGTAACCTGATCTCAAAAATGGCTTCTTCCACATGGCAACAAGAAATATATTAACCTTGCATCCAGACAAAAATTGTAATTATCTACCTTCGATCCAAAATCCCTTTCATCTTGAAAGTAAATGGACAATTTATAGCACAACAGTTTACAGCGTACAACCTGGTACCTATAACACCTTTCTGGGACATTGAGTAACTCAAATTCTACTCATTGCAAACTTAGACACTGCTGCCATTGTCTCCAAGTGTAAAACGTTGCACCTTCCTGGGCGGTACGGTGGCACAGTGGTTAGCACTGCTGCCTTACCCCACCAGGGACCCGGGTTCAGTCCTGGCTTCGGGTTTGCACGTTCTCCCCGTGTCTGCGTGGGTTTCCTCCAGGTGCTGCGGTTTCCTCCCAAAGTCCAAAGATGTGCGGGTTAGGTTGGTTGGCCATGCTAAATTGCCCCTTAGTGTCAGGGGGATTAGCAGAGTAAATGTGTGGGGTTACGGGAATAGAACCTGGGTGGGATTGTGGTCGGTTCAGGTTCGATGGACCAAATGGCCTCCTTCTGCACTGTAGGAATTCTATGATTCCTCTGAATAAAATAGTCTAAGCTTTTCTTTGGTCTTTAATAATCAAAATACCCAGGCTTCCCGTTGGGCACACGACCCCCTTCATTTACCATAAACTTAAAGCTACAATTGCAAAATATAATAATCTTATAAACCTCATAACTGGAATAACATATGGGAACAGTTAGTCATCAGTCTTTGAGTAAAGAAAGTTTTCCCAATAAATTAACTGTTTTCAACACATTTATCAGGTTTATTTTCACTCATTTTTGCTCCGTATTATCCAGAACTAGAATTCATCCATATAAACTGAGTGAAACAACCCTGCAAATAATCAAAGTCCAAGCTGTGAGAGTATAGCTCACATTACCCTCCAGTATTCTCGTCAATGTTTCCAACAATAGTTCAGTCCTTGGAGGACGAGAAGCAAGAATTGGGAAGAAGGAGAGCAGATATTGGGTTTGATAGGGGAGGCCAAGAGAAACCGTTTCCTCTGGTGAAGGAGTCCAGAACAAGGGGGCATCATTTTAAAATTAAAACCAGACCAGAGCAGAGTGATGTCGGAAAGCATCTCTTCACACAAAGTGTGGTGGAAGCTCTCGATACAAAGACTGATGGATTCTTGTTGGGCAAAAGGTATTAAAGGTTATGAAACCAAGGCAAGTTGATGGAGTTAAGGTACAGAGCAGCCACAACCTAATTGAAAGGCAGAACAGGCTCAAGGGGTCGAATAGCCCTCTACATTTCCTGTGGATAATGAGTTATATAATTCCTCTACACCCCCAGAAAAAGTTTGACAGCAAAACCAATGCTGTAATATACTAGCGCTGAATGACTATGAATTGGGTCTCAACCTGCAACATTGTTGAATGGAGAGTGACTGCTTTGCCAGTTTGTCAAATGCAGCAGCAGCTGGAAGGTGAGATATCTAGCCAATGGGATAAGAAAAACATGACAAAGCTCCAATGTACTCTGCATCCCTCGTCCACTGCGCATTAACATAGTGAGTAGTAGGTTCTACACCTGGCCTCTTTGACAGACTCTAGTAATTTCTAAAGGACAATCACCTTGAAATAAATGTATCCAGAGACAGTTAACCATCTCCCTTTGAGTAAAGACTTGGGAATAAGGATGATCGTATCTAATCTTGGGACGTGGGTGTTGCTGGCAAGGACAACATTCATTACCCATTGATAAATGCAAAATACTGTGTGCGGATGCTGGAATCTGAAACAAAAACATCAAAATGCTGGAAAATCTCAGCAGGTCTGACAGCTTCTCTGGAGAGAGAATAGAGCCACCATTTCAAGTCTGGATGACCCTTCATTAGAGCTGAAAGGAAAGAGAATCAGCAGAGATTTATACTGTGAGGGTGAGGGGAGAGGTAGTGCAATTGGACAAAGGGAATGGAAATGAGCATTCAGAAGACTGAGAAGGTGTTGAACGTGTCCATTAATGATCAGAGTGCACGAATGGAAAAGCGAAGGTACCGCTTGGTAAAGGACTGCCTGAGGAATGTGGCAGCGGCCTGAAGAAGGGGAGGGGGGGGGGGGGGGCGGGGGGGCGGGAAGGAGGGTGGAAAGGAGAGCGATAAAATGAAGAATGAGATAGAATGAAATGAAATAAAATAAATGGAAATGGGGTGGAGTGGAGAATTCATAGCTCTGCAAGCCATCCCCTGGTTGCCCTTGAGAAGGTTTTGCGAATCTATTTCTTGAACTGTTGCAGTCTGTGTGACGGAGGTACTGAGTGTAAAGGAGGCTCCCCTCTCCAGAAACCCACTGGGAGTCCACCAGCGTTCACCTAGTGGTCTCCCCACAATGTGGAAGCTCTTCCTAATGTCAATAAAATGTCAGTGAGGGCAGGAAACTACCCTCCCTTTGCTACACTTTGTTTATTTAATTGTCTGCCCTCCTCCACTCGATGGGCGGCCACACTGTAGAGGTCACCATCCCTGGGAACATTCCATGGCAGTGAGAAGATGGTTGGCTCCCCTCCCACTGCCTTGTGCTGCCAGTTTACACCCCATCTCCCAACCCAAATTTGAGTGTGCAAGAGGTCTATGGATAGAAGAAGCTATCCAGGTTGATGATGGAAGCAGATAGTGCTGATTCGTTCAAATGCAAATCAGATCGATTCTATTCAGAAGTTAACTTTTCGTGATTAGTTCACAAGCAGTTTGAGGTATGATGTGCTAAGTGTTGCAGCTCAGCAGGTCCTGGTGCTAACTTAGCTTAGACCGAGATAAAATCCAAGCCTATGCGACTCAATGATGGTCACCCTCGAGACAACTTCCAAAATTGTGTACAGTGATTTTTTTGGAGAGATCTGGACTGAAAAGTGTCCCTCTACCTGCTGAGCGCCGTCTTTTACTGGTGCCTCACACTCAGTGGGCTGAATAATGAAATGAGAGGCAAAGCGGGAGGTTTTCAGCACCAAGGCCAGTTCCCCATCGACCTCCACCGCTTGGTCCTTCTGTAGAAACAAAGGAAAGAGTCAGTCAAAAATGAGGTGCCACAAGTAAAATTGAAAGATAAATGATTCATTTGTAACCTTCATTTCCGTGTTTGCGACCTCCTCTTTCATAGTGATCTAGGTTCATCTTAACCACATCATTTAATATTTCGAACTCCTGTCTCACAGTGGTGGGGTTGACTCTGAGCCGCCCTCTAGAATGTTACAGCTTACTTGTATTAAAGCGTTGTTGGCAGTTCAGGAACTCAGCTCTCCACCACTGCCCACAACCAGGGAAAAATGTGGATGGGCATTGCCAACAATGCCAGGCACTTACAAAACCCCAGCCTGACAAATTGGTATTGAGGGAACCCTACACTATTGGGGGTGGATGAAACATTAAACCTAAGGGCGGCATGGTGGCACAGTGGTTAGCACTGCTGTCTCACAGCGCCAGGGATCCGGATTCAATTCCGGCCTCAGTGTGTGTGGAGTTTGCACATTTTCTCCGTGTCTGCGTGGGTTTCCTCCATGTGCTCCAGTCTCCTCCCACAGTCCACAAGGGTTAGGTAGATTGGCCATGATAAATTGCCCCTTAGTGTCATGGGGATTAGGAGGGTGAATGTGTGGGGTTATGGGGATTGGACAGGACCTAGGTGGGATTGTTGTCGGTGCAGGCTCGATGGGCCAAATGGCCTCCTCCAAATGGCACTGTAAGTTCTATGATTCTATGATGCCCACATCCTGAAAATAAAATTATCAAAAATATTGATAAGATGTACTTCTCTGAAATAGGGTTTGAGGATTGTGAGTTTAAGTCCCATTCCATGCACTTACAAAAACCCAGCCTGATAGTTTGCTACAAAGAGAACTCTTGAGGTGGATGAAACATTCAACCTAAGTCTCACTCCATTCCCCCAGGTGGCTGAAAAACATTTCGTGATGTGGTTTTCTGTGATGCAACAATTACTGTAATAACAGTAAGTTTATTTAACTAACTCTGCAGTTGTAAGAAAACCCTTCTGCTCTGCCTGAGGTCCCGGGGAATCTGGCGCGCACCCACCATGTGATCGCATCATCGTGTCGTCACATGAAGACCTGGCCTACAGGTGACATTACTTCAGAGAGGAGATTCTTCTTTCTCCCTCTAGTCTTGGCCAAGATGTACCTGTCCACCAAAATCACACAACAGATTATGTGGGAAATTATCACATTGCTGTTTGTGAGAACTTGCTGCCGTGTTCCCTCTTTGGCAACATTCATAGAATCATTGAATCTACGGCACGGAGACAGGTCCTTCAGCCTAAACTGGTCCGTGGCACCCATCTAAACTAACCCCATTTGCTTGCATTTGGCCCATATCCCTCTAAACCTTCTGTATCCATGTATCTGTCCAAATGCCTTTTAAATGTTGTCAATGTCCCTGCCTCAACCACTTCCTCCGGCAGCTCATTCCACATACGCACCACCCTCTGTGTAAAAAAGTTGATCCTCAGGTTCCCATTAATTCTTTCCCCTCTTAACTTAAACCTATGCTCTCTAGTTCTCAATTCCCCAACCCTGGGGAAAAAACTGAGTGCATTCACCCTATCCATGTCTCTCATGATCTTATATACCTCTATAAGATCACTCCTCAGTCTCCTCAACTCCAAAGAAAAAAGTCCTAGCCTGTCAAATCTCTCCCTATAATTCAGTCCCTTGAGTCCTGGCAACATCCTTGTAAATCTCTTCTGCACACTCTCCTGTTTAATAACATCTTTCCTACAGCAAGGCGACCAAAACTGAACACAATACTCCAGATGCGGCCTCACCAACATCCTGTACAACTGCAACATGACTTCTCCAACAATAATGCTGCCAGAGTCCGAATGGGAAAAGGTAAATGGGGCGGCCACAAGGATTTCAAAATAGCAAATGGACTGGGATGAAGCCCAGGTGAAGACAAAGAAAATGGGAATACGTTCAGAAAGACTGAATGGTGACATTCAGAAGTTGTGATTTAGGCACAGCAGGTTACGGGAAAGCTAAAATACGTGGAGTGATTAAACCAAGGGAGAGAAGTAAGAAATGTGTCAGTAAAGCATTGGAGCAGAAC